>NW_027528006.1:2827562-2979231 GCF_008692635.1 Crocuta crocuta
GGAGCCTGTCTTCGGATTCTGTGACTCCCTCTCTCTCTGACCCTCCCCTGTTCACTGTGTCTCTCTCTCTCTCTCAAAAATAAATAAAACATTAAAAATTAAAAAAAATAAGTAAACATTAAAAAAAAAAGAATGGAGATCATACTAGTACCTACTTCATAAAGTCGATATGACGATGAAACAAGCTAATCTCTCTGAAGCAGGAGGCTGTGTAAAGACTAGCTACTATATGATACCCCATTAGCCAGTTACATTTAATTAAATTTTAGCTTCAACTCTATACTTGAAAATAAACTAAATTATTTAACTGTGTTTGTATATTATTTATACATGACTATAATTTTAGAGAAAGAAAAAACCTTACCAATCATGAGAACTTTCATTTATGTTGGTTTTCCTTCTAACTGATTCAGTAAGTTATTTTAGTAATTTTATTGACCTGCACTANGTAAACATTAAAAAAAAAAAGAATGGAGATCATACTGGTACCTACTTCATAAAGTCGATATGACGATGAAAGAAGCTAATCTCTCTGAAGCAGGAGGCTGTGTAAAGACTAGCTACTATATGATACCCCATTAGCCAGTTACATTTAATTAAATTTTAGCTTCAACTCTATACTTGAAAATAAACTAAATTATTTAACTGTGTTTGTATATTATTTATACATGACTATAATTTTAGAGAAAGAAAAAACCTTACCAATCATGAGAACTTTCATTTATGTTGGTTTTCCTTCTAACTGATTCAGTAAGTTATTTTAGTAATTTTATTGACCTGCACTAATTGTAAATTAGATTAGAACTTTTCATTTTTTAAAAAAAATAGCAGTTTCTGCCATGGAAGCTGATGGTCACTCTGGAAAATAATCAGGGCAATGAAATCATCTCTAAAAACTAAGAGTTCACATCATTTTTTGTTATAGGTACTTTTGCTATCTTTCCAAATCAGATATGTGCTTTTAAATCATACATTTGTTGATTTGCTGAAATGTATTAACAAATATCTTGTATTTAATGGAATGAAACTAGTTTTATTAATACCCTCGATGTTTTATGAGAGAACAATTAAAAGTTCATTTCTCATATATAATATTGGATACCCCTATTACCTTTTTCTTCTGATTTATTTGTCCTTGAACTATATAGGGTATCAGCTATATTGCAAAGGGAGAAATATGCTCTATTTCAAACTCAAAGGGAAAGCACAATTTAGAAAATGTATTACTGCAATTCTCTTTCAGTGCTTTACAAACTGCATGTTTTCAACTCTGAATTTAAGAAAGCAGGTTATGAACGAAAAAAGGGACAGCCCCGATAACATGCTTATACATATGTCAGTTTGGGTACATCGAGCAGCTGCAGGGTGTTGTCATACCAACCCTATCCCATTCACTAGGCCATTAAAGGAAAGAGGAAAATTTCAAACAACCCTGAGTTTATTTAGTTGCAGAAAGTTTAGTGAACTTCAGTTCATGTTAAGGCCTATTAACAGCAGGAAGAATCCAAATTTCTGCCACCGAGGATGGGGAAGCCGAGTGACATTAATAAGATCCAGATCCCAGGCCAAACAACTGTGATCTTCCTTATCCACTGTCCCACAGGGTGAGTACGGTAAAGCTCTTCATTTTGCAGTGGTTTCCCCTCCTCCTCCATCTGATTTGCAAAAGGGGAAGGGGAAAGGGAAAATAAGAGTAGAAACCACCAGAAACTACTGTTGTAATTTAGCATTAGTAAGAATTTGTAAACCATCACCAAGCAGATAAAGCTAAGAGCTACTAACTACAAACATAACCAAGCAATAACCTCTGTGACTGCTTAACGGAGGCCCTGATTAGAAACATAGCAGGCAGAAGCCTTTACTGGAAACCAGGGAGCAATAATGTATTCAGAGAGAAAGGCTAATAGGGCTGAAGCATAAAATAAGCATTCTGTAAAGAGAGGAGAAAGAGAGGCAATCAGGTACAGAAGGAGTTAGTATTAATCCAGCAATTTGAAAACTGTCTGTAAAGTATTGACACTGATGAGTATCCTGAAGTTAATGAATTAACACAATGGAATAAAGACATAACATTGAGAAACACTTGCCTACTTTAATTTTACATGATTGTACAGAGATACAGATAGACTTCTGATTTTTTTTCTTGTTCAAAACGTAGTTTGTTGTTTTAGAACTGCGCAAGTCACTGAATAATCTTCCTTTGAGTATCAGATTTGGTGTTGCAGTCAGCTCACAGCAACCTATTTTGCATATTTTTTTGTTGCCAAATATGCTGTCCACACATTCAAAGAGCAAGGTACGGTGCACCTGGCGATATCTTACAGGAAACTCCATGGAACTACAGATATCACTTCCTACTTCAGGATTTATAACTCTTGTCACGGACACAAAAGGGCCAAAATAGTCTGGTTGAAGGGTCTCTCACAATACCTAGACATCACGGTTTTCTCATATGTAATTTTTTGGTTTCCAAAGGTTTATTTGATTTGGAAAATAATGTAGAACCTCACTTTTCCTGGTGATAATGAAAATCAATGTTAAAGACCTTAAGCGTTTCACCCAGCTAACATTCTATACTCTGCTGTCCAATGAAATAGTCACTAGGCACCTGCTATTCAAACTTAAATTCGTTAAAATAAATAAAATGAAAATTTTGGTTCTGAAGTTGAACTAGCCATACTTCAAGTGCTCAGAAGCCACATGAGACCAGTGGCTAGTGTTTTGGGGCATGTTGCCATAGAGCATGTCCATCATCCCTTTCTACTGGACAGTGCTGTATAGCAAGTCAACAATTCAGAGAACTATGTTTGTAGAAAAGGATAAAGAGAAAAGGGAAAAATAAATTTTTTCTTTTTGATGTTTTCAATGATTTTTCTAAATGTAAATTCTTTTTTAAAAATTTTTTATGTCTTTTTATTTTACTTTGAGAGACAGAGACAGAGAATGAGTGGAGGAGGAGCAGAGAGAGAGGGAAACACAGAACCCTAAGCAGGCTATAGGCTCTGGGCTGTCAGCACAGAGCCCGACGTGGGGCTCGAACCCACGGACTGTGAGATAATGACCTGAGCCGAAGCTGGGCACTTAACTGACTGAGCCACCCAGGCACCCCAAGTGTAAATTCTTAAAGAGTATATTTCTCATGCTGAAATTGTATACCCTGTCTTATCCATTTTATATGCTTATGGTACAAAGATTAAAATTTTAAGTAATCAATTAATATAAAATGACATAGCCAATAAAGCTTTAAAATTGCATTTAAATTCAACAATGCAACAATAATTAAGACTTTTTGGCCAGATTATTCAAAAGTGTAAGGTTCTAATAATAATCAGACCAAATTAGGATAAACTTAAATATGTCATGGGCATAAGACAGAAGCAGCTGTTTGTTAATCACATTGATACTATGTTTATTAATCACATTGATATATCACAATGATATCAAATCATTGGTTTGAATATTTCAATGGGTTTTTTTTAATATCCGTGCTAAATCAGTAGCAAATATTTCAAAATACTAATTCTTACAATGTGTAAGATAACGAGCCAAAGATAAATGAGTTGATTTGAGCCGTAAGAATTCAGAGTTTTCAGTATTAGTGACAATAGTATCAGCAGCGATAAATCTACTGAATTCCCCATGGTTTCATGAGTGATTCAGTGAGTGCAACTTTTATTTGTCAAAAGCTGTTGGGTCTGATCTCTCTCTTAGGATAGCCTTACTAAAAGAAAATCTGTACGTAAAGTTGCATATGTGCATATATACACATATAATCAGTTTTCACGAACACTGTTCAAAGAAAACACTCTTTCTTTGAACATGTACGATAGCATTTCAAGCAAAGCTTTGTCTAAATGTATGAGGAGTTAATCTGATGCCTGTAATTTAGCACGTTTGTGCTATGGTAGTAGAAAGGACAGATCGCTTAGTGGTTTCAGATGTTAGACTTTAATGAAGCAGGATGGATTTCCTTAGCATGACACCGGTTTATCTAGTTTATTAGCTTTGTAGTTTAAAAATTTATTATTCTTTTATGCCTGTGAGCATTTTCATGACTCTTCTTCCCCTTGAAAAATGTTCCATTTGTTGTGCTATGTAGGAAATAGTCCATTAAATAACTGCTTAATTGTGGAATTAGTTCCTTCAATCATGATTCAATTTCTTTTAAATGTATTTAAGGGAATTAAAGGATCCAGCCATGTAAGCCTATGTCAATTTTCATTATAAGTTCTCAGCAATTAATGCATAATGACTCCATAGCACTCAGCTGATGAGGAAAGGGGATGATGCATTTCGGTTGCCTTCAAATAGGGAACCAGTGTTACCATTTCTTATAACACATATTTTCATATATTATATAGTATTTCTTTCAAATGGTTTTTTTTTTGGAAGTTATCAATCAGTTGTACTTTGAGCATATGGTAACATTTTAATAATATGAAACAAATATTTATTTTCTCTGGATCCAAATGCATTTTCAGGCCACACAATTTATATAGCAGTCTTGTGAGAAATTTCAGACTCACTGCCATCTCATAACCCCAGTCTGATGTGTTTTTTATTCCTGAAGGCCTTTTTTTTCTTTTTCCTTTCTTTCTTTTTTTTTTTTTTTTTTATACCACATGTGGCCCATGGGGACTACAGCTAATTGGAATGGATGAGAAATTACTCAAAGCAAGCAGCCTACAAGGCAGCTATTGGGTAAACTCGGACTAATATGTCTACCCTCTCTAGAGGTGCTAGCCAGACCAATGGAACCTCTTTATGCCCATTTATGCAAGATAGACACATATCAATTAGTTAGCAACAGTGAACAGGATAAACAGAGATGGAAAAGTGTCCCGGTGATTGTACAATATCTAACAGAGTTGCCATCGAACCCTTAGACCTATTCCTAAAGCCTATTTTGTTTTTGAAAAAAAATTTTAATGTTTATTTTTGAGAGAGAGAGAGACAGAAACAGAGCATGAGTGAGGGAGGGGAAGAGAGAGAGGAAGATGCAGAATCTGAAGTAGGCTCAGTGCTGACAACTCAGAGCCTGATGTGGAGCTTGAAACCACAAACCATGAGATCATGACTTGAGCCAAAGTCGGATGCTTAATCAACTGAATACCCAGGTGCTCAAAGTCTCTTGTGCTTTAAACTAAAAAAAGATGTTGTATCTGTCTGTAATGCCTCATTAAGACATTTAAGACATTTTTCCCTGTCTTCCTTTGCTATCCTTCCAACAAAACCTCCATTTGCTGAGGCAAACTGAAGTTATTCTTACAACTTGAAAGGCTTCAAATACACAGGTTACTGTATGAGCCCATTGGACATATGTTCATTGATTAAAATGGTTTTTATAATCGTGTGGTGATGGACGTTCAGTAGACGTATTGTGATAACCATTTCACCATGTATACAAAGACTGAATCATTATGTTGCATACCCCGAACTAACATGTCAATTAAATCTCAATTTAAAAAATTTTAATTGCTTCCATTAATGATGAAAATTGAGTAGAAGCAAAGGTACAGTACAAAGTGCTAAGTTCTTGAAGGTATGATAATTGTACAAATTGGTTGACTAATTATCTTTCCCTTTTGGATTCAGACATAACTTAAAGACTAAATTAAAAGGTAGAGAGATTATAGTTGTCCCTAGATAAGATCAGTCCTCAATGTAATTAGGTCTATAAATTAACACACACACTGAACCCATTACATATATTATGTGATAAAAAGCAGCATCAAGATAAGCTCAACAAAACAGAAGTAAAATAAATGAGAAGGAAATTTCAGTTTTTCACAATCATGTTCCTTAAAGGGAAAAATTATTATTATATTCTTAGATCACTCCTCAAACAACTTTCACAATTTTATCCAGTCATTTATTCCTCAATTTTAAATTCAAAGCAGGTAGGAGATGCCAATAGTCATCACTGATTAGCTCAAAAATACACACATTATGACATCAGAGAAGGCATCATCCATTCGTCTCAGTCTTCTATGTCCAAGAGCTGCTCTAACCCGCTGCCCGTTCTTGGAGAGCACCAAAATCGCCTTGAACCCTCATTAGAATGTGTTTTCCTTCACCCCAATAAAAATAGTTGAACTCTTCACTTAGGCACACCTTACAAAACAGTGACTTTAGATAAAATCATTCCCCACACTTTCATAATTAGTTTGAGGTCTGGGTGCAGAAAGGGAAAAAAGCCCAGTGTTAAATATTGGAAGACTTCCGCAGTTTTATACGTAACATCAGAAAAGAAAGAACTCCTACACGAGGCCATTCTCATGGTTTTCATTAGCACATAGAGTTAATCAAAAACAGATCAACCTCAGGCAAATATCACCCTAGGATGAAAGTATTAAAGAGGAATAAAACATCTTAGTTGCTTGGATACTAATTAACCTTGAGAAAGCCCAACGCAGTACAAAATTTGACATATTTATCTCTGAAATATTTTCCCCTAAATATCAATGAAAGTGGAGCTGATAATATATGTATTTATACATTATCAACCCTATGCTGTGGTAGGGCCCAACCAAACTGGCAAGTGCCCGTCCTCGCTGTATCTTTCAGACACATGAGGTGTTTTAAATATATATCTGCAAAATTTAATGCATGACACAATTATTTTATCATGAGACAACATGCTGAAATGCTACCGTGCTATTGTTTAAAAACGTCAAGAGCTAAAGCTCTGAATACGGTATGCAATCCAGATGGCAAATTCTCAAGGCACAGGACTGAAAAAGAAAAATTTTTTTAAGAGTTGTTTGGGTTTCTCAGTCATCCAGCTTCCTAGCTTGCTTTTACCTTTCAGCACTAGGAAGGATTTAAACACAAAGAAAGCAATTAGTATAGCTGAGAAATAGGATTTGTTACAGGACTGCCGCTCTTTTAAAAACATCTTTATTCCTGCTAACATGGCCTATGCTATTTAAGTCCTCGTGTTGCGCTGATTAATAATGAATAGAACACATTAAAGTAGCTTTATTTACCTAACTTTCTACTGCATGCAAGCTAATACATACATTTACATTTCTTATATACTTACATATATATTTCTCCTATCTTAACTTTGCAGGATAAGGAATAACCAGTAAACTAATTTACTAAATACGTTTATGTTATATTATTTACATTATATATAACTTTGCAGGATAAGGAATAACCAGTAAACTAATTTACTAAATACGTTTATGTTATATTATTTACATTATATATAACTTTGCAGGATAAGGAATAACCAGTAAACTAATTTACTAAATACGTTTATGTTATATTATTTACATTATATATAACTTTGCAGGATAAGGAATAACCAGTAAACTAATTTACTAAATATGTTTATGTGTTATGTGTAAGTGATAAAACAACCAGTTAGAAAATGGACAAATATCAAGAGAGTAAATGCAATTAATTTCCTTAATTAAAACATTAGATATCTATTCCAAATCACAATTTAATAAAAAAAAAAAAACCCAGGCCTTACTATTAAAGATGAATACTTCAATTGCAGAATTTTAAGTAACTTAATTGTAGATGGAAAATGTGGCTTGAAAATATAAACAGGAGACAATGTGTTTTAGTCTTTTTGATCAACCTATTTAAGGAGGATAAAAGTCTTGCATGTATTTGAGATTAGATACTAATTTGTGGCTCTTTCTCATAATATTCCATTAAGTGTTCTTGATTGCTCTTGTACAGTAAACAACACTAACTTCTAGTGGTTTTTTTTTTCAATTTTTTTTTTATGTTGGTTCAAAATGCCTTGAGAAGTTGCCAAAATCTTCAGTAGCCAAGAGATATTAAGCACAATATCCACTCAGGGTCTCAGTGATCGCATATTCCAACTATTTGTTCTAAACTCCTAAAAGGAAGCAGCAGCTTCTAGCAGCTTCCAGTGCCATCAACTGACTCTTCTTGAACCAGTGTTCCTATTAATAAAATGTAAATTAGATAATAATTCTTAGTGGTACAAAAACAACATGGGAGTGAGCCTCCTAGTAATATTACATCAGTGACATGAAAATGCTGTTGTTTTGATTTGGAACTTATCTGGGTTTTCACTTAGGCTCAGCAGACTGAAGTAAGAAGTCCTTATAGGTAACCATTATGGTTTTACTTGCTTTTCTTTTTTGATCACCAGAGTACACACAAACATTAGTCTCAAGCCTAAAGCCCTAAAACACACACACACACACACACACACACACACACATACACACACACACTCTTTAGCTGGTGAAATTCTAATCTCATTTTATTATGTTGTCAATGAGCTGCAGAGATTCGCCTTGGCTTGTTAACATGATAGCAGACAGATGAGAAGAAATAAAAAGTACTGGCCTGTGAAAGCCAAATCAAAAAGCCAGATTGAAGGCATTCTCAAGTTACTCAGGTGAGGCCCTCAGCCCCCAGCTAGTGACCCAGCTAATGGTCAGAATGCTGTAGGTTCCGTTTGGATGACCCAAATGTTAAAACGTGGTATTCAAATGTCTGCATAAATGGCTGAGAATTTGCCTTTTCTTTGTAAGTTTACTATACAATAAACAAAAGACTGGTATTTGATACTAACTAAACATAGAAAAGGAACAGACAATAACACTGGATGAATGTATTTAAGACACAAATCTGTATACGGCATAGAAGAACTTTAGGGTCCTAAATTTCTTTAGCACAGATTTTTAATTGTCCTTGGTTGTAAACCTATTGTAATTTACCAAAACACAAGTATCTGAAAATACAGTAATGCTTTCATAAAGTGAAACCTGGATAAAATAAGAGAAAGTTGCAGCTTTTATTACTAATTAAAGGATTTGAGAGAAAGGGTACATGATAATACTCTTTGAAGAAATATTTTTGGTGTTGTTAAAACACTAGCATTGTGTCTAATAACACTGAATTCTACGGACTGATTTTTCTTTTCTCTGTCTCTCTCTTTCTCTCATAGAATAACTGCTTCCTGGACATTGAGGCTCTATTGCCAACTGTCAATCAAATAAATGCATGTTAATTTTTAAATTAAATTATAAAGCCAAAAATATTTGTTCTATTTTTCCTCTTATTTGCTTTCACAGGTGACTATATAATTTCCTTCATTCGAAATATTTTTAACTTGTAAAGAAAAGTTTATTCTGAAAACACAAAATAATTAATGTTTAATCATTAAATTTCAGAATAAAATTTTATTTCACATGGCTATTTACAACTTTTGGAGTAAGAAAGTCATCTGTGAAAAGCAAAGTGTTGGCTAGTAGTGCCATCTAGCATCACAAAGAAAAAGTTGTTCAACTACTTTGTAAAACCCTGGGAAGTTTATCAAGTCAATTAATACACTATGTCCTTGCTCCATTTTCCACGGGAAAATAAGCAGACATGATCAGTTGGTGGAAATACACACCAAACACATAGAGATAATCAAACAATACAACTGGCAGTGTTTTTCAGAAGATACATTTAAGAGTGGTAAAGGGGAGGTATAATTTCTGGTTTGTTAGCTGTCATGCCACCATTTTTTTCTTCCATTTAAGAAAACATATTGGAATTCAAATGAATAAAAATGTTAGTGTACTGAAATGTTGACTATGTCCTAATTTATAAAAGAAAAACACCCAAGTCATTCACAACCTTCAGTATCTTGTTATGGGTAACAACTTGTGATACCTAACAAATGATTGAGAATGGCTAGTATTTTAGGTAATGAATTTAGAACTCTGAGATATAATGGAAATAAAGATGTCACTGATTCAATGCAGGACAGAACTGAGGACATTATTATAATCATCTTTAAGAAGCTTATTCCTGGTGATAGGCAATAATGTAACAGTAGATGAGTCATGACAGACACATGAGTCACGAGTCAGATACATTTCTTTCATGATTCTGATCGGTTTAGATGTGAGATCTTATGGGATGTATGCAGTTATCTTAGAAAATGGAGCAAGTAATGGGACACGGGGCCAGACTCCAGAGCTTGCCCCTATGGGAGTGGCCAGCCATTCAAATTAGAATATGGTAAGAGGAGGCTAACTTGAGCTCTTTTCAGGATGGTGCCTAGGAATGCAACATCTACTGAGTGGGACTCCACTGGCAAGTGGACAACCTGGTCAGG
Source organism: Crocuta crocuta (assembly GCF_008692635.1). NCBI lineage: Eukaryota > Metazoa > Chordata > Mammalia > Carnivora > Hyaenidae > Crocuta > Crocuta crocuta. Next base: position 2,837,668 of record NW_027528006.1, read on the forward strand.
AAATGGTTGCTTTTCAGACATCAAACATTAGTTTAAGTTATAGAACTAAAAAGGAACTGTAAATATCTATTGTGCTAAAATGAAGTGTAAACCCAGCTATATGCATTAAGCAATGGTGTATATAAAAACAACGCAGACCAGAGGCAGCTGGCTGGCTCGGTGGGTAGAGTGAGAAACTCTTGATCTTGTGAGTTTTAAGTAGGGCATGGAGCCTACTTCAAAAACCCATAAAATAAATTAATTAATACAAGCAACCCAGACCCTAGCAAAAGTAACATTAGACTCTTATCTTCAAGGAGGCAAGATAGCATAATGGTTGGGGGTATGATTCTGAAGGCTCAGTGCCTCACCACTTAGCTATCGGATGTTGAGCAAATTTGATCATTTGTCTGAGACCCAATTTCCTTCTCTGTTACATGGACAATGGTCATAATGTCCAGGCCTAACCCAGGATGATGGTGAAGACTGAATGAGTGAAGAACACTCAACACAGCTCTGTCACATAGTAAACAGTCAACAATAATGTATTATTATTATTATTTCATTACTACTCTTCTCTTCTCTGGTTAGGTTTATGTCAGGAACTAGATTAGGCTGGTCTTTAGGTACAAGAATTTAGCTCCAATGAGCCATGCCGAGGGCTCGTAAACACATTCCTGGCCTAAGGGAACTGAGTAGCAACACTGCTACAATAAATATAGGGAGTAATGTCCCAGATGGACAAAGTGATGATCTTCTAACACATTTTTCTGTGTAACATTCATATATATTAACAAATTAAAATGTGATCACTTTATTTATTGCTCCTCCAAACCTTAGATTACAGTTTAACACAAGGTACCTGTCATGAACAATGTTTGTTACTAGCTTTGTGTTGTTGTTGTTGTTGTTGTTTATTTATGTATTTGGCAGGAGAAGCGCAGAGAGAGACAGTCAGAGAGTGAAATCCCAAGCAGGCTCCACACTGTCAGCCCCAAGCCTGATGCAGAGCTCAAACCCACAAACCATGAGATCATGACCTGAGACGAAATCAAGAGTCAGATGCTCAACCGACTGACCCATCCATGTGCCCGTGTTTGTTCCTAGTTTTAACTCTTCCCCTAAAATACAAGTTTTGATGTCACAAAAATGAAACACATTTCAAACATGTACTCCAAGTTAAGCTACTCTCAAATAAGTACTGTTGTTACTGCAATGATTACTCTCAGAAGCTGAGTTATACATAATTAGAAAGAAGCTTGGTGAAGTTACAGAAAGAAAGCTTTCATATCTCAACTTCCAAGTGAAAACTAGCACTGAAGCACCATGGAAGGGAAAAAGTTCTGCCTCAGGGACCTGGGCAGGAGCTGAGCTTACTTCTTGTGCCTCTGTGGTTGCCTTTATTCTTTCCTCCAGATGTTCAAGCATCTGACATATCAATAAAAACACTTTATTAGCTCTGGTTTCTTACACATATCCACAATTCTCATTTTCAGCAACAAAATAAGGGATTTTGGAGACTGAGGGATTTTTTTTTCAGAGCTCCAGATTTAGATGGAATGAAAATAACCAATACATGTCTCAAGGCCCCCAAAATGGAAGGAAGAGGCACCACCAGCAGATATTCTAGAATACAGGAATCCTCCATCCCAACCCTGCCCCTCTTCTCCATATGAATGGAATGTAAACAGAATTAGAATGCATTTTGCCTTAATAATTGGCTGTCATTTGAAATACACGATTTTCTTCGTGTTCTTACAGGAAAAGCATGAAGAGTAGCACTTGCATTTGGAACCCAGAGCCTTAAAAACTGATGTATTTAGCTTCATGATGTTCCACTTACCTTGTAGTCTTTTTCTCCTCTTGCCATACCCCTAGGGATAATATATAAAAAGAAGGATAAGAGACTTATTTCCAGGTGAGTGTCCTGCCTGGTAAGACTTTAGAAAGTTTATGCAGCAAGAAAGTTTTCATCTAACAGCAAGAAAACTCAAGGATGTAAGCCTGAAATGGACAACTACAGAATCAAATATGACTTCTTCAGTTTCCCCCTGTCAAGAGTCACTATGGAATAAATACTGATAGTCACTCAAGTTATAAGCTGTTTTGACAGAGTTCTTAATGATTCTGCACCTCTTTCGGTGGTTCTGGAAGCCCACAGAAGCTTTAGAAGAGGCTCCAGAAGGCAGCCGTGAAGCAGGACTGCGTAGCTTAGATGAATGTCCAGCTCATACAGTTTATATAATCGTCAGTAACTTTATAAACAATGCCTCTAGGATGGAGGGGTAGATGAATTTGAACTTGGTTGCCCATGACTCCTCCAAGCTTTATAATCAGACCTCCAATTAACTTTTTTTATGCTAGACCGAATTACTGGCCTCAATATTTCCTCTCTTCCTTATCCACACACTTTGACACATTACTTTGAAGTTCTCCTACTAACCCCACTGTGTTTTTTTACTCTCCAACTCTGAGTTCAGTCATATGACTTGCTTTGGTGGAGTGTAGGCAAAAGTGATGATTCCCATTTAAATTGTGAACCTATGATGTCATCATGACAAGAACATCCCAAAGCTATGCCATCAATCCAAAAAGGATGAGGAACACAGAGAGGAGAACTGAACGTGCCCAACAGCTTGCAGTCAGATGTCACTAAGCTCACACTAGATCAGCTACTCAAACTCAGTGGACTCACAGATATGTGAGTGAAAACAGTGGTTGCCATTTCATGTCATGGAGTTTTGGAGTGCTTTGTTAAGTAGCACTAACTGATACACCTTTCCTCATAGTTCCCAAGTTCTAGTCTTTTAGCCTCTTTTTATGTGTTTTTTAATTCCTCTCCACTTTTTTCATGTTTTAGATTCAACATCATCATCTTTTAGAGCTGAGACAATTCAGGTGAAGTCAATAGTTCATTAAGGTTTTTTTTCTTAATTCGCTTAATATGCTAACATTATAAAAATATTGTACAGATAAATTAGAAAATGTTTAAAATCATGTTATCATTATCAGTATCAGTATTACCTGGATGCATCAAAGTATATTCTTTTGTAGTTTGAGATACTTGTTTTTTCATATGATCCTCTCATCAATGGATGCTACATGCTTATGGGAGATGTTACTAAGTTAAGAAATGTATTATATAGTTCATTAATTAAATCTTAGAATTGTACAATTTGAGTACTACACAGCATTTTGATGACTATAAAAAGGTTATTAAATATCAGATAAGGTACTCATGAAAATAATTATTTTTTAAGGAAAACTAAGGAATTTAAATCAAGTAAGAAACTAATCCAATTCCTGGGGTGCCTGGGTGGCTCAGTCGGTTAAGCGTCCGACTTCAGCTCAGGTCATGATCTCACAGTTTGTGGGTTTGAGCCCCATGTCAGGCTCTGTGCTGACAGCTAGCTCAGAGCCTGGAGCTGCTTTGGATTCTGTATCTCCCTTTCTCTCTGACCCTCTCCTGCTCATGCTGCCTCTCTCTCTCAGGAATAAATAAAACATTTTTAAAAAACAAAAATAATAAAAAATAAAAAAAAGAAACTAATCCAATTCCAAATAAAACTAATGATTACTAATAATTTAGTTTTATTTGCAATAAGCCTACATGACATAGTTTCACTATCCCATAAGCTTTCAAAAACTTCTAATCTTTACAATTTTCCTTTTTTTTTAATTAATTTATTTATTTTAGAGAAAGAGACAGAGACAGAGCACAAGCAGGGGAGGGGCAGAGAGGGAGAGAGAGAAAGGGAGACACAGAATCCAAAGCAGGCTCCAGGCTCTGAGCCATCAGTACAGAGTCCAAAGTGGGGCTCGAACGCACAAACTGTGAGATCATGACCTGAGCCAAAGTCAGACACTTAACAGAGCCACCCAGGCACCACAGAGCCTGCAGTTTTAAAGGTAAATAATTATACAGAAATGTAATATAATATTTTCATAATCAAATGTATTTACAGCTCACATTAAGAGAAATGTAATTTCAAAAATTGAGAGAATTATTTTATTTGTGTCCCTCGTATAAAGCATAATACAGAAAAAGTCAATTCAGAGAAGTACAATCAAGTTTATGAAGAGAAGTAATGTCTAGTTTACAAAACTGAAACTGGATGAAAAAATAAGAATAATGATAACATAATGAGATAATTAACTCTGAATATTACCTATACACTAGGCATGCCACTGCATCAAAATTACATAATTCTAGTTTAAATTTTTTTAAATGTTTTCTTTATTTCTGAGAGAGAGAGAGAGAGAGAGACAGTGTGAGCAGGGGAGAGTCAGAGAGAGAGGGAGACATAGAATCTGAAGCAGGTTCCAGGCTCTGAGCTAGCGGTCAGCACAGAGCTTAACACAGGGCTCGAACCCACAAACCGTGAGATCATGACCTGAGCCAAAGTTGGATGCTCAACCGACTGAGCCACCCAGGCACCCCTCATAATTCTAGTTTAAAGGTTTGTTCTGTTTTATTTCTATTTTACAGATGAAGAAACGAGGTTTAACACATCTAGTAATTTCCCTAAGGTCACAAAGTTATGGGTTGAAGCTTGAAACCCAGGTCTATCTAACTGTAGGGTTTGAGTTACTGCTTGATGTTGTCATGATGGGTGGTTCCCATATACCTGAGGAAACAATATGTTTAATAAAGATTATAACTGCCCTAAAACAGAGTACCATATGTAGCATGAAAATGACATAGAAAAATGTGGTATCAGAAAATATCAGTTTATGATTTATATCTTCCATTTATTAGCTACATGACTTTGAGCAGTCTGAATCTCAGTCTCCTTATCCATAAAGCAGATATCATAATAGCTAAAATATCCCATAAGGATAACATTTGGATCAAATTATATCAAAAAAATCTATGAAAGTATTTTGAAATGTATAAGGTATTCTTAAACTGTTTATTATTTTTATTATTATTTTGCCCATGAGGGCCAAGCAAGGATGGGCTGGTAGAAAGTAGCAGTAATAATTTTTAGACACACTTTTTAAAAGTTATAAGTCTCTAATGCAAATGTAACTTCCTGAACTTGTATCAATGGAAGTACTTAAATTAGAGCATAGACGACCATTTGATTGGATAGTTAGGGAAGAAATGTAGGCATGAAATGGGTGTCCACAAGTTTTGAAACATTTTATTTTTCCACAGTCATACTTTTCTGAACATGCAATTTCAATGTATTTGTATAACATAGGTTTTCTATTCTGTAAATAGATTTTCTTTTAGTAATTCTTACCTTTTGGGGAAGCAATGAAGTCATATACAAATCATTTCAGGGATAAGCCCTCTAAGGAAGATTTGTGGTTCTCTTTTCTCACTACTGGATGCTCTTACAGACAGAGCCTTAACATCATAAATACAGAATAAATCACGTACTTACAACTTTCACTACATTTTTTTCAGAAGACTTTCAGTTTCACAATAGTTAAAGATGGCATCAAATTATATTCTCTGATAAATTCTATTTTCATGAAATACTTGCTAGCTAACAGTGCTAGACAGTTTAGCATCTAGTTCAACTTTAAGCTGCATACTGTGTCCCAAATAGTGATTAATAGTCCATTTAGGGTGTTGTAACATAAAAACTTTTGTTTTATCTTTCTTATTTCCCATATTTTTGGCCAATTGTAGAGAAACATTAGTCCATTAATGATAGATACAGATGGCGTCCATCTGGTATCCATCTTTAACTCTAGAAATGGAGGCATAAGGATACTCTGAAACATTAGACTTTCAAAATCAGATGTGATCTAGCAGCTCAAGGAAAAAGTTATTTGATCCATACTGATTTTTTTTCCATATCCTCATCTAATATTACAAACAAGACTGAGGATAATTTTTTTTTTCCTGAGAATACGAGTTATATCTTTAGGTCCACAACTTTGTCCTACTCTAAGACAGCTAACACATATCAAAATAATTGGTATCAACCAATTTTCCACTTATGGCTTATCTCGAAAATCTCTTCATAATCACCAGCATTTGAGATATCTTCCAAAATTTTTAGTGTATTAGTTCTTTGCATAAGGAAAATTCAAATTACTTAGACATGAATGCAAATAATAAAACAGGACAACCACTGCTTCACAAGATGCTATCCTGCATTGGGTCCTAAAGGAGAAAAATGATCATGTTTCCCATCAGGGTCACCAGTAATCATAATTATCTACATTTACATTCTATTTGGCTTATTTTTCAAGACAGAATATACCATGATAATGCCCTGTGGATACTGTGAGGATATAAGAAGTTTCCAAAGCATTTTAGGTGTTCCCAGAGGAAGTGTTAACATAAATACAAAGATACGCCATGCACTTAATAAGAAAAACAGAAAGAAAGAAAATAAAAAACAGGAATAATTACTTGAAATAAACACTTTGGTAAAGACAATATGTAGGAAACAGAGTATCAATAGCAACAATAATAAGTAAACTTGATGATGTTTTGAATAAATATCTAAAGGAAAAAAATAAATGCTCTATTCTCTTGCCAATGTAAATTTTTTAACTTGTCCGATTTTTATATATACTTTCTCATGTATATATATGCTAACTTCTATTAACAATTTTGCTAATTTAGAGATTCTACTGAAGTACATGTATGTGTGCATGTGGGTACTTTAGTTCTTCAAGTTCAAACAAGCAAAAAGTTATTCTTATTAGTATTCCCATGTGTCAAAAAAATATGAAGGCATAATTTTTTAGTCCCATACCATGTTTTTGTCACTGTGCATAGTGATTAGGTAATTTATTTCATAATATTCTCACCAACCCCAGAAAATCTATGAGATGATGATAGGATATTAAAGCATTTAAAAAAAAATCAAAAGGCTTATTACTGAAGGTTTTTAAAATTAACTACACCAAAGTCCTTTGCCCACAGCAGATTCACTTCCCTTATAATTTTCTGCTGGAAGTGGCTTCTACTTTTCTTCATGTGTTACTTGTGTTAATTTCTGTTTATAATAAAATATAATCTACCAGATGATACAAGTACAGATGCATTAATACAATATAAAATCATTAATTTTCAAATGTTCTACAATGGAAGAGACCTTAGAAACCACCTAGACTTTTCTCATTAAAAATCAAGCTAAGTATCTAAAATTTCTGTTGTGGATACTGGAAGTAGGAAAGAACAGAAAAAACAAATAAGCAAAGCCTAAACCCTTTGCTAATGAATAAAAAGAAAGCAGAAACCCTTGGTATTGTTCTCACTCAGATCTTGATCATTTTGGGGAGACATTAATTAGATTCAACACAAGCCCTTTTACAGACAAAAAAACTAATATCCAAAAAGATTATTTGCCTTGGTCAAAACCATACTGAAAATGTGCAGTACATTCTTTCACTCATGACTTTGTATAACGGTGAAAATAATGGAATATTACAATATTCTGATGGAAGACTTAAAAAATATGCACATAAACATTTCTCCAATAGCTGATAGTTTCTGGCATCTCTAATATGCTTAGGATAATAACTGTCACACTGCAAGTAGTTAGCAAATACTTACTGAAAAACAAGGACAATTTTTAAAAAAGTAAGAAGAGCCCTTTAGTGAACACTACCAAAAAATACTGAGAATCTCCTGCATATTTCTAAATATTAATGAACTCAAATTACCAGGAAAAGTCCACTTTCAGAATCCTATTTTTCAGTAGAGGATTATTTAATATATACTTAAATTTATAGTACATTTAAGAAATATTTTCATTTGAAAATGCTTAGAAACTAAAGCTTATTCACTTAAATTTGTAAGAAAATTATCTCGAAAGCCTATTTTGTTGTGGATCTTCTGTAAGGAAGCCAGAACAATGAAACACTATGATAAATATGTCAAATATGACAAGTAATAATTTATGTAACTATAATAATAACTCTTTCAAGTTTTAGATACAAATACTGGAAATGTTTATTGACCACTGACGTTCTAACATGCCACACTAGGGTTGGAAAATATTATTTTGCTATTTTATTTTTGTTTTGATTCTTGTTCTTTGGTTTGTCTGTTTTCCAGTATAATAAAGCACAATTTTGACTCAGTGAAGTAATTTCTACCTACTTATAAATATGTCAGATATGCAATGATTTATTACTTTAAAAAGGCAATATGTCCTTAATGAGACCATTAATCCCAAAAATTCTGAAACTGAAGAAAGATATGCTAAAGGGATGGAAATGTGATTCTCTTCTGACCTATAGTTTAATGAGGGATAAAAAGGTTTAAAGAAGAAGAGAAAGAAGGCAAGGACAAGAAAGAAAGAAGAAAACAATAGAGGGACAAATATCTGACCTCTGATTTTCATAAATTAATATTATAATTTCATATATTAATATAAATAAATGAGACACTTGGATTAAGCATTATTTATGAAGAAAATAATTAAAAGCAGGGAAGTAAAAAGGGGCTTAAAGAAACTACAATCATAAGTACAAAGTAAGCTGAAAAAAGAAACCCATGTGCAGCTAATTCCAGAAGTATTTGAAAGCAAAGGTTCTGAGGAAGCCTGTCTCGTTTTATGTCCTGAATCTAACTTTTTCTGGTTGTATGTTGTTGACTAATGAGAAGACCTCTCTATCCTTAACTTGGTTCATCCCTAAAATAGGATAATAACAATACTCAACTGTTAAGAGAGATGGGAGAGTCAAGTAAAATGATTAAAACATTTTAGAGCTTAAAAGTATTTAAACAGATCTTAAAATAATGTCTGATAACTAATAAGCAGTAAATGTTGTTATTATTATTATGTAATCCTCAACTTCAAAGGAAGCACTACCACAAATACCATCATTTTGAGATAAAAAGGAAGAAAGTTGTCACACAACTGACAAAGGGAGTGATTCTAGATGCTGTGCTCCTAACCCTTATCCAGTTCAGCCTTCCAGAAACTGGAGATAACAACGAAATCAACCCAGAGCTTGATATATGCAAAATGCATACCCTATTTCTGATACGCATTTGCATTTGACAGATGTCACTGTAGATATGACAAAGGCAGTTAGTTCCTCCATATTTGTACAATTTCTTCATCCCAGTTACTTACAGGATGACAACCACATAGCTGGAGCTCTACAGATTTGTTACAAGTGAATCTGATGTCCCAAAGTGTTGCGAGCCTCAACCCTTGACAAAAGCCTTTATATGAAAACTGGATCACCATCTGCTGGGAATGGCTTAGGAAAGGAGATAGGGCCAGATGTCCTGAGAGACTACTGGTGACTCTGAAAATCCATTCAACTTTAGTTACATATAACCTCTGACTGAGAAATAAAATAACATGTAAATAACACTGCAAAAGATTCCCCAGTTTTTAAAAGAACCAATTCTTTTTAAAACCATAAACACATTAATTGTAAGCAAATATACAATTGCTTACAAATTCATCTTATCTATTCCCTAAAGCATTTCTAATCCCTGGTTGGTAAGAGCTGATAGGACCTAGACTGTAAACATAAAAGAAAATAAACAAAACTAATTGGAGAGCTTTAGAAACACTTTTCAGACTTTTTACTAATCCAGGTTCCTTCTCTGTAAATTGAAGTTAGTAAGATTTTACCAAAGAATCAAATCATTTTGATGCCCATCTATGCAATAGACATTTGTCTTTCTTCAGAAAATCTCTTACTGATGTTTGGATTATTTCCACCTGCTACCCCTGCACCCTGTGAGAGCCAACTACTTTTCAGAGCTGAAAAATGCCAATATTTAAGTTTATCAGCCTGATGGGGCTAAATCCATACTGAAGGAGTTTTACCATCTGTTGGCTCCCTTCCTTTCCTGGTCTCAGAGTGCTTAGGGAAAGAAAACACGTGTATGGGTGTGAGCAGTGTTTTCAAAGGCAAAAGAGAATGAACTTTCAAATTAAACGCCCTTCAGAAACAAATTCACCCACTTGAGTTTTGCCCATTGCCTGAGGGGACTGAAAACCAAAACAGGATGTTTTTCTAAAAGGAGTAACTGGCTTACCTTACTTTCTCATTATAAAGAGCAACCACCCACCTGGGTGTTACTGTTTTGCTCCAGAGGAAGCGCAATTAAAATTCAATTTGGGTCACTTAAATTGCCAAGTTTAAAAGTCCTTCAAAAAAACCTAACGTTTCTCAGGTATCCCTGACAACTGTTTAATACAACTTCCAAGGTTTTTCCAGGTCCTTCACGAGTGCTTCCACCCCAAAACTGGTCATATTCTTTTGTCATCTTCTTAAGAGCAACTTGGGGCTAGTGTTTCCTTTAAGGTTAATTCCAAGCACGGTTTCTTGGGAACTCTCTAACAGTAAGTATCCGCTAAACCTGTAGAGCCTTCTCTAAGGTGGGTGTTGTTATCTTCACTTTACAGAAGAAAAAAATGAGAGGTAGCAAGGATAGATGGCTTGCCCCAAAACAATGAAAATCAGGGAACTACACACCCACCTGGTACAAGACTGGAAAAATCCTGAAAAACTCTTTAGAAGAAAAAGCCCTTAAGATGTATAACCTGGTTTTAAGGCAGGATTCAGAATACACTCTGAGGTAGAAAGATATTTTCCCATCCTTTCTAATTTCATTTGCAGTATTGGTTTTTTTTTTAATTATCTTAAAAATATTGCTGCTTTTGTAACGGCTTAGGGGAGGACCTTCAGGCGATGGCATGAAGAGGCTGGCCAATTTGGTGTGCAAAAAACTGCTAGAGCTTTGGTTAAGAGAAGTCTGAATGCTTCTTGCCTAGGATGCTGCCATCACCACTACCATCCCCCATTCCTCTCACCCCACCCCGAGCAACCACCTGCCTCCCACTCCCAGGTCCAGCCCACTTCAGTCTGCAAAACCCATAGTCTTACCCCAGTGAGTCTGTCCATGAAAACCTGGCAGAAAGATGCCTGAGGGGACAGACACCGGATTGGTGTTGGGGGACAGGAGTATGAATGTCACAGAAAATAAACAGGGAAAACCTGAAGCTGTGCAGCCTAAAGTTGCAATCTAATTAGGGATCAACAGTGGACAAGCACAAAATTTAATTACAGATTTTGTAGGTGAGAGAATCAAAGAAGTACCAGGTAAGCCTTGGCTGACCAGAAAACTCTGCGCACTTGCAGGGAAACTGAGCAGCATGGCAGAAAGTAAAAGTCAAAGCAGACAGCAGAACTGACTGAACACTGAACTCGCTCCTCAACCAGACACAGTTGCAGTAACAGAGGGCAGAACCCTTATGGAGTTGAACGGTTTGAGCACAACCTTGACCCAAAACAATAGGCTATGCAGATGAAAGGTGACCTTGAAGAGCCAGGCTAAAAATAAGAATAAAAAACCCAGCGGACACATCAATAGCCATATACCATAGGGGATGTAGATTCTGTAGTTTAATAACTTCAAGCAAATTATAGAATAACAACAAAACCCCAGAACCATAGATCAGAATTCATAGTGGCTATAACATATGATTTAAAATGCTTGCCTTTCAATAAAAAGTATTAAAAGATATAAAGTGCCAGGGAAATATGACTCAGAAATAAAAGCAGTCAATAGACATTCTTAGTGGGCTAGATGTTGGATTTAGCAAAGGTTTCAATGCAGTTATAAATAATTGTAAGAAACTATGTTCAAAGAGTGAAAGAAAAGTGTCATGACAATGATTCAACAGGTAGGATATTTCAATAGATAAAAGCTATAAAAATGGAATTGCTGTATCCATTATTATTAAAACTTAAAATACCATTTGTAGTATATATACTTTGTTTCCTTGCTTACCTTACTGTTATAATCACAGTATTTACAAATGATCCCCTAAAACCTATTTTCAAATTATTGGTTTGTTTCAACCACAAATTTATTTGCCATGAAGACTTTCCAGTGCATACAATCCTTGTGGTTGAGGTAGGAAAGCAACATTCTAAAATTTCACTTGAAAATATAAGATAGTTTCCAAGGAAGCAATTAAAATAACAAGAACTCCCAATGCTACTAATAATGTAAAAGAGTACATGTTGTTAATGGTACAAATCTATTCTGAAATACAATCCAGGACACTAAATATACATCTAATACAGATCCTAAAATGGAAGTAGGTACTCACTTTATAAATGACACCAAGGTTCAAAAAGTGTATATAATTTGTTAAAGTTTACATAAAGAATAGAAAAAAGATCAAAAGTAGAAACTGGATGTCCTGATTTCTCATAGATCCAGTGCCTCTAAGGTTATTCTTGAAATTTAGGGTTTAGAATCTTTGTGATATGATAAACACATTTACATAGTAAGTTTAGGTTACCATTACAAAGCATATAGACCTCAAGGTTTATTTTTTTAAGTTAACATTGGTTGATTTGGGACTATTCCATAACATTTTATGTGTGTTATCATATTTGATAGTTTCATTGGGTATTTATCTCATTTATGAACAAGAACACTAAGGCTCAGAGATGTTAAATAACTTATACAATGGTAGAAGTAATAGAAAAGTCAATAAGATTAATCACAACTAAGTATTTTATGCATTTACTATGTATCAGGTATTCTTCTAGGTACTTTATACATTTAACACATTTTATTCTACAACAAACCTGTGAGGTATTCTCAATTTCCACCTTTTACAGATGAGAAAATGAATGCACAGGAAGGTTGAATAACTATCCCAAGGTTTCACAGCCAGTGAGCAATGGCAACAGGATTTGAACCCACACAGTATTTGCACCCAGCCGACATAAAGTCGAATTACATAGACATACTCTTATCTACTATTCTCACATTATTAAACCAGACTTTAAAATCACTGCATTGAAAGGCCTACACACACCCCAGTATTCTTCCAATAGTTATTGGCTCTCTCATGGACCATAAAAATCAGTCAATGAATTTAGTAGTTTGGGTCAAATCAACATGCTTTAATATTGGATGCAATGATAAAAGATCTCCTTGCTCTGAATTCTTCTAGTAGCAGTGACTATTGTACTTTTTTGAAACATAATCATTATGGACTTATTTACACAGATGAGTCTGGGATTCTTGTCCATCTGCAGTACATCATGGCTCTGTGTTCCACCTATATTTGTTAGCTAAGTTACTGAAGCATCAATTTGCCGTAGTTATATTAAGATAGAAAAAAAACATTTTTAGGGACAATTTGATTATTTACAAATGTATATTAAGCAAAAGAAAAATGAGATCATATTGTAAGAACAAAACCCCTTTTCTATGGATGTAAAAGTAATATTGAAGTGCATTCAAATCTAATTTTTAAAGTTAAAATATGAAAAGAAACATGTGGCAATATGTAAATTTTTATTAATATATTTCAGATTATGTTTACCTAACATCTTCTTACCTCAAAAATTATTTTGGAGAATAAAAACAACTACTAATACCTAAAGGAAGAATGACTTACTGGCAATGATTTTAATTTTAAACCAATAGAACAGTTTTCAAATGTACTTTCAAATGCAGTTACATTATATATATATATGATTATTTTATTATTTTATATACATGTAAAATTATTTTCCCCCTCTTGTTTGTATTTTTCCTTCCTGCAATTCTTCCTTCATACCCAAGACTGCATTCCTCTTTCTAAGATTTTTATCACTCCTTAGCTGTCTAAAGTTTTCAGGGAGCAACTGTCATTGTCTGGTGTATTACTATTTAAAAAGTATTTGCACAGGGGCACCTGGGTAACTCAGTTGGTTAAGCATCAGACTTCAACTTTGGCTCAGGTCATGATCTCATGGTACATGGGTTTGAGCCCCGCATAAGGCTCCACATTAATAGTGTGGAGTCTGCTTGGGATTCTCTCTTCCCACTCTCTGTCCCTCCCCCACTCGTGCTTCTTCTGTCTCAAATATAAATAAATTTTTAAAAAAGTGTTTGCACACATAGATTCTCATTCGTTTTCATAAGAACCCTGTGAGATATGTATTGTCATTCCCATTCAATAATGAGGAAAAGGACAGTCCTTAAAGTTAATTGAGTTGCCCAGAATCATTAAGCTGCAGGTAACAGAGGTAGATTTTTAAACCAAATATCGTAACTCCATGCCATACTCTATACTATACCATGATGGCAGGGAAGAAAAGTTGCTTATTTACTTTACTAAACATTAACCTACTATGCACTCTGGCCTTTAAACACAAGGAGAGATCCAATTATTCAATTTAATATTTATTGGTAATCTACTACACAGAGCTGTGTAATGCACAGAGGTTGGGGCTAAAAGAGAAATTACAAACTTTAAACCCACATTCCCTCTCAAAGAGATCACAGGCTAAATGGTAGTCACATATGCACACATGAAAAGAAAATAAATACCTGATATTAAGAAGCGGAGAAGGATGCCTTTACATGACTAATGCCACCTTATTTTACAGAAAAAGAGATCGCTTTGAGCTAGAACATAGAGGAAAATCTAAGCCAGGTGGAGAGATCTGGGTGGCCCTTAAATGATGGTGGTCTGCAGAAAAGTGGAAAGCACAGAGAAGCCATTTTAAGAAATGGAATGGATATGAGTTCCCTGTGTGGCTCAGTCAGTTAAATGACTGGCTCTTATTTCGGCTCATGTCATGATGTCACAGCTCTTGAGACCAAGCCCTGCTTCAGGCTCTGTGCTGACAGTGCAGAGCCTGCTTGGGATTCTTTATCTCTCTTCCTCCCTCTCTCTCTCTCTCTCTCTGCCCCTCCCCAACTTGTGTGTGCATGCTTGTGCACACTCGCACTCTCTCTCTCTCTCTAATAAATACGCTTAAAAAAAAAAGAGACAAATGGGATGGACAAAGATACAAAAGAAAAGACAAAGGCATGTCAAGGGAGTTGTAAAGACTCATAAAAACATAAATAATGGTGGGGCACCTGAGTGCTTAAGTTGGTTAAGTGTCTGATTCTTGGGTTTGGCTCATGTTATGACCTCACAGTTCCTGAGTCTGAGGAACTGGGCCCTGTGAGGACAGCATGGAGCCTGCTTGGGATTCTGTGTCCCCCTCTCCCTGGCCTTCCACTACTTGTGCTCTCTCTCACTCTCAAAAATAAATAAACATCAAAAAACATAAATAACGGTTACTACTGAGATGAGGTGATAAAGATATTACTGAGTTCAGGGTGCCTGGGTAGCTCAGTTGGTTAAATGTCTGATCAGCTCAGGTCATGATCTCATGCCTTGTGAGTTGGAGCCCCACATTAGGCTCTGAGCTGTCAGCTTCAGAGGCCTACTTCAGATTCTGTGTCTCCCTCTCTCTCTGCCCCTTCCTCACTCTCACTGTCTCTCTCTCTCTCAAAAATAAATAAACGTTTAAAAAACTAAATATATATATATATATATTTATATCTAGTTATTAGGGGGTGCTGCAGAGCAGTATGGAAGGCTGCAGATACAAAGCGCACCAACTGCCACAAGTACAAGTCCTACTACAAGTAGAGCAAATACAAACTAGCCAATATGCAGCAACATGACTTTTTTAAGTTTACGCGTTTTTTGAAAATTTTTAAAAATTCAGTTTGAGAGAGAGATAGCAAATGGG
This sequence comes from Crocuta crocuta, assembly GCF_008692635.1. NCBI lineage: Eukaryota > Metazoa > Chordata > Mammalia > Carnivora > Hyaenidae > Crocuta > Crocuta crocuta. The sequence continues at coordinate 2,853,139 of NW_027528006.1, forward strand.
GGAGGGACAGAGAGAGAGGGAGACAGAATCCCAAGCAGGGTCCCTGATGTCAGCACAGAGGCCAATGAGGTGCTCGAACTCATAACTTGTGAGATTGTGGTAGAGTCCTCTCCCTAAAGGAACAGACCTCAAGATAAGGGAAGACAACCTGGCTCTATGCATACATGACATCCCTCATGACCCTGTCACACGAGACCACCCAATCAGACTGTATGCCTATGCGTTATCCATGTATGGGAGACAAAGAAGTGGCAAATGCATAAAAGACTACATCACATGGCATGGTTTTCAGGGCTCAGTTCTTCCGGTATGAACCCAACTGAGTGCTTGCCAGCACAAATAAAGTTGCTTCCTGGAAAGAAAAGCCTCCGTGTCACAACTCTCTATGCAAGAAACCTGCTACAAGATCACGACCTGAGCCAAAGTCAAGAGTCAGAGGCTAAACTGACTGAGTCACCCAGGCGCCCCTGCAATAAAACTATTTTTAGTAACACTGAAGTTGTAGACGATAAGGAATAATTTCTAGGTGTCAGAAATAAAGAGAACTTTCAAATCTGTAGCAATTTGGTAATTGTACCATATTTGAGGCTTGAGAGTTGGGATAGTATATAAAATCTTCAAGAGATCTAGGACATATTAATTGTGCAGGGCAGGGACTTGAAACAACTCATTTGAATAATATCTAGAAGCAGAGAGCAAGATGTACCTTAATAGAGACCAACATAGGGATTTAGTCCGGAGTGGAGAAATCCCCTCCTCACAGCAGCATGCTATGAGTGGAGAGAGAGTCAGTCAGGAGAAATCATGGCTCCAAATCTGAGTCATCTGCAGATCATGGAGCCCAGATATATACCATATATGCAATACAGAAACACCTGACTGAAAATATAATATAAAAACTGGTCCTAAACTATGAAAACCCTTCATGCCTGGAGAGGAAAAGAGTTTCATATAATTAAGAAGAAGCAAGAAGGTAAATGATGAAATGGAATCTATAAATTAAGAAAAGGACATCATTTTAGAATAAGGTTGATTGGTGAGGGGGGNTTGATTGGGGGGGGGGGGAGGAAAAGTCCAGGGTTTAAGGAAGATGTTTCCTTATCTAGAAAAGGCACACCAAAGCCAGCAGGGTATTATAAATAGACCCACTCATAGATATAGGAAAAGATGTAATTTTCTTGAATCCAGGAAGATGTTTTGCTATTATCTTTTTCCTCAGTCTTCTCAGCTCCTGCAAATTTTTACTGAAATACACTGGTGCTAATCCTATTTGTGTTTCAAGTTTTCCTTCATAGACTGTATTGTAGGTGATAGCCGATAGCCATGATTTTATCTTCTAATTGACTATCTATTCCAATGTATTTAATAAACCTTGCTTTTTAAATTTTATTTACTTATTTATTTTTAGGTGATCTCTACACACAATGTAAGGCTTGAACCCATGACCGCGAGATCAAGAGTCTTCTGTTATGAGAGAGCATGAGGCAGTCTGAGGGGCAAAGCACTAGCTAGTCCCCCACCCTACCCTGATATAATATGTAGGGTATTGGACACTCTTGGCTACCCACGAACAAAGGAAAGGGGTTTAAGTGCTTGCCATGGTGATGTGGGAAACTAAGGCAAATGAAAAACTAAATTCCCTTACTACCTATAACCCATTTACAAGTCCTTGAAACAGGCAGAGTGACCTCCCTCTAGGAGCTCAGCTGCCTCAATGAGGACACTTTGCTAGAAGCAGAAGAGAACCTTGGCTTAACGTTATCCCAGTCTTGAGGATTGGGATAAATCTACTTCCTTTATCTTAATTGCCCCAAGATATATGCTGGCAATCATACTCCAAGTTTATGCCCCACCCCCATACATCTAAAGGGTCTCATGACTGCAGTTTTATTAAATGGTAATAAGTTGTGTTTCCCTAATAACAGCTAGCCCCTCAAGGTCCTGGAAACCTTGCTTCCAAAATACCTTAGAGACTTACTCTATCCCTTACTCCCTTCCAACCTGAGGGTATATAATCAGCTATCCGTCACAACTCCATGCAGCTCTTTCTGCCTACGAGTCCTGTCCCTGTGTTTTAATAAAATCAGCTTTTTGCACCAAAAGGTGAGAAATTTAAGCATTCTTTCTTGGCCATTGGCTCCAGACCACCCCACCAGCACCCTAAAACTTCATCATCATGCTCTTCCAACTGAGCCAGCCAGTCATCCCTATTTAGCTAACCCTTTAACTGCATTATTTACTATATTTTTAATAATTCAATTACCATATGTTTTTATTTTTTCCAATTCAAGAATAGAAAAAAAAAAACCATCTTAAGGTATGCAGAGACTAAAAAAGATTTGCTGGTTAAGACCTTTGATGAAATAACTACTAAGGGATGTACTTCAACAGAAAGACGTTAAACCCAAAGGAAGACATGACAAGAAACAATAGTGAGCAAAGGAATTAAGAAATAAAAATAAATGGAAGCTAGGTAAGGGCAAGGAAGTGTTTCACTAAAAATGAGTCACCAGAACCAAGAAAAGTGTCAGGTAGCATATAAGGTAGTATAAACATTTGTTGTTAAATTAAAATAAGTATTGAACTACACACACAACTAAATTTTTAGGGTTTAAAAGGTACAATCATTATGACACAAAGGATGGAAGGTTTGGAGGGAATGTAAAGTACTCAGATTACCATAATTTTAAAGGACAGAAATATTGGTCACCTTTAGGCTTTTTTGAAAAATAATAAGGTTGTGTGAATCAAGGTACTTGAAATACTTAGGGAAAGGCATTAAAACAAAGGAAACAGTATGTAAAACTTTGAAACTAGAAGAAGAAACAAAGGAGATGAAGAAACTCTATTAATTCAGAAATTTCAGAAAAAGGAGGAAAAAGAGTCAATAGATGAAAATAAAATTATCAAAATAAGTCTAAATATATCAGTATTCATACTAAATAGAAAATGGTCAGTGTGGTCAATTACACTTCAATGAAGAAGAAAAGAAAAAAGAAAAAAAATGGGTTAGTGTATGGGTAAGGAAGAATGTTTTAGGAGGATTTTCTTGGATAAGTAGTTCTGATATTCCCAATTCTGTGTGTGTGTGTGTGTGTGTGTGTGTGTGTGTGTGTGTGTGTTTGAGAGAGAGAGAAAGAGAGAGAGAGACAGAGAGAGATACCCTTTTACCTAAAGAGACGTGGCTTCAACAGAACACAAAGATTTATTAGTCTTTGAAAAGATTAATGAAATAAATTTCTGGAAAAACAGATTAAAGGAAAAGAGGATAAGAGCCAAAAAACATTACAAAGCAAAAAAGAATATAACTACAGATAGATAAGGACATAATTTAAAATATAAAGAAATTCTACAACCAACTTCATGCCAATAATTTTGAATTCTTAGATGAAAAAATATCAATATCAATTGGGAAAAATCTCAATTTACTTTTGAAATTCGTATAAACCTGATATTTAAAGCAAAATTAAACGTTGACTTTCTAAACATAATTATCAAATTTAATTCAGAAATGTTAATTAAAAAATCATGACCAAGTATGTTTTCCAAATAATGCAAGGATGATTCTAAATGAGAAAATCCATTATTCTGAGATACTACATGGATGAATTAAGATGGAAAAATCCTATGACCTTGTAGGTGTTCACTATATAGAATTCAATAAAATTACTCATTTGTGGCTAAGAAACAAAAACGTCTTAATCAACTAGGAACAGAAACACTTAGAGTAAACATTGCATTTAATGGTGAAACTTTAGAAGCATTCCCAATAAAGTCAGGAAGGATTCTTTGAGGTACTAATTAGACCAAAGGAAAAAAAAAGGTAAGAAAACTGGACTTAATGATGAAATAAAAGGGCATTTCCTTTTCTCAATAGGTCTATGAATGGGCAGCCCACACTCAATTCATATACAGACTTTCTATTGATGGCAAGGGGATTAGTGTGAGGTTTAAGTACAAAGCAAGCAATTGAGATCTACCCTTTGTTTAAATGATTTCCTATGAAAGATGCAGAAGAGGGGCAGGAGCTCTGTCATCCTGTTTGAGAGCTAAACCTTCAGGTTTAAAACCTTATGAACTCTTTGGGTGATCAAATTTGTTGCACTTATAAGTCAGGCAGGGTAACTAAATCCTAAACATAAAAGTTTTCCAATTTTAAAAGCTTTCTTATGGTCATTAAACATTTCAGACAAATACTCATTATGAACTAATTGGTAGCAAATGTTCATTTGAAAACTTAAGCTGGCTTTGAGTTATAGTGGTTGGGTTTTGAGACTTAAAAACCAAAATAATGAGAAAAATTGTGAGCATCTTTCCATGCTTAAAAAATTTCAATTAGCAAAATCCCTTGTCTTTTGGATGCAAACTCTGAATAAAGGGAGCCTTCTAGTCCCAGAATTAGGGAAGCCTCTCTAAATTTGTTATATCACAAAGATAATTTCTTCTGATGTGTCTCCTCCTTTTTCCCCAATGTCATTCTCTAGATCTACTGAGACATGTTTGTGAAATTCTCCTTAAGTTTTGAAATCTTGAGGATTAGAAACAGGCATTTTTTACAATGCCTACCCATACTTAGGATTCTTTTGCCTTTTCCTGTTCTATAGAAACAAAATTTATGGAGCATCATGGTATGGATTAATCTAAGTATCTCAGTAATTTTCTTCTCACCTACTAATACTAAATAACTCAGGCTTATTGATTTTTTTTTGTTTCATTGATTCTATATTTGTTGTTCTTATATAATAATGTTCCCACCTCATATCATGCGGGAAGGGTGAAGAAACACCAGGGCCAAAATTGTCTGATCACATACCCATATATATATATGGGTATTTTTTTTTTTAACCTATACAAGGTTTCCTATTTGCTACTTGCATACTTTTCTCCAAGACTTTTCGCTATGCTATGATCACTTCCCTTAAATCTTGGCTTAAAACACATCTTCATAAAGGTGTCTTTTATTAGCTTTACTTAAGCTGAATACAACTCTATACTCCTCCATTTAAAATCTAATTTATGAATTCTGATTTGGAAATCATTGCATGTACATTGATTGAATACGGTTTACTTCTGTACGTTATACCACAAGCTTAATGTATGAATTATGGTTTTTTTCCCTCTTTTATTCTTTTCTTACTTTTTTTATTCCTTCCTTCCTTCCTCCTTTTGTGTCCCTCCTTCTTTTTCTCCTTTCCATACAGTCTTAAATCTAGAACTGCGGGTTCTCTAGAAATATCTGCCCAACTACAAATCTAATTTGCATTTGAGGATATTATAAAATTGATTCAATTACATATGAAAGTTGGTCATAAATTATTCAGAGGCAACACAGGAAAAAGAAAAGAGTTTCTCATTGATCTATTTCACAATTCAGTTTTAATATGTATGTGTTTGTATCTAGGTGAACAGTACAGCGTAGTGCTTAAATCACAGACTCTGATGCCATACCGTGAGTGTTCAAGTGCCATATTATATATGTAGCAACATAAACGCTATACACATTTGAATTATCACAGCTTCAAAGCCCTTTGTCCACATACCCAAACTCAAAAAAACCTAACACAAAATGATCTTTCATGACTGATTTGCAAGCACTGAACTTAACTATCATGAGATCATTTGTAGTCCTTCCTTGTCCTTCTCAGTGTAACTATGATTATATTATTATGCAGAAATATTAAGGTACTTGATTCAGACCCTACAGGGGTGGCAACATTAAATTCAGTATATAAAACATACTACCATTCTAAACTCAAAGAAACTTACATTTGAAACATATCTCACTCCAAAAGTTTTGTATAAAGAATTATACATTTCTGCCCTGATATAACATCCATTCAAATTATGAACTTATCCTTTACAAATTATATCTAATAGATGAGTTTGGAGTAAATGATTATTTCTATTTCTGAATGTATGCCACTCCAGAGGACCCTTCTTACCTTCTCATCCATGACTTCTTCCTTCTCTTTCCTGTTCACTTTATTTTATGCTCCTCCTATTGTTTAATGTCAATTAAGACTTGAATCAGGGAGGACTCACGAAAAACTTGACTAAGGTGGCTTAGATATGAGTTTTTATTTGTATGATATGCTGAGAAGTTATAATTGGAAGAACAGAGTCAGTGGCTCCATACTGATAGTGTCTTAATAGCATCATGGGAAGAGCCAACCCCAGTAGACTTCCCAGGACCTCTCATTCATCTGAACTATATCATAGTCTCCCTTGTAGCTGTAAGGAAGGTCAGGAAACCTGGTTTCATTTTCTACAAATGTGAAAGCAGAGGCCACAAAGAATAAAAGGATTGGATTGGACATTAAGTTAGCCAACCTGTAGCATCTGTCACTCTGTCCAGGCCCCCAGGACAGAGGGTGGTGGAACCGAGTAGAAGGTACTGGCATCATCAGTACTTCAAGATGAAGGAAATGTTTCAATTTCTTCATGTTTCCCTATCAGAATGTGATCACATTAGTACCTCTGCTGCCTCCATTGAATGAAGACTTTCATCTTTTAACTAGCCCTTCCAATCAAATCGCCAAGCTGTTAACCTTGTGACCTTCTGTTACACCTTCCCCCATGTACCAAGCTACATGCAGAACTCTCTTCCATCTTTAACACATGGATTTAAGCAATGTATATGAATATCCATGATTCTGTGAGAGTATCTGGAGATGTTTATATAGTAGCATGAAGAATGAGTAAGCCTGTGGATGTATGAATAAGCCTGTGATTGCTTGTATTCACTCCTTCACTGAGTCTCAAACAGAAGGAATATGTATTCCTACCAAGTAAAAATGAAAAATAACATTCCTCATCTCCATAATCTTGTCTCCTCCCTCTTTATAAGCTTTCCTCTGGGAAACTCCCATTTGTAACCAGTTACTCTTCTTTTCCTTCCCTGATCCTTTCTTGGTGTTGATGTCTCCTCAGCAACAAGTAAAAAACTTGTAAGAGCAACCACTGAGTTTGGAAATGCTGTGAATCCATGAAATATTTCCTCCAACATTTTTCCTTATACTAGAAATCCACAGTTTATTAGCATATTACCAAACCCCATCATAGCTTTTTTACTCCACTTATTTTACAACTATTTCATCTATTCTTCCAACAAGCCTACTTTAAAGACTAGTTGCTTTCATTGATTGACCACAAAAAGTCATAAATTTTATGCTAGAAGGTTACAGAACATTAAGAAACTATCAGCATATATAAACTATCTAATTTTCTTCTTGTGATTATTTTTCCATGGTACTCTTCTGTGTTGAATTTAACTGCTATTGTGTTGATCAAATATTTTTCTTTTCCCTGGGATTTTTTTCCTTTCCTCTTTGTTAGGCTAACTAGTTTGTCATGTCAAATTCTTCTCCCTTGTTACTTTTAGTGTTTATTTTTCATATCTGATCTTAGCTATCCCCATAGAAACACCATTATAACATCCTTCTATAGTCATAATTAGCCATTCATTTTCACTCTTCATTCTTTATTTTATAACAAGTACAAAATCTATAATTTGACCTCTATTTTTTTACCCCTGTAGTTACAAACCACCATTCAAATACGTCTTCTAAGGAAATTAATTTAAAGTACTCTTTCAACATTACAATAAATTCTATTCATGAATATTCAGTAGTTACCATTATTTATCTTTCTTAGAAAATTCTAACACCTCACAGAATAATGAAAGCAAAAAGCATTCCCCTGAGGTTGCCAAGGCCATGTTCTTATCTCTGGAATTAAACTATCCCAGTGATTAATTCTCATCTCTTAATATATAGTAAATAAATGAACTCATTTTCAATTTCTATTTTTGTCTTCAAATTCTGAAACTCTGGAAGGATGTGGCAGTGAGGAGTGCAATGTACTCCTACAGCTTTTGATGTTAGGATGTTAAAATTGGAACAACGGACAATATGCACATGTTTCTGACATAATACAAAAAGCCTTCTAGGTTTCCTAAAACTGAGTGCTGTTAGTGATAACATCACTTCCTTTCTGTAAATAACATCAACAATAGCTGAAAGCTAGGTTATTTTATTGAGTCAATCAACCAACACAATATAAGTTGTGTTGGTTTTTTCTCCTCTGATACCACCACTTGGTACGCACTGCCACTGTACATAAAATGATGTTATACAGAGAGATTACATCCTACAGTCATCACATAGGACAAAAAAATCTCAGAGGTTTTTGCAAACCTGTTATGAGAAAACACACTGAAGATTACTTTGCTGTCTCTTAAATCCATCTCATCTTGCTTTCTTCCAATATTGAAAGGATGGCTACTTTCATTTTGCTTTGTTTTAACAGAGTATCTGATACATAGGTTACTTGCACTTTAAGGCTAAGGGCCATGATGTACACAAATTATAAAAATAAGTTATAACACTGGAATTCCTCAGCATGGAAAGATTCCCAGTTTACAGAACTATGGAAAATCAAAACTGAATGGGAGATCACCAAAACCATTGACATCCTTGTTGTTTATTACTGGACATCTGCTCATATTTTTATGAGTGAAATGTCAGGCAGAATAGCTTACACTATTTATAAATAGTAATAATAATAATAATTTATTATATAATAATGATATATTATTATTATTTTGGATGAGAGTATATAACCTAATTCAAGTTAAATGCACTTATAGCATAATTTCACCATAGTTCATTGGAACTGCTTATGCTAAGGACACCAACAGACTGTTTGCAGTTACTGGAACTCACCACTACAGTTGATAATACTGACCACTTTCTCTTTCTATTAACTCTATCCTTCCTTGGTTTTTAGGATATCATTGTTTTCTGATTCTTCTACCACATCTGTGTTAATACTTATACTGAGTCATTATGGCTTTCTTTACCTGAAATCAAGTCTTAAATACTGTTTCCTTGATTCTTTTCTCCTTTACTTCTCTTACTTGCTGGGCATCCGTTACCATCTTGATTATCCTGATTTTCAGATGTATAATCTTTAACCTAAGCTGACTCACATGTCTTAACGGTTCACTTATATGTCCATAGGCATCTTAAAACCAAGCTCACGATCTTTTCTCAAACCTTCTTATACAACATCCCTTTTTTTAAATTAGCAACTACATGGTTTTATCAATATATAAATCTGGAAAATTCATTTTAGCTTCCTTTTATGTCATCAAACCCTATATAAAATTAGTCTCTACATTCTGTCAAGGCCATCTCTTGAATATTTCTAAAATCTGTTCCCTCTCCATAGCTACAGCAGTAGTTCAAATCAGTATTATTGCTTTCTTGGTTTAGGACAAGAGATTCCTCACTGGTATTCCTGGTACCGACTCTGTTCTCAGAATGCTAGATGCAATAATGCCAACAAGATAATCTTTTGAAAATGTTTAATATGATACAATTGCCATGGGTTGAATTGTGTCTCCCCAGAAATCATATGTTGAAGTTCTAACCCTCAGTACCTCAGATGATGAATTTATTTGGAAACAGGGTCATTGCAGATATGACTAGTTAAGATGGGGGCACAGTAGGGTGGGCTACTAATCCATTATGATTGGTGTTCTTATAAAAAGAAGAAATTTGGACAGAGACATGTCCAAAGTCCAGAGAGAACACCAGGTGAACACGAAGGCAGAGACCGAGTTGACACATCTACAATCAAGGAATGCTGAAAACTGCTAGCAAACCACCAGAAACTAGGGAAAGCCGGGAAGGGATTGTTCTCACAGCTCTCAGAAGGAACCAACATTGCTCACACTGCAATCTCAGATTTCCAGCCTCCAAAACTCTCAGACAATATATTTCTGTTGTTTAATCCAGCCAGTTCACGGTACTTTGTTAGGGCAGATCTGGCAAACTAATACCAACAATCAATTCTATACTTTAGATTTTTAAATTGTCCAATGGTACCCACTGTCAGTAGTATCAAACATAGATATCTTGCCATTATATTTAATACCTAATATGATCTTGGCTGAATTTACTCCTTTACTTTTGCTTCTCTTCGCTTTCCTATTTACTACACTTCATTTCTCCCATTATGACATGCTCTGGTGTATTTTTATGTGTGATGGCTCCTCTACCTGATACTTTTCCACCATCATTCTCAGTACATTCACTACACAATCATTCACCGTACATCATTCACTACCCATTATGACATACCTATTATTTGTGAATTACTTCAAGGAAGAATTAGATTTCCATCTTTACTGTTTCCTGGGATTTTTCTCCACTATTCTTTTCTGGTGCTTACCAGGACACTTTTCAACCTCTCTACCCACCCACTCCTCCTCCACACATTGAATTCTTTAAAGAAAAGGTTTTGATGCATTCATCTGGTACAGTAGAAACTAAACAAATATTTTGAAGAGATACATGAGCCCAGATGTTCTCCAACCCTCTATCACTCATTAAGAGACCTTTTCGCTTTCTCATCAGGGTGCCAAGATATGCTGTTTTTTTATTCTACTTTTTTGGTTATTCTTTTGTTCTAATCGGATGATATGTTTTCTTCAAAGTTGATATTTATTTACAAGCTAAGGAAAGAACATGTTATAAACATAGTTTTAAAGTCCTACTGGCCAGGATTCATAAGTTTTTTTAAACATTCAATGCAGCAAATCATTAGACAAGAGAATCAAGAAAAATGGTTTTACTCTATCAAATGTCTTTCCAACTCAGACTTTTGGTTTAGAGCCTAATACCAAACTCACAGCAGTGGGCAATACTTGAGGTTTAAAATAAAATTCAGTGGGGTACCTGGGTAGCTCCATTGGTTAAGCATCCAACTTCAGCTCAGGTTGTGATCTCATGGTTCGTGGGTTGGACTCTTATGTCGGGCTCTGTGCTGATAGCTCGGAGCCTTGAGCTCCTTCGGAATCTTTGTCTCTCTCTCTCTCTCTCGGCCCCTCCCCTGCTTGTACTCTCTCTCTCAAAAATAAATAAACATGAACAATTTCTTTTTTTTAATGTTTAAATAAAATTCAACAACCACACAATAGTCTTGGACAGAAATATACTGCTATAGAAAAATATTGTCAAATGGAAGGAGAAAGAGAGACAAACTATACAACACTGCATTCAATACTTGTTGGCAAATACTTGCTTTAGCAAATATAAGTGTGACAGTTAAGAGACAGAATTCTGGATTGGGTAATATTTTTCCTTAGAAAGAAACCTAATATAATTTCACTTGTTAATTTTTTGTATTAAATATCTCAACTGATTATATTGGATTTTAACATTCCACTCAGTGTTCAGTCAGGATCACAGAATTCTAAGTCAAAAAGGAGAACACAGATATCTAGTTAAAATCTTCATTTTTAGATTTAATTGTAAAGCTCAGATAGGGAGAATAAAATGTCCAAGTTTAGGTGGATGGAGAAAGACTAGAACCCAGATCTTCTGACTTCTTGTAAAGTGTTCTTTCTATTCTACTATATTGTGTCTATTGAAAGGGAAATCCAATAACAACAAAACTTAAGAATGAATACTCTAGCCTTGTGTTACACAAAGGGTGCCGGTACACCAGCGACCATTTATTTTACACAAAAACGTAAGTCCCATATCATACGTTTCTATAACCTAAAATTATATTGTCCATAATAAACAGCAAACATGGAATTGAGAAGTATGTTTTGGTTGATTCATGCCTCTTTAACAGTTATTTAAAGTAGTTTGAACTATCATGCTTTCCTCCCAATTAAAGTTCATATAGAAAGTAGACACTGTGAAACCATATCACTGCCTGTCCTTGAATAAGACAGTCATTGTGGAATATAAACATGTGAACAACTCATTAAAATGTAAAGTATGAAAGTTCAGAGAGCTGCATTGCTGCAAGATCCAAGACTGTAGCCATTTTCTGTTTCTCTGTTGCTTATAATCTCAAATATGAATTCATTTACTCTTATTATTTTGTTGAGGACAGGAACATTTATATTGCCTGCATCTGGAAGATTACTTCGCCTATAGGAAATGATCAATGAATATTTGCGTAGCTTAAAAGGTTAACACTGAGGACAACACATCAGATCTTTTTTAGTTTCAGAGAATAAATTATAAACATATTATTAAATAAAAGCTGTTGGCAATTAGTGGCTGAGACCTCTCCGCCAGTGACTGTACACTGTGGCTACCTAGAGTCATAATACTTACCAATTATGATATGTGGTGTATGAGTTCCAAGAAAGATGTGTTACAATTTCCCCACTATAGTTCACCTATGGCCTGCCAAATAATTCACCAAAGCTGAGTTTTCTTTTTGTTATCTGATTAACATAATTCCCATAGACAATTTAATATTCAAAATAGTATTGTAGTTGAAGTTAGGACTCAGATTCTGGTTCCAACTCTGTCACCAACAAACTACATAACCCTAATGAGTTTATTGAACAATCCATACCCTGTAAGGCACAATCATTACAATTTTATTCCAACCTCTGCCTAGATCTCTATTTCACAATGATTAATGATATTTTGGTGAGACCTTTTGGCTTACTAGGTTTTTATGTGACACGAAGAGTCTCATTTTGGCCACTAAGACTCATTTTTATATTACAAAATTTTATCCAATGCACTTTATTTTTTATTTTTTTGAGAGAGAAAGAGTTCAAGTGAGGGTGGGACAGAGAGAGGGAGAGAGAGAGAGAGGGAGAGGGAGAGAGAGGGAGAGAGAGAGAGAGAGAGAGAGAGAGAGAGAGGATCCCACACAGGCTCCATGCTGAGAGTGCAGAGCCCCATGTGGGGTTCAAACTCATGAAACCCTGAGATCATGACCTGAACTGAAGTAGGACACTTATCCTACAGTGCGCCCTGGCACTCTTCATCCAATCCACTTTAAATGCCAACTCTCCTCTCCCATTCAAATAAAAATCTCTATTTGCCTTCCAGGTTCAAGCCTGAACCACACTACAGAGGAAAGGAGCAAGATATGATCTTTTACTCTTTTCTTTTTTAAAAAAACATGTTTAATGTTTATTTATTCTTGAGAGAGAGACAGAGCATGAGCAGGGAAGGGGTAGAATAAAGGGAGACATAGAATCTGAGGCTGTGTCTTCTGAGCTGTCAGCACAGAGCCCAACACGGGGCTCAAACCCACATACCATGAGATCATGATCTGAGCCGAAGTCAGACACTTAACCAACTGAACCACCCAGGCGCCCCTAATCCTTTGCTCTTTTACTCTTTCTAGATCTTTCATTCTGTTTCCAGCTCATTCTCCTGCCTCTAGATATCCCTTTCTTCACTGGTATTCTGGGGAAGGAAAAGAATGCTAAAAACAAAAACAAAAACAAAAACCCTTGAGTCTTCTATCTTTACCTTCTTGGTGGGCAGCATTAGGAAACTCCTATGGCCAGGCACCCATAGTTACCCTCTTTTGTGGGATATACTTTTGGATTCTCTACAGGCCTCTACAGAAAATGTCTATACTATTAACCCATTGATGACCTTTCTGGGTGACTATATCTGTCATATTTTGCTAGGTCTTACAGTGTCAACAAATATATCTTAGTGGCTTACAATAACAACAGCTTCAATCTAAATTACATGCTGTCTGCTGGTTAACATTTCTTCGTTATTCTGGGACTCATAAGGAGGAAGTAGCCCTTATTTAGGACCCGTTGCTGCCATTATAAAACACAAGATGAGTCTTAAAGTTTTAGAGTGTTGAGAATCAGTGTTGTATGCCATTTCTGTTCCCGTTCCATTAGCAAAATGAGTCACATAGAGAAACCGGGAGCCAACAGGGCAGGAAGTATGATCCTCCCACAATTAGGAAAATAAATATGTTTAATAAAACAACCTTCTACTAATACCCCTTATACTCTGACCCCATAGATCTCACTTCCAGGAAACACTCCATAGCCTCCAACTGTTGACTGGCGTAATTTCACACTGTCACACCATGCTCTTGTCATGTCATGGCTCCAACATGCCTGCCTTTCACTACATCTACTTACACCCTGATATCTGTTCACATCTACTTGGCCCCTGGAATCTGTTCACGACATCTACTTGGCTCTGGAGTCACACATTATTTTCATGCCAAGTAACGGGATGTTACTTTTTTTCTGATGCTATCTCTTCTCACCTTATTATTAGCAGCTGCTTTACCCTGATTCACAGAGTTAAAATTGCCCAGGAATAATCAGGAACCAGGATATGTATTCTTTCTGCCCTCCAACTCAACTGTCAATTTCTCCAAAATGCTTTCTTATAGTGATTTACTCTGGTACCTCAGGGGGTAGGCCTAATAGTTTCTGATGCTCAGCAAACATCCAACTGGGGAATGAGATTCTCTTGCTGAGGAAACTCTCAGTTTAATATTAGGGATTCTCCTAAATCTTCTCATGTAAGCAGACACTCTCTTTTCCTTAAAAAAGAGACAAGGTGGAATGTTACCACACTCCCCAAAGCTAAAAACTCATGAAATGCATAAATTCAGTCTTCATTAAGCTCCAGTCTTCTGCTTATATAAACTGAGAGTCATCTTAACTATGAGAATTGAAGGACCCCATTAGCCGCCTCTTCTTTAGTCCTGGAAATAGTGTCTGGCATCTTCTTGAAATCCCTTAGAATATGGAGATTCCTAATACCTTCTATCTGTAACTTTAGGAATTTAGCTGAAATCCAGAGATAAACACATATACCCTTCAACTATCCTTTTTACATGACCATAGACAAATTAATCTATATAGAACTTAAATTTTCTCATGTGGGAAGGAGCACTGCTAACTGTAGAAACTCTAAGAAGTATCAAAATCAATAGAAAAAGTAGGGAGACACTGAACAGAAGGTAGGACACTCTGATCATAGACTTATTTGCATAAGAACTTTTTTCTAAAGCACAAAACACATTAAACCACTGAACTTTTGCCTTCATTGTAGAATGGCATTTCTAACAAAATGAAACATGCTTCCAACTGCACCAGTCAAACATGTGGGTCCCTGTTAGGCCAATTTAAAGTACTTCCAATTCTGTGAAAACCATAATGCTTATACTTCAGAATTTTCCGTCCTCAACTACTCCTTTCACGTCATAAGAAGTCTACTTCATTTAAAATAAAGAAAAGATTTTAAATTAAGTCACAAAAGATTCAGAGAACTCTAAATTCAGTCCAGTTCTTTGAAACCACAAGTGATGAAAAAAAAAAAAGTTCTTTTGCCAACTTCGGTTAGTGTTACATTCTTAATTTCATTTAAATGTAGGTATTTTGTAATTTCCGTTTCCTTTCTTTAAAACAAAAAATCCTGTCTGAGGGGGATTTTGGACATAAAGCTTCAGAAATTAAACATGTCCTGTAGAAGATAGTTTGTGCATCTGGATACTCTTTATGAAGAAACAAGGTACATCTGATCTGATACAGACACTCTGGGGCTATCATCTATCAACAGGTTGTGTGCATAGCACATTAACTTTAAAAAGTTGACACCTTACACATTAAGAGGGCAATATGAAAGAAAAGAATCAACTTTGCATTAGAAATGCATATAGAAATGTTTTGTTCATTTCATGTACTGGTAATCTTATTCAGGTTTTACATGGGATTCTTTCCTCCTTTTGATACAAAATACTACAGTAAACTCACCTCTCAGTAATTAAACAATTGTTAATGTGAACACTCCTCTGTGGCACTTTCTATACCATGTGAAGTTCTCTTTAAAGTATCAGTCAGTTGTTCTAACTCACCCCTGGTAGTCCCTGAGATATACAGACTACTCCACAATACTCAGTAGTTTCTCTTAAGGAATTTTTAGGCAGACTCGATCCCTGTTAGGAGGTGATGCTTGGTATCATTTTTGTTACCTTGAAAGAAGGTCCCTTGACTATGGATATTAGTTTTCTGAAAATCTGGTGCTGTTTCCAGTGAAAAATTAACAAACTATTAAAAAACAAGTTGAGGGGAGCCATTTAAGAAATTGGAAAGTAATTGCAAACAACATTGGATAATTGTGACTTTCAGTTGTTTTGTATCAGTTAAATTTTTGTTCTCTTTTTCCTGTATCCATGGTGGTTCTATCTTTCTCCAATACAATTTTTATTTAAAAAAATAAAGTATCATGGAGTGCCTGGGTGGTTCAGTTGGTTAAGCATCCAACATAAGCTCAGGTCATGATGTCACGATTCATGAGTTCAAGTCCTGCATCAGGCTCTGTGCTGACAACTCAGAGCCAGGAGATGGCTTTGGAAAACAGCGCTAGGGATGACAGACAGAATAGTAGACAGGAAAAAGATTGGAAAAATAATGGTTAGCTAAATAAAGAAAGGTCCAGAGCAGCATCTGGTGGCTACACCAGGGATTATTCTGCCAGATTGATGAACACCTGGCTATAGAATATATTGTGCAGAGTCATCTGGAAGTCCATCAGGTTTAAAATCCAAGTCTGGGGGAATGGAGAACATTGTTAGATAAAGCCATAAAACTGGATATAATGAAGGACATCAGCCATTATAATAAAGCATGTTATGCAATTGGTACAGACAAAAGAATCCATAGTGAAAATTACTAAAAAGATGGTCAAGAAGTCTACTGTATATTCAAAGCCCAGGGAATTAACAATATTTAGAGTATAATTCAAGATAGAAAGCTATCAAGATTTATCATTTGAAAACATGATCATAACAATGAAAAGTACTTTGTTCTAGTAAAGCCTTAGAAGAAGATGTAGATGAACTTGACATGTTATGAAGATATAAGCTTGTGTATAACTCTTCAAGTCTGCTTTTGATACCATGAAAGGAAATATTTCAGTGAAGGTAAGAGAAGAGAGAGAAAAACGTAAAATGTTAGAATGTTCTACAGCCTACTTACTGAAATAAGGTCACGTTCTTTCTCTTAGAACTAGAGTGAGCTTGGATTCTGGAATTGTGCCTAGAGATGGCCCCAAGCGAGGGGTCCAGGTCTAGTCACACCAGGAACAGTGTTTACCTAAGGAATAAATGGCTTTGTGACTGGATGAAAACCTGGATCTTAGTTGAAAGGATAACAGTATTGAATGGCAGATTTAAAGATCAAGACGAGGCAGAAAATAGGAGTGGCTAGAAGCCGGAAGGATTAAGTGTAAGCTGGTATGTTATGGAAAAGTTTGTGACAAGCAATTCACAATTAAAGAAATAGACAGAGGGCAGGAGAGTGTTTGGATTACTCTCACAGGGCATGTTTAGTGTATGAGAGGTAGGTGTGGACAGGAATATTAACAGGTGGCAGAAGCAGCAGCTTAAAAGAATCAGGGAATACAGACCTGGAAAAGAAGACAAATATAATGGAGTGGGAAATTTTCAGCTCCCCTGCAACCTGTTAAGTCTCATTTTGTCATGAGAAAAGGTGTTTTGACATCAACATGTAAAGCATAGATTTTAGAATCAAATAGGTTTCACTTGAAACCTGGCTCTGCAGGGCTCTGCGATGTTGGGTAAGAAACTCATCTTTACATTGGCTTCAAACTTCTCACCTGTAAAATGGGAATTATACTGGTAATTGCATGTCTGTGATATTAGGAAGATTAAATAAGGGGACAAATTTAGAGTTGTACCAAGTACACAGTAATCCCTATATAAATGCTACTTTACTTTTATGATTAAAGTTTACCTGAAAGTAAATATTTTTTACTAGCTAATAAATTTTTTACCTTGAATTTTTCCTACAAGAAGTCCATCAACCTGATTATTAAAAAAAAGACTTGGAGAAAGTTATTTTGCCCTGCCATCTTAAAGCAGTTTCTCTAATTCAACATACTCCTAAGGCATCTGAAGGAGTTTTTAATATGCCCATTCTGATTCAGTTAGCCTAACATGGGGGCCTGTGATTTTCCTAAATTTCTAATAAGCTCCCAGGAATGCTAATGCTCCTGGTCCATGCATCACTCTAAATAGAAAGGCCACAGAATGCCTGAAACTGACTAAAGGAAACATGGCAGGAAGTCAGACATGTAAAATAGATTTCAGGAAAGCAAATTTCAGAGGCAGCAGAACTCTTTCCTAGATCAAGCTCTAGGAAAAGATGGCTCAAACCCAAAACCAATAAGATACAGTTTTCAAGAATGAAACTCTGATTCAATAATTTCATATGTGTGTATAATTTCTATATAACCACAAACAACAATTTTAAAAACAATTACATATGCAGAAGAAGAAAGAAAGAAAAATTAGAAATAAGAGAAGAGAGGCCTCGGCCTCTAAAAATAATGTAAGTAAACTGATGAGTCCTAGAATTTATTGAGGTTTCAAAAGTCACCTAAAATTAATTTTGAAGGTAGTTTTATAGTAAGAAGAACACAATGAAATAGGCCATCTATAAGAAGATTAACCTGTCAAAGATTATAGAGAACACCAAACTCCTCACTTTTTAAGCTTCCACAGAAGTGGAAGAATTAAAATTGGTAGAAGAAGTAGACAATTAAAATAGGTTAAAGAGACAAGAGGCGGGTTAGTGGTGGAACTATTGTGTTATAGCACACAATATCACTAACTGAGTCATTTCATTCTGTTTGAGTAGATTACGCTTCATACTAATTAAAGACTGCTGAATAGAATCTTTGTGAAACCATGATGAACATAAAGGTTCTAGAAGACCTTAAGTGACGAAGCATTGTCCTATTTGTTTTAATAGTGTTTTCTGTGAAGCATTGTCTAATGAACATGATGCTAATCCTTGGCTGACTTTGGGACATATTTTTACAAAGATAATAAAGACTAAGTATTTTTCCAATATTTTTCTTCTCTGTCCAATGAACTCCTATTCATCCTTAAAGAACCGATCCGAATGTTAACTTCCTTGGAGTAATTTCCCATTCTCTTAGGTAGAATTTATATTCTCTGTGTTCTCATTAATCTTACAAAGTTCTTACTTTACTTAAAACTCTACTTAATATTATATTTTGGTTACTTATTTGCATGTCTGTTTTCCAACTTAACAGAGAATGGCTTGTTTTTATCCTGAAAATCCTTATGTTCTGCACAGTGCATGATATATAGCAGATGTTTAACAGAGGTTTCAAAATTGAAGTCCCCACACATAAAACATATACATCTAATTTCATTTTAGGCTGTGCACATAGCAGTATCATGTCTGGGATAAGGGAGCTATAAGTCCCAGTCAACTGAGTGTTGCACAAACCAGGTTTCAAGTACAAATTTCAGAAAATGAGTTTACTCAAGTTATTAAGAGCCTGTACACTGCAGCCCAGATTACCTGAAGTTGTGGCATTACCAGCTCTGTCATATACTTGGACAAGCTGCTTCCAGTTTTCATGTGGATAATACTACTGCTACTGATACCACTGCTAGAATGATTAAATGAAATATATATAAACCACATAAAACAGTGGCTAGCATATAACAAGCGCTCGATGTTAACTATTGTTATAGTTGGTGTTTGCTCAGGGTACTGCACGTTCAGAGCACCATCAGTAACTAACCCAGTCCAGAGACAAGTGACCAAAAAAACGAGATTCAAAACCACTTCATAAGGAAGGTTAAAATATCTCAAACTATTAGGCTGGAGGTGCGATTTGAGAAGGCTAATAGGGATAAGAGACAGGACAGCTGCCTTTAAAAATGAAAAATGAGTGCCCTTGATCTAGGACACTCAAGGGGACAAAAATGGGACTGAAAGTGGAAACCACATAGTGGAAGATTTAGGTTCAAAGGAAAACTTTTCTCAAGTGGAGTACATAGAATGGAATGTCTGGAGGTATTTAAGCAGGATTTAGAGAATATGCTGGGAGTGATTAAAAGTATGAGGTTGAATTATTGAATGGCAGGGCGAGCTAGGCTAGCTGGTTCCTATAGTACTTCAGCTCTATTCCCTTTATGAAGAACTAAGGTGCAGAAAAATAAGGAAATTTGATAATAGACACAGAACTAATTGGTTGTAGATCCTGGGCTAGAACCTAGTTGGCCAAGTTCCTACTCTAGGGCTTTGCTTTGGAATTTCTCCACAAAAAGAACTTTCCAGAACAGGTAGGGATGTGCTCCAAAGTACAAGTAAGAGGCAAGAGTGCAGGTGAGGCAAGTATTTGAGAGTGAGTAGAGCAAACAATGTAGAATAAAGTCACTGCGTCTTACACAATGTCTGGGGTTTCTCTCGTCACTCTTCATAAGTTATTCCCAAACATGAGCTTATTTGTATGTATATCTGATCATAGAGCACTGTAAAATGTAAAGATTAATGAGTATCAACTTTATAAACTTGAAAATACATTTGCCAGTTTTTTTCCATATGTCCCAAATTTTCATCTGAAATACATGTATGTTAGGCATCAGCTAAATGGTCAAATAAATCCATTAATTTCTCTATGTATTTACCTATAGAAGTGTGGTCTTTAAGCTTTCTAGGAAAAACATTTTGAAAAATACAAGCTTTTAATAGAGAGATTTACTGGGGGAGATGATAGGTCCTGGGCATCGATAGCACCAACTGTGGGCTCAGAGCTCTTTCACTCAGTTCCTGAAATTAGGAAAACTGCTTAACCTCTATAATCTCACTTCAGATCCTCTGTCACCCTCTCTCTCTGCCCCTCCCCCACTCATACTCTTTGTCTCAAAAAAAACCCATTTAAAAAAAAAAGAATTTATTCTACTTGTTCAGGCATTGACCATATGAAAAATAAAGGATTAATGGGTTGATTGCTTAAACTTAACAATAGATATTGTAAGTTTAGTAGGGATGAAATAATTAACAAATCCTAATTGGGCAATAAACTGATTATTCCAAGTAGGTTTTGTAGTCAGCAGATATTTTGTTCTCTATGAGAAAGGTAATTATTTTTTTAAATTTTATTTACTTTGAGAGAGAGAGAGAGAAAACACGAGAGTGTGCGGGAGGGGCAGAGAGAGAGAGAGAGAGAGAGAATCCCAAGCAAGGTGCACATTGTCAGCACAGAGCCCCACGCAGGGCTCGAACTCACCAACCATGAGATCATGACCTGAGCCAAAATCAAGAGTTGGACGTTTAACCGACTGAGCCACTCAGGCACCCCAGGAAAGGTAATGTTTTAAAAATTATTTGTACCCTCTAACTTCATGCAGTTTTCAGTATTATGAATCCTCTGTTTTTCCTGTCATAAGAATGTATGCCCTATGAGAGAAAAGTCTCTGTTCACTGAGATGCTCCCATGTCCCTAGAATACTACATATAATTTGTCCTCAAGAACCAATTGAAAATACAAATAAAAAGGGAATGACTGACAAGTGGTAGAGGAAGAATAGCTTATGAAAGCCACTTCGAATCTGCCAGACTTAGCAAAGAAAAAAGGAACTTCTTAGAATAATAAAAATAAAGCATTGTTTATCTGAAACTCAACTTTAAGCATCTTATACTTTATCTGGCAACTCAACATCTAGAAAAGAAAAAAACCTAATGGTTGAAGTATGTGAAATCATCAATATTTACCTATAAAAAGGAATAAATAAATTTTCTCCCAGCACTTCGTTGATAGATATAAGGAAGTCCAATATACGTGTTTAAAAAATAATACAAAACTTAAAAAGAATAAAAAAGGAGAAAGGCAAAGCTTATTTTAAAACACAGTTTGGTTTTTAAAAATCTTGCTAGACTCCAAGGGATGTTATGACCTATCCCATCATGTGTGTACGTGGGTGTATTTTGGGATAAACCCTAAAACAGTTTTTAAGTGTTTCCTGTACTCTGTCCTTCCCTACCTGAAGGTCATTACAGGAGAGTTGTTGTTAAGTTGCAAGCATGGCCTCACACTTTGGGCTTCAAAGTGGAGCTTGATAGGATTATTAACCAAAAGTAAAATGAATATCAATTCACAATGCGAAAACACCAAACAGCATTCTTTTACTCACTGACACTGACACTATATACCTGTTAATTTTCAAATATTAAGCAAACCCCTTAGCTCCTACGCTGGTGACTCTTACTGACGCTTCCAGGCTCAGTTTAGCAATTAACAAAAGTGAGAAAATATTTTGTGTTAAATTACAAGCCTCCCTAATAATATCATAAGTTCCAAGAATATTAAGATCCATATCTGATTTGGGTCTACCATTTATATACCTGAAGGTCAGCATGGATCCTGGTATAAATAGGTACTCAATTATTTATTGAATGAATCAAATTTTAGGACTAAATAAAACATAAATAGGAGTGTTGCCATATTTTCTGTCTTTTTTAGCTTACTTCTCATCAGTATGTTTTTGAGTTCCCTCACACCTTAATATTTATTAAATTATGAAATAACTCTGACGTCTCCATTTCTTTGTCTGTGAAATGAGACTAATGTACCTATCCCATGGTGTTGTTAGAAAGATTTGGAGCGAATATACAAAAAGTATTTGGAACGGTGCCTAGCACATAGTAAATGTTATCCATCATCATCTTCTTCTTCATCATCAGCTGCAGCAGCATTAATATAGCTCGGTCTTTTTTCTGCTAAGAATTTCAGACTCTGGAGTTCTACTGTTTTTTCAGTCATTCTGCTGGTTCGAAGTCTGGTCTCTGACTAGATGGACTCCTCTTTGGAGTTTTAAAGGAAACATTACCCTATCTGGAAAAGTCTAGCCTAAACAGTTTACTTGGATAGCAATGTCTCCCCTATCAAACATAGCAATGTTTGATTGTTTATCGTCCCTTACCAACCTACTTCTTTAGAATCCTCCCCTGAATGTTGATTACTATAGTTTAACTGTGCTGTCTGGTCCCCGCCACTCATTTTTCTTTTTATCCTAAAAATCTATTGTGATGTCACTGTCTCAGCTGCTTTTAATTAGACTACATCAATTGAAAATTGAGAATGATTCTACAAATTGTCTTTTATAGTCCAGATCTGTTTAATACAGAATAGTGTATTTTATACTATGTTGACTATTAGAACTCCCTATTATCTATGCTTGAACAGAGCCAAATTAGCAGACCCAGATTAAATGTTTAGAATATGTTACGGCTTGAAATATCAGTATATTATACTAACTAATGTTCTTTCTGTATATACAATGTCTCTCAAGTTGTATTAATAAATGTAATTAGCATAAAACTCTGCTTAGCAACATTAATCTGTGGTTGTTATATTAAGTTACTAAAATCTCCTTCCCTCATATCATCAAAATTGCCATCCTGAATCACCTTGCATAATGGTTAAAGGTGCAAGACTATTTCTATTGGACTTTCTTGCTATAGAAATACAACTTTCTGATGAGACCATGTTTCAAATTTGCCAGAAAGTAATGTTTGATTTCCTCCTTACTGATTCCTGGAATCCAGTAAGAGTGACCCACCCTCAACTGCCCAATTTCACTTAATTCCTTTACCCTCTAATTTATTTCACATAGAATTATGTCTTGCAATGAATATGCTAACATATGTAAATAACTTTAATAAATATTTTTCAATGTTGTTAAAATTTTCATTCTTACAAAAGTATGTAACTACATTTCTTACTTCAGTGGCTCTCAACCTTGACTATGTGGCATTTTTTGAATTCTAGGAGGTTGGTGGAAATTTTTATGGGTAGAAATATTATATTTTTATGTAAGCTTTATAAGACATTCTCAATAATCAGCCATGAGATATTTCTCATTTCATACTAATTGAGCAATAACTCAACAAACTAGTAATATCATTGTCTTATCACACACTGAAAAAATACTCAAAATAATAAATAATAAAGCTAAAATCTAAAAATGAGAAAAAGACATATACTAGACATACTCCTTTATATCCTAGCATATCATCTTTCAATTGAGAACACCTCATTCTTGGAAAGTCTTGGTCCCTGGTGAGAAATGGTAGAATGGTAATGGAAAAATGGCTGTGGTACTCTTAAAAATACCTTCTATATGAATAACATTAGAGATCTCTGCTCTTCAAATGTCTTTTTCTTTATTAATTTTTTAAAATTTTTTGGTGTAAGTTTTCTACTTGATGAAAGGGGCAACCAGTATATAGTCACATTATGTAAATGAAATTCTTTGAGTTAATTATTAGTAATAATTTGTAACGTGATGAAAAGATGTATAAATTTGAATTTTAATAAGTTTTTATTTATACACTTTGAAAATAATTTGCAGCTTAAGGAAAATAGAATATATAACTGCATTTTAGAATCTTTTTCTTAATCCCAAACATATTGCATACATTTTAAATAATGCTAGACAGAACGTATCATATCATGATGCTTCAATTATCCAATTTAATCTTAATAAACATTCAGAGAATTGGTGAATCAATATTCATCGTGATCAAACAGATATATTCCCAAGTTGCTTTAGAGCCATACTTTCAGAAATATCTTACTAGGGGAAAATAGCCTTTCTTAGAAAGGTTGTACTCCAGGTTTAAGTAACTGTGACTTGGGTCTCTGAGTCATACAATGTACATGAATTTCTATGTATCATAATGAGAAGGTAAAGTGGAATGTGGTCTGTTGATTCCTAATATATATTCAAATATAAGTTATTAACTCAATTATTTAGGGGCCTATTTCCAGTTTATGAATTATTTATGTTCTTTGTTTTGAAAAGGTTGTTATAGCTGTTAGGGCCAAGACAATATTAAAGCTCCAGAACTTGATAATAATGCTCATGAGATAGTTAAGCTTAAGGGAGGCACTGATTACAAAAGCAAATAACTTGTAATTGAATGAAGAGCCTAAATAAAATGCTTCAGAATTTCAAAGACTCATTCTGTAAGGATTATTAAACAACAGCATAAATGAACTCTCCAAGAAGCTCCATGTGGTTTTAGTTTGAAGTGAAATAAAACAGATATGATTTTTATACACATTAGATCTCAAAGAGTTTGATATCAAGAAGTACAGCCACAATTTTTATTTGTTACCATTAGCAAATCAAACCAAAATTCTGGCCATTTATTGGGCTAACTGCCCTGAGCCCACTAAATTCTACGATGATTTAAGTTTTTCCAAAGAATATTCTGTCTGGCCCTTCCCAGGGCTTAAAATAGAACATAAGCAATGGATATAATAGGATTAAACCCACTATACAACAGATCATTTTAAACTTGGTGACAAAAAACATTTTTAAAACCTGAGAAACTGTGGGGCACCTGGGTGGCTCAGTTGGTTAAGTGTCCAACTTTGGCTCAGGTCATGATCTCTCAGTTCATGGGTTCGAGTCCTGCGTCGGGCTCTGTGCTGACAGGTAGCTCAGAGCCTGGAACTTGTCTTCTGATTCTGTATCTACCTCTCTCTCTGACCCTCCCCTGCTTATGCTGTCCCTATCTCTCTCTCAAAAATAAATAATAAAACATTAAAAAAAATTTTAAATTGAGAAACTCTTCTTCTATCATCAAAAATAATGATCAAACCACTAATTGAGCCACCACTAATTATCATTAAATTACAATTTGTTTCCTTATAGGTATAAGGCAGCGGTACAATAAATGTTACTAATAACAGGAACAATCTGACTCAAGGAACTTCTATATGCCTAAAATCTCTGTGAACAGTATTCAGCTAAAAGTCATCATTAATTCAGCTCTTTTGAATGGTGGAATGTTTTCTGATAAATGGCAACTAATGGTCACATATAGAATCTATGAGATTTGTACCTACCAGATTTTATACCTTTTTCATTAAGCCATTTTATCAGTCACCTCTGAGACTAATTAATTATTAAGAAGAGGGATTTAAAACATTCTTAACAAAAATGTATATTCTATTAGACAACAGAATCGGCATATCCTTTATTGCAATATAATTCCATTGCACTTAACTTTTATAATAGATGGGAAATAAACTAATAGCCAACACAATCCAATTTTGGTATGTTTAACATCTCCATCATCATCAGAAAACCAAGATTTTTATGGTACTTATTTAAGTATGAGAAAGTTACTTTAAATTATCATGTAATTCTTTATACTTTTGAAAATTTCAACTGAGATATTTGTGAGTGCTATAATGCTAATTTACTTCATAGAAAGCATTCTTCACTGAAAAACAGTATAATGGTAATAGACTGTTCATGAGCTGAGAGAAAGAACTCAAAAAAAGGACACTTACCAGCTTATCTCTAACAAATTTTATTGCTAGACCAACTTAAGTCTGGAAAACACCTGTGACAATTGTTCAACACAGTCTGAATTACTGATAGAGGGCTTGATTTTTCTAAATCCTTATTCTGGCAAAACCTCCTTTAAAGTTCATGGCCTGAAACAAGAGATAGGTTTTACCTTTTTTATAGTTCTATTATCTCAACAGTAGATAAAGTCAGATATTATTTTAAAAATTAACTTTAGCAATAAAATGTCAGTGATACATTGCCCAAATCAAACAATTATCAAAGTTTTCTAAACATTGTTATTAGACCATTTAAGTAAAAGCAAGAATAACAGCAACAACAAAATCATTATGATTATTAAGCTAAAAATGTTCTTTTGCTCAAATTACAGAAACTATGAACAGAGACATTTTGAGGGGAAATTATAGATCCTTACGATAACTTAGAGGAATCAAAAATTAAGAAACTCATAGATTAATAAGATATTTAAGTTTTAAGAAGAATGTACTATCATATATATTTCAAGATACCTAAACCATCACAGTATCATCTGTCTCCTCTTCAAACTCTGGAAGGGAAGTAATATATTTTCATCATTTAGCTTCTTTTGAAATGATCAGAATCAAAGTTTTCCTAAGTGCTGTCCTGCCTGGATTTGGATGTGTTCCTCATGAACAGCTACTAACAAATGCACTTTCCAATCTTCTTGTCCTTATTCTCAATCCCTTCACTTACAGTCTTAATGTACACTTGATGATAATACTTTATGGTTTAGAATTCAGGGATTAGGAATTCAAAAGCCATCAGAGACATGGCAGGTAATGTTAATTTGTAAAGCACCAAGATATAAAGTAACAAAAAGAACCAGGATCAACAGCAAACTGAAAAAGAGATACCTACTCCAAACCACTCAAATTTGAATTATTTTCTGAAAAATACAGGGGCTAGCCCTGGAAGACAGGTTAACTAACAGCCTGGCTTTTAGCCCAACAATTGCCATGTCACAACTTTTAATCTAGATCAGTGGTTTTTAAGAATAGTAGCACATTAGAGTCACTGTATGAATGAAAACAAAACAGAACTATACATGCTCAGGTTCCTATTCCAGAACTTGAATCAGTTGGTCTGGGATGGTGCTCAGAATATAGTATCTTTTAATAAATTCCCTAAATGATACTAATGTCCATCAAAGTTGAGAACCTCTAGTATACATAATAGATTTTAGATCTAATAAATAGATTTTATTATATTACATGAAAACTATTATATTACACGAAAACCATGTTTTGCTAAGTTAATTCCTACAGTTCAGGAAAAGGCTGGTAATTCACAAATTTATAATAAAGTCAATTCACTGTTTTTAAAATGCTAAGGCTTCCCTATACTGTCTTCATTCACACATTAATTTGTTAGACAGCTGAGGTTAGAAGTACAGATAATTATCTCAGAACATAACCTTTGTAACTATGTGTAATAATTAGTCAAGATTCTCCAGAGAAATAGATAAATAGGATGTGTGCATATATATGTGTGTATACATTTGTGTTGGTAAAATATATATATTATCTATAATATTTTAATGTATTTAGGGATCTTTAAATTACTAATTACAGATTTAAAGCTATGACATGTGTATTTCTTGGCAACTTACACTAGTGATTTTATATTTATTCATATTTCCAATAGAAGCTTAAGGAAACAGACAAAAATATAAAGGACAAGAAAAATATGGCAACAGTCTCAAAACAAAAAGATTCAGTAACAGGACAAAGTCTTCACAGTCGGTGCCCATCAGCATTTTAAAATTATCCAGAGTGCAAATGCTCGATTCAAATCAGTGTCATGCACTAAATTATTAACACTTGTCCCTTGAAGCTGCAAACTAGAAAAGTCACCCACGTCTGTCATATATACACACATTTATATAGGATAGGTGGGAGGGAGAAAGAAAGAGAGAGAGGGAGAAGGAAAGAGAGAGAGGGAGAAGGAAAGAGAAAGAGAAGGAAAAAAGATTTTCAGGAATTGGTTTACATGATTATGGAGACTGGCAAGTCCAAAAATCTACAAGGTTGACCAGTAGGCTGGAGACCCAGGGAAAAGCTGATATTGCAGCTCTAGTCTGAAGACAAGCTGGAAACAGAATTCCTTCTTCTAATTCTGTTAGACTTCTGTGTTCTTTTTCTTAAGGCTTCAATTGACTGGACAAAGCCCACCCACATTAAGGAGGGTGATCAGGTTTACTCAAAGTCAACTGACTTAAGTGTTAATCTCATCTAAAAAAATACCTTCACAGAAACATTTAGAATAGTATTTGATCAAATATTCTGGTACCATGACTATTTAGGTTGACATACAAAATAACATTATACTCTACTAACTATAACACAAAAGAAGAATGGAACTACTTGCTTTTTATGAAACAGAACTGCATTCTCTCACTCACAAATTCAGCTTCTCATTTACCTATATGTTCTAACCAGCCAAAGTAAAGAACTGCAAAAACCATGATTTCCTTTATTTCTAGACCTAGGCCCCTTTCTTTATATTTTGCTTCCTTTAGGAGATGTTATACTGAAAGAATCCTCTCAATTCAAGGTCTCTGGCATTCAAGAACTTTTTTTTTCTTTTCCTCTTCATTTTTCCATTTACTCAATTAACATTTACCTGAAAATGATCGACTTACAGTTTTTTAAAGGGCTAGAAGTTAAAAACAACTTAAAGAACAACAGTGCTAAAAGGTAGAAGAGTTGTAAGTTTGTTTATACCGATGTGGCAGTTTTTAAAAATGGTTACAACTTATCTGAAACTCCTCCTATCTGAAGGTGAAATCCATTGCCTCTTTCATTGAATTGGGGACACCTCATGACTACTTGAACAAATAGAGTCCAGAATCAATGCTATGTAACTTCCAAGACAAGGTCATAAAAGGCCTTACCACTTCCGCCGGGTTCTCTTCGGATGGCCACCTTGGGAGAGGCCAGCCTTCGTATAAGAAATCTATTCTGGACATCTTAGATTGCTGTGCTGGAGAGGCTGCACAATGGTATTAATGCAGACAGTCCCGCTGAGCACAGCAGTCCTAGCTATTGCTGCCAGGGTGCCAAACAAGTGAATGAAGTCATCTTAGACTCTACAGACCAGCCTATTGGCTGAATATTATTTATATATAATATGTAATATTATATATATGACTTTATTTGATAACATAAGGAGCAAAGAGCAGAGTTCTGCTTGAATTCCTCACTCACAGAATCCATGTGATATAATAAAACAGCAGATGTTTTAAGCTACTCAGTTTCCTGACAGTTGGTTACGCAGAAATATAATGGGAATAATTAGTAATGGAGATAAAGGATTAGAATGAAGAGCTGAGACATGTATCTT
Source organism: Crocuta crocuta (assembly GCF_008692635.1). Classification (NCBI taxonomy): domain Eukaryota; kingdom Metazoa; phylum Chordata; class Mammalia; order Carnivora; family Hyaenidae; genus Crocuta; species Crocuta crocuta. Next base: position 2,882,494 of record NW_027528006.1, read on the forward strand.
TTTTCCCAAGTTAAATGTAAGAGCAAACTTAAATGGAGCAGTTCAATACACACTGCAGGCATTCATAACACTAAATGTTCTCTGGATAAGCTGACACAGGGGTGATGATAACACCATTGTATTCTGCTGGCGACTTACACCTGCTTTGATGAGAGGAAGGCACTTCAGAAAATACATTTGAGTTTCTGTCCTACACCTGACCCATCCTCAATCATCCCATGTCCAACCAATGACACAAGAAATTCAGAGTTACCCTAGACCTCCCCCTTCCCTTATATCCGCACAGGAAAACCTATTGTGTCTACCTCTAAAATATTTTTCCAATCCATTCACTTCTCTGTATCTCTACAATCACCACTCCAAGCCATCATCATTTCTTATTTGGTTTATGACTATAACCTCCTAACTGGTTACTTAACTTTCAGATCTTTTTAATTGCTCTGTTTAAAACTCTCATCTTATTTTCCTTATCTTGAGAATAAAACTCAGTATCCTAAACTTATAATGAGTAAATAAGCCATTGATGCACTGTATAATTAATACAGACAACAATATAGTATTATAACCATCAAACTAGCTAAGAGGCTAGAATTTGATTATTCCCTAAACTAAAAAGGGTAATTATGTAATATCATAGAGGAACTAATTATCAGTTCAGTGGCAATCATATTACAGTATAGAAATATATCAAACTAACATCTCATACACTGAGTTTACACAATGGTATATGTCATATATATTCAATCACACACACACACACACACACACACACACACTCACCAAAAACAAAAAACTCAATACCCTCACCATGATCGATAATGTGTTGTTTGATACGGCCTCTGTCGACACTGGCAATCTTATATCAGGCAATACCACTGTTTATATACTATTTTCTAGCCACACCAGCCTTTGCCAAGCTCTTTGAGCTTCCCCAATTTTTTTGCCACAATGTTTTTATGCTTTCTCTTCCTTTTGTCTAGAACACTCCTTGTATTTGACTCTTCACTTTCATATTCCCTGATTCTCTCTATTAAAGATCACTTTTGGCACATGCACCCCAATGTTTGTAGCAGTGCTATCAACAATGGCCAAATTGTGGAAAGAGCCCAGATGTCCATCAATTGATGAATGGATTAAGATGTGGTGTATACATATACAATGGAATGCTACTCAGCAATGAAAAAGAATAAAATCTTGCCATTTACAACAACATGGATGGAACTGGAGGGTGTTATGCTAAGCAAAATAAGTCAGTCAGAGAAAGATATCATATGATTTCACTCATGTGGAATTTGAGAAACTTAACAGATGAACATAAGGGAAGGAAAGAAAAAATAAGATAAAAATAAAGAGAGAGGCAAACCATTTAAGAGTCTTAAATACAGAGAACTGAGGGTTAATGGGGGGTGTTAAATGGGTGATGGGCATTAAAGAGGGTACTTTTAGGGATGAGCACTGGGTATCATATGTAATAGATTAATCACTGGATTCTACTCCTGAAGCTGAGACTACACTGTATGTTAACTAACTTGGAAAAAAAAGAGCCCCTTTTATTTCCTTCATAACACTATTTTCAACATTTATGATCTCACTTATTAATTTTTATGCTATTTACCCTAGTGGCAAATAAGACCCAGCCAGGGACAGAGGTCTCATTTGTCTTAATCATCCATGTTATCACCAGTGCCTAGCATTGTGTCATAGACAGAAGATATGCTTGCTCAGTGAATATTTTTGAATACTTGAGTGATTGAATGAGTGCTTCAAGTTCTGACACTTCACTCCATCTGTAAGTAATAGAGTAATCTGAATGTCTGGAATTAGCTAAGAGCATAGATTCTATTGCAGAGTGCTGATCTCCTTAACTAGAGCACTCTCAATAAATGTTTTCAGTTGTCATCAGCACAGCTCTTATGCATCTATTGATTTATGCATTTGATGAGTGTTTGCTTTGTGCCTGATTACAGAATAGCATAATACAATGCAAAACTGCCTCACCAATCTAGGATACATCTTAGGTCACATTAATACCAATACTCAAATACTGTTATTTCCAACTTCCCATCTGCTTATTCAGGAACTCAAATGCCTTGGCCCTCTCCCCCACTTCAGCAACAAGAGGGTTTTCTGTGCACTTTAACATCAGCTCAACCATAGCTCCCCACTGTACTTGGCTACTCCAAGCTCTACCTTTAATAATCACTGCTGGTCTGCTTATCCCATACAAGCTTCTGAACCTATTAAGGTGCCTATCCTTACCTTTTATCTGCAACATTAATGCTCTCAGCCCTAACAGTACTGCATCATGTCCGCAGCCTCTGCAATGTTCCATTCCACTATATTAAGCTCTTAGAAGAAGGGTTTTGTAGATGTGTGGGTTGGGCAACTGTGCCAGTAAGAGTAAACTCACAATTATACCAAGTAGATTCAAAACTATAAAATCCTCAAAACGATAGAAGAGTGTTTCTTTTTTTTTAATGTTTATTTTTGAGAGAGAGAGACCAAGCACGAGCAGGGGAGGGGTAGAGAGAGAGGGAGACACAGAATCCAAAGCAGGGGCTATCAGCACAGAGCCCGCTGTGGGGCTCCAACTCACAAACTGTGAGATTGTGACCAGAGCTGAAGTCAGACACTTAACTGAATGAGCCACCCAGGCAACCCTAGAAGTATGTTTCTTGATCATGTGATTGTACTAGGTGTGAGAACAGATGGGTGAGGCAGCTATCTCCCATATAGTCATTCAGAGACTTAGACTTATTAGGGTTCTGCCATCTTCTGCAAGTGGCTTCCAAAGTTCCCTGGGAGAGGTCTCCATTATAGGTAGCAGGAAGGAGAAAGGAGAATGGAGGAGCACCATGTAGGATTTCTATGAGCCAATCCTGGAAGTAGCACTATCACCATCACTTCCTATCATACCCCACAGGATAGAACTCAGTCATGGTAATGATACATAATGACAAGAATAGCTGAGAAATGCGGGACCTACATGGGAAAATCACTTTCAGTAACAGTTCATCAACTTTTGAAGGGTCATAGGCTATGCCTACCACAGCCCATAGTGTTTCAGAACATACTAGACAGCTTTTCAGTCCATACAGAGAATGCTTCACGTCCCTAGGATCTGCACATGCTTCTAAGATGGTTAGATTGGAACCGGTTTCAGGATTGGGCACCACACAGTACCCAGACCTGCAATTTCAGTAGGATCTTTAGTCCATATGCCTAAATCTAAGAACTTCTGCAAGGGTTCAAGGTTCTCCTGTACCTTGGCTTTTGGAGCTTTCTATTGAACTGTAAGTTACATCAATAGGTTTAATATTTGGGACAAAATATGGTTTTCTACTTCCAAGAAATTCCTCAATCCCCAAAAGAAAATCACTAAGACCAAATATATTTTTTCTGGTAATTGTGTTGCCTAAAACAATCTACCAGTCATATCTCATACCTCAAATTCAATCCTTCTGAGATCTTTGCTAGGAATTTCAGATAAGCCTAAATATTGGCAGGGATTTATATAGGAATAGAGACTAAAGAATTCTAGATGAGATGTAAAGTTTGAACAAAGACTGGAAAGAATTCATCCATCCATCCATCCATCCATCCATCCATTAAATATAGCTCTAAAGCACAGAGATAGAAAAATGATTTTTCAGTTTATGAACCAGAAATAATATTATTTACATGGACTATAAACTACCTTTTGGTAGGTGCTATTTGTTATTCTCTTGGTAATTTTCACAGAATTTACCACAAAACCTATTTCACTAAAAGTTTAAAAGTATAGCTTAGAGTTCAAAAATAATACCTGGAGTCTTTACACTATGATTTCATTGATGATCTTAAGGTCAGAAAATTAGGACAAATGCAAATAGATGATAGGTATTTTCAAGATAAACTTAGGAAACAAATCGCCAAAACTAAGCTGAAGATAAGGATAATATATTTTAGAATTGTTAAGCATAGGCAAGAATCTAAGTTCATAAACTCAGTCTTCAGAACACTGGTTAAGCAATGACATTTGGGAAAGTTAATATGCAGCAACCCTCCAGTCTCCTCTCTGAAGGAGAGCCTGGACAGGCCTGGCCTAGCTGGCTGGAATTTGAGGGGCTGCCTCAGATGGTAGAAAAGCTCTTGCCTGCATCTGTGGTTCACGGCGCTGGAATCCAAATACTACTTGTGTTTCAAGGAGAGATGCCAAGGGTCAATTTGCAGAAATGTGTCCAAATGTGCTGTCGAACCAAAGAAGCTTGAGAGTCCAAGCCAAGACAGCCAAGAATCCAGGCAAGGCTATGCCAAGAAACAATGGGTCAGAATTGGGTACTGGGAGGTAATGACTAGTATCTAATGATTTTGGCCATCCTTCTTCTAGGTGGGGTATAAAGTGGGACAAACCAGCATATTTAAAGGATCTAGGACAGAGCAGACCATGAACAAATTGGCTTTAAAAAAAATAGGATAAAAATTAATTCTACCAGAGAAGATTTCTAGGAATGTGCAATGAATGGTAACAAATGTAACTTGATTTGAAAAAAGCCAATAGGCCTTGGCTTTTCCTAAACTTATTCTTTATTGACTCATTTTCAAAGAGACTTTGAAATTTAACCATTGAAGTCATCGGTGAGAGTAATTAACTACTAAGAGTAGACTTACATAAAATCTGGGAACCCTAATGAAACACTAAGTCACATACCCGTATCCTCTTTTGAAACAGTTTAATTAGTTGTCACCTAACAAAGCAGAGGCCTAAAGAGTGAAGGTTTGATTATGACAGGGTGAGAATTTAATAGCAATATTTTTTTAGTGTAACTTTCTTAGATTGGGTTTCCATGAAATGGACTCAGCTACAAAAATTCATGTGCAAGAGATTTATGAAGAAAGTGCTCCCAGGAAAAGCCAGTCACCTGCATTTGAACATTAATGTTTTACTGTATTTGCTGTATCATGTTTCCTTCTCTTTCCTCATTCTATCCAGCCCTGTGGCCATCTTATTTTTTATACATTTCATAGTAAATTGCAGAAATCATGTTTAACTCACTGATGCCTGATGATATTAGACACATTTTCACGTACTTACTCTCCTTTCATATGTCTTATTTCATAAAATGTCTACTCAAATATTTTGCTCATGTTTAATTAGGTTGTTATTTGCTTATTGAGTTACAGGGTTTCCTGCTATATCCTATACACCACTTCTTTGTCAGAATGTATGCTTTGTGTACATTTTCTCCCCATCTGTGGCTTGCCTATTCATTTCCTTAACTGTGTATTTTGACAACCATAAGTTTTAACTTTCAATAAAGTATAATTTATCAATTTTTATAGTTACTGCTTTCTATAACCTTAGAAACTTTTGCTTATACACACATGGTGAAGAAATTCTTCTGGCTTTTTTTTCTTTGCCCTCTGAAAGTTTGATGATTTAAGCTGTTGCATTTAGGTTAATAACTCATCTTGAATTAAATTTTATGTATAGTGAGGTAGAGTTAAGCTACTTCTTTTTTTATAATGTGTTTATTATATATTTATTTATATATTAATATATACATGGTATATTATATTACATATGTATATTTTAGGATGCATTTTAATACATTTATTTTTAGAGCAGTTGAGGTTCACAGCAAAATTGAGCAGAAAGTTGAGAGAGAGCTCCTTTCAGTCAGCATACTGTGCACTACCTGTTATCAATCTTAGGGCAGGACTCCAAAAAATACTTCTGTCCACTGAATCTTAGTATCAGTCACCAAGGAAAACACAACACAGCTAAGCACTGGATGGAGTAATACTTTACTTACATAAAGAAAAGACAGAGCAAGATCAGCTTCAATACAGGGTGTGACCCATGGCCAACAGGTCTCTCTCCTGGCAGGCAATATAGGAAGGATAGTTTGCTTACTTACATCCTTCTCTAGCCATGGTAAAAAACAACAACAACAAAAAAAAAACAAAAAAAATCCTGATCCTTCCTTTGTGGAGTCTAAAATACTCAAAGCTCATGGAATGCTTGAGGGCCAACGACTTCCATGCTTCCACAGAACAAAGGAAAACTCGCGGCTCTTGAAATGGGAAAAAAAAATTTTCTGTTACAAGGTGTTAAATCCGGCACAGGCTGTGCAGTTCTTTATCTGTTGGTAAGTTAGTGATGCAGGCCCAAGGCTCATTGTTTTACAGCAGAGTTGGGTTCAAAAGACTGAATTGCATTTCTCAAAAATTCCCATATACAACCTGTCCCCACACACACATTGCCTACCCCCACTATCAACATCTTGCACCAGAGTAGTATATTTGTTATAATCGACAGATTGTTATCAGCCAGAGTTCATAGTTCACATTAGGATTCACCTTCAGTGCTCTACATCTTATGGGGTTTGACAAATGAATAATGACATGTATACACCATTACAGTACTGCACACTAGTTTTACTATCATAAAAATCCTGTGCTCTGCCTATTCATTTCTCTCTCCCACTCAAGAGTGGTGACCACGAATTATTATTTTTTTAAAAAATGTTTTTATTTATTTCTAGGGGAGAGAGAGAGAGAGAGAGAGCGAGCGAGCGTGAGCAGGGGAGGGTCAGAGGAGAGAGGGAGATACAGACTCCGAAATAGGCTCCAGGCTCTGAGCTGGCAGTCAGCACAGAGCCCGACGCGGGGCTCGAACCCACGAACCGCGAGATCATGACCTAAGCGAAAGTCGGACGCTTAACCAACTAAGCCACCCAGGCGCCCCGACCACGAATTATTTTTATTGTCTCTATCATTTTACTTTTTCTAGAATGTCATATAGTTGGAATCACAGTATGCAGCCATTTTGGATTGGCGTCATCACTTAGTAATATGCATTTAAGTTTCTTCCATGTCCTTCATGGCTTGATATAACTCATTTCTTTTTACTGTTGAATAATATTCCATTCTCTGGATATATTTCAGTTTATTCACCCATTTACTAACAAAGTATGTCTTGGCTGCTCCAAAGTTTTGGCAGTTTTATGAATAAAGCTGCTATAAACGTCTGTGTGAGGGTTTTTATGTAAACATACATTTTTACATTCTTTTGAGTAAATACCAAGAAATATGATTGCTATGGGAAGCATAGGTTTAGTTTTGTAAAACATTGCCTGTCTTCTAAAGTTACTGTACCATTTTGCACTCCTACCAGCAACAAATCAGAGTTTCTGTTTCCACAGCCTAGACAGTAGTTAGTGCTGTCAGTATCCTGGATTTTGACCATTCTAGTAGGTGTGTAGTATCTCTTTTGCTGTTTTAATTTGGAATTCTCTAGTAACATGATGTTGATTAACTTTTCATATGCTTACTTTCTCTCTGTATATCTTTTATCATCTATCTATCTATCATCTATCTATCTATCTATCATCTATCATCCTTGAGAGAGAGAGAGAGAGAGAAAGCGTGAGTGGGTGGGGGAGGGACAGAGAGGGAAAGAGAGAGAATCCCAGGCAGGCTCCGCGCTGACAGCCCAATGGGGCTGTCAGTGCAGGGTTCAAACTCACAAACCGTGAGATCATGACCTGAGCTGAAGTCAGACACTTAGACAACTGAGCAGCCCAGATGCCCCTGTATATCTTCTTCTGTGAGGTATCAAGTAATTTGCCCATTTTTACAGTGTTCATTTTCTTATTGTTGAGTTTTAAAACTTCTTTGTATATTTTGGATAATAGTCCTTATTCAGATGTGTCTTTTGAAAATATTTTCTCACAGTCTGTATTATCAGCTTATTCTCTTGACACTATCTTTTGCAGAGTATGTTTATAATTTTGATGAAGTCCAGCTTCTCTGTTCTTTCTTTCATGGATCTTGCCTTTGGTGTTGTTTCTAAAAGTCACTGCCATACCCAAGGTAATTTAATTTTTCTCCGATGTTATCGTCTGGGAGTTTTATAGTTTTGTGTTTTGCATTTAGGCCTATGATCCATTTTGAGTTAATTTTTGTGAAAGTGTAAGATCTGTGTCTGGATTTATTTTTTTGCATGTAGATGTCCACTTGCTCTGTAACCAAATGTTGAAAAGAGTATCTTTTGCTCCATGTATTGTTGTTTTGTTCCTTTGTCAAAGAGTAGTTGACAGTATTTTTGTGGATCTACCTTTGGGACCTCTGTTCTGTTTCAACTGGTAGCTTTATAATACGTCTTGAAGTCAGGTATTGTGAGTCCTCCAGTGTTCTTCTTGTTCATTACTGTGTTGTTGTGTTGGCTATTCTGGGTCAGTTGCCTCTCTATGTAAACTTTAGAACCAGCTTGTTAATATCCACAAAATAACTTGCTGAGATTTTAACTGGGATTTTATGGAATCTACAGATCAGGTTGGGGAAAACTGACAACTTGACAATATTTATCCTTCTTCCTCATGAACATGGAATATTTCTCCATTTATGAAGTTCTTTGATTTCATTCATCAGAGTTTTGTAGATTTTCTCATATAGATCTTGTGCATATTTTATAGCTCAGTATTTCATTTGAGGAATGCTAATGTAAATGTGTTCTTAATTTCAAATTCTACTAAGTTACAAGTAAATAGAAAAGTTGTTGACTTTTGTATATTAATCTTGTATATTGCAATATTACTATAAATACTTAAGCTCCATGCAGTGTTTTTTATTGATTTTTAAAAATTTCTACATAGACAATCATGTTATCTACTAAGAGTTTTATTTCTTTTTCCTATTCTGTACACAGTTTCTTTTCTTGTGTTATTGCATTAGTTAGGATTGATAGTACAATGCTGAAAAGCAGTGGGTAAGAGAGGAAACTTTTGGTCTTGGTGGGAAAGCTCTGAGTTTCTCACCATTAAGTATGATGTTAGCTGAAGGTGTTTTGCAGATGTTCTTTATCAAGTTTTGGAAGGTTCCCTTTTATTATTCCTACTTTGCTGAGAGTTTTTGGCATGAATGGGTATTGGATTTTGTCAAGTGCCTTTTCTGCATTTATCTATATGATTACATGATATTTTTCTTCTATAGTCTGTTGATGTGATGGATTATATTAATTGATTTTTGAATGTACAATTAGCCTTGCATACTTGGGATAAATCTCGATTGGTTGTGGTATATGACTATTTTTATACATTGTTGGGTTTCATTTGCTAATATTTTGTTAAATATTTTTGCATCAATGTTCATGGCAGATATTGATCTGTAGTTTTCTTGCAATATCTTTGTCTGGTTTGGTATTATGGTATGCTGGTCTCATAAAATGAGTTAGGGAATATTCCCTCTAGTTTTAGCCTCTGAAGCCACTTGTAGGGAATTTATATAGTCTATTGCTTTAATGTTTGGGAGAATTCACCAGTGAATCCATTTGGGCCTGGTGCTTTCTGTTTTAGGAGGTTATTAATTATTGACTCAACTTATTTAACAGCTACAGGCCTATTCAAATTGTCTGTTCCTGTGTGGGTTCTGGCAGACTATGACTTTTAAGAAATTGATCCATTTCATCTAAATTATCAATAATTTGTGTCAGCTTTCTTATTTTTTAGTTAGTGTAGCGAGAGGCTTAGCAATTTCATTGATCTTTTCAAAGAACTAGCTCTGATGTTGTTGATTTTCTCCATTGATTTTCCATTTTCAATTTCATTGATTTTTTCAGTACATTTATTAATTTTTTATTTTTATTATTTTTTTATTTCTTTAAATTTAATCTGCCTTTTTTCTTAGTTTCCTAAAATGGAAGCTTAGATCTTCGACCTTTCTTCTTTTCTAATATATGCATTCAATAGTATAAATTTCTCTGTAAGCAGTGCTTTTACTATATCCCACAAATTCTGATAAGTTGTATTTTCAATTAATTCAAAATATTTTAAAACTCCTCCTCATATTTCTTTTTTGAATCATGTTTTATTTAGAAGTGTATTGTTTAATCTACAAGTATTTGGGAATTTTATAGTTTTTTATAGCTACTTTATTTGTTATTGATTTCTAGTTTAATTTCACTTTAGCTTGAAAGCAGATATTCCATGATTTCTACTCTTCTAAATTTGTTAAGATATGTTTTATCAACCAGCATGTGATTTTTTAAAATGTTTTTTAATTTATTTCTGAGAGAGAGAGAGAGAGAAAGAGACAGCGTGAGCAGGGGAGACTCAGAGAGAAAAGGAGACACAGAATCTGAAGCAGGCTCCAGGCTCTGAGCTGTCAGCACAGAGCCTGATGTGGGGCTCTAACCAACGAACTGTGAGATCATGACCTGAGCTGAAGTCAGACGCTTAACCGCCACCCAGGCACCCCAACCAGCATGTGATTTATTTTGGTAAATATTCAATGTGAGATTGAAAAGAGTTTTTGGTCTGCTGTTGTTGCATGAAATCATCTACAGTGGCCAATTATATCTAATTAAATAATGGTTCTAATGAGTTCACTATGCTCACTGATCTATCTGCTGTATGTGCCATTTCTGATAGAATGTTTTTAAAATATTCCAAATATAATAGTGGATTCATGTATTTCCCTTGTAGTTATATCAGTTTTTACTTCAGGTACTTTGATGTTCTATTGTTAGATGCATACATATTCAGGATTATTATACTTCTTGGAGAACTGACCCTTTTATCATTCTGTCATGCCCCTCTTTATCTCTGACAGTTTCCCTGCTCTGAAGTCCACTCTTTCAAAAATATAGCTAGTCTAGCTTTATTTTGATTAATGTTACTATGGTAGAACTTTCTCCATTAACTTTTTAATCTATATGTGTCTTTATATATAAAGTGGGTTTCTTGGGGCACCTGGGTGACTCAGTCAGTTAAGCGTCTAACTTTAGCTCAGGTCATGATCTCATGGCTCATAAGTTTGAGCCCCACACTGGGCTCTGTGCTGACAGCTCAGAGCTTGGAGCCTCCTTTGGATTCTGTGTCTCCCCTTTCTCTCTGCCCCTCCCCTACCTGTGCTCTGTCCTCTCTGTCTTTCAAAAATAAACAAACATTAAAAATGAATAAGGGAAGAGAAGCAAAAATAATATAAAAACAGGGAGGGGGACAAAATATAAGAGACTCTCAAATACAGAGAACAAACTGAGGGCTGGAGGGGTATTGGGGGGGATGGGCTAAATGGGCAAGGGGCATTAAAGAAGACACTTGTTGGGAATAGCACTGGGTATTATATGTAGGAGATGAATCACTGGATTCTACTCCTGAAATCATTATTGCACTATATGCTAACTAACTTGGATATAAAATAAAAAATACATATATTAAAAAAATATAAATAAATAAAATAAAATAAAATAAAAATAAAAATAAAGATGGAGGGTGTCTGGGTGGCTCAGTCAGTTAAGTGTCTGACTAGCTCAGGTCGTGATTTTGCAGTTTGCGGGTCTGGGCCCCATATTGGGGTCTGGGGTGACAGCTCAGAGCCTAAAGCCTCCTTCAGATTCTTGCTCTCTGCCTCTCCCCCACTCACACTCTGTCTCTGTCTCTCAAAAATGAATAAACATTAAATTAAAAAAAAATAANATAAAAAATACATATATTAAAAAAATATAAATAAATAAAATAAAATAAAATAAAAATAAAAATAAAGTTGGAGGGTGTCAAGGTGGCTCAGTCAGTTAAGTGTCTGACTAGCTCAGGTCGTGATTTTGCAGTTTGCGGGTCTGGGCCCCATATTGGGGTCTGGGGTGACAGCTCAGAGCCTAAAGCCTCCTTCAGATTCTTGCTCTCTGCCTCTCCCCCACTCACACTCTGTCTCTGTCTCTCAAAAATGAATAAACATTAAATTAAAAAAAAATAAAGTGAGTTTCTTATAGACAACATGTTGTTGGGTATTGTTTTTAGATCCACTCACATCTGTCTTACAGTTGGTCCATTTAAACCATTGACATGCAAGGTGATTTTGATATAACAAAATTAATATTTACTATATTTGCTACTATTTTTATTTGTTGCCCTGTTCTTTGCTCCTATTTTTGTCTTCCATACTTTTTCATATATTTTATGGCACTATTTTATGATTCCATGTTCTCTTCTTAACATATTAATCATTCTTTTCAGTGTTGTCCTTAATTCACAATATACATTACAACTAATCTAAGTCCACTTTCAAATAACATTATGCCACTTCACAGATAGTACAAGTATCTTCTAATAACAAAATACTCCTAATTCCTCCTTTCTACCTCTTCTATCTTTAACTGTCATTCATTTCTCCTATAAAATAAGCACATATTAGCATATATACATATAATCAAATACATAGTAGCTATTATTTTGAACTGTTGTCAATTAGGAATAAGAATAATAGGTGTGCCTGGGTGGCTGAGTTGGTTAAGCGTCCAACTTTGGTTTTGGTCATAATCTCAAGGTTTGTGAGTTTGAGCCCCGCATCAGGCTCTGTGCTGATAGCTTGGAGTCTGGAGCCTGCTTCTGATTCTGTGTCTTCCTCTCTCTCTACCCTTCCCTGACTCACATTCTGTCTTTCTCTCAAAAATAAACATTAATTTAAAAAAAAATAAGAAAAACAAAAGATACACCTTCATTTGTTCATCATCTGTTGTTCTCTCTTTCTTTCTTTTTTATGTAGATCAGAGTTTTTGACCTACATCACTTCCCTTCTCTCTAAAGTATTTCTTTTAACATTTCTTACTAGGCAGACTAGCAACAAATTCTCTTCAGTTTCTGTATGAAAAAGTAAGTCTCTCTCTCTTTCACTTTTGAAGGATTATTTTTCAGGGTACATAACTTTATGTTGGCAGGTTTTTTTCTCTTAACATTTTAAAATATTTCACTCCATTCTCTTCTTGCTAATATGGTTTCTGAGATGTCAGATGTAATTTTTATCTCTGTTCTCCTCTAGGTATTTTTTTCCTCTGGCTTCTTTCAAAAGAAAATTTTTAAATCTTTCACTTCCTAAAGTTTAAATATACTAAGTGTAGAGTTTTTGGTTTCTCCTGCTTAGTATAATTTGAGGCTCCTGATTCTGTGATTTAGTCTCCTACATTAATTGGGGGAATTTTCAGTCATTATTGCTTCTGTTCCTTTCTCTCTTTTTCTTCTTTCTAGTATTCCCAATATGTATATGATGTATATGTTATACCTTTTATAGTTATATCATAGTTCATGTATATGTTTTTTTCTCATTCTTTTTTTTTCTCTGCTTTTTAGTTTTAGAAGTTTCTACTGTCACATCCTCAAGCTCAGAGATTCTTTTCTCAGCTATGTCCAGTCTACTAATGAGTCCATCAAAGGCATTCTTCATTTCTATTACACTTTTTTGTTTTATTCTCTACCATTTATTTTTTGATCTTCTTAGAATTTCCATTTCTCTGCTTCCATTACCTCTCTATTCTTGTGTATTATCTATTATCTTCCAGCATATTAATATAGGTTTTAAAAATTCCTTCTCTGATAAAGACAACAGTCTTGCCTTATCTGACTCTGGTTTTGATGCTTGTTCAGCCTCTTCAAACAATGTTTTTTGCCTTTTAACATGTCTTATAATTTTGTGTTGAAAGGCAAACATGATATACTTTGTAAAGGGGCTATAGTAAATAGGCTTTTAGTAATGTAATGATAAGGTGTGGGGAAGAGAAGAAGTCTTCTATAGTCCTAGGATTTGTCTGATTTTGGTGAATCTATGCCCCTGCACTATGAACTTCACAACTACTTCTCAGTATATCTTCCTGCCCTTAGGTGGAATAGTATGGCTAGAAGAGGCTAGATTTGGCAATTTCCCTTCCCTTATATAGAAAGCTATGGCTTAGTGAAGTTCAATATTTCCTTTCCCCTAGTTCTGATAAAAATCAGAAGGTTACACTTTTGTAAAATAGTTTTTCCTGAGAAAAAGATCTCATTACGAAGAATGGAATGTTCTGGCATATTTAAACATGGTTCCTATTTCTTCCCCCTGTTGAAGCCTGAGATTTTTCTCCAGTATTCACTCTGAGGACCTGATAGAGCTCCTGGAAGTAAAACTCACAGAAGTGTGGGAGCCCTCCTATGACCGGGTCCCCATAGTTTTAACTCTAGGGTCTCCATAGTTTTTAACACTGAGCCTCCAGCTCTTGTCAATTGCTGGTTCTGGTGTGGATATGTGCTCATGGATTTCTGTTCAGTTAAGTTCTTTTTCCTTGCCTCTCTGTCTCTCCAATATTTGGGGCAGTGGTTTTATCTGTGATCTCATTTCTCTAAAAGATCTAAGAAGATTTGCTGATTTTTCAGTTTGTCCAGCTTTTTTTTAGGATAGCTGTTGTGACTTCTAAGCTGCTTGCATGCTGGCCTGGAAATCCTCAATCTCAATTAATTTTTTAATTTTTAATCTGGATTCCCAGTTATTACAACATCATTTGTTGAAAATACTTTCCTTTACCATTGGATTGCTATCTAACTTTGTTGAAAATCAAATCACCACACAAGCATAGATCTGTTTCTGAGATTTCTCTTCCATTCCATTGTCAATTTTTTTTTTTTGTCTATCCCATGCTCTCTTTATGGTACAGAATTACAGTCTTTTATTCTTCTTGAAAACTGCTTTAAATATTTTAGATTTTTAGATTGCCATCTACATTTTAGAATCATATTTAGATTTTTACAAATTAAGTCTGCTAAGACTATGATTAGGATTGCATTGAATCTATAGATTTTGAGAGAATTAATGTCTTAAAAATACTGAGTCTTTCAGTTCATAAACAAGGTATATCTCTCCATTTAGGTAGGTCTTCTTAATTTTTTTCACGAATGTTTTGTAGTGGGGCGCCTGGGCGGTTCACTTGGTTAAGCGGCTGACTTCAGCTCAGGTCATGATCTCACAGTTCATGGGTTGGAGCCCCGCATCCGGCTCTGTGCTAACAGCTCAGAGCCTGAAGCCTGCTTCAGATTCTCTGTCTCTCTCTCTCTCTGACTCCCCTGCTCATACTCTGTCTCTCTCTCTCTCTCTAAAAACTAAATAAACATTTAAAAACTTTAAAAAAAAAAGAATGTTTTGTAGACATATCATACGTCTACTGTTTAATTTACTCTTAAGTATTATATGTATTGTGACATGATTGCCAATTAAATTTTTTATACTTTATTTTTCAATTGTTCATGCTAGTTTGTAAAGGTACATAAGTTTTTTTTCCATACTAGCTTAGTATCCTGTATCATTGTCAAATTTAATTTCTAGTATTTTTGTAAATTCCTTAGAATTTTCTATATAAACAATCATATCACCTGTGAATTAAAGGCATTTAAGATGTTTATTTCTTGTCTTATTCCAATGAATACTAGGACATCCAACCAATGTTAAATAAAAGTGGTGGCCATGGGTATTTTTGCCTTGTTTCCAATATCTAGCAAAAAATTATAATATTTTATCAGTGTGTATGATATTCACTATCTATATTTACATATGTCATTTATCAGATTAAGGAAATCACCTTTTATTCTTTGCTAGGAATTTTTATCATAAATGGGTGAATTTTCTCAAATTTTTTCTTTGCATTTATTGAAATAGTTTTCTCCTTTATTCTATTAATACAGTAATTTGTACATTTATATTAAATATTAAAAACAGGAATACTTTAGTCAGTATTTAATATGTCTGATTCATATATTTATTTTAAATGTTTATAAAAGGTATTTTATTTTGTTTTTTTAATATTTATTTTTTTCTTTCTAAGTTTATTGTCAAGTTAGTTTCCATATAACACCCAGTGTTCATCCCAACAAGTGCCCTCCTCCATGNGTGTTAATTATTTGAGGAAACTCCACACTGTTTTCCAAAGGGACTGTGTAGTAAAGGTTCAATGTTTTTTTTCCTGTTACTATTTTGTTATGCTAATATTTTGTTAGTTGTGTATATTCCCAAGAAATATTGGTCTCTGATTTCCTTTTTTTTTCAGTATCTTAGAGTATTAGTTTCATTTTTCACAAAATATTTAGTGTAATATTGGAGCTTTTTCTTCATTAATGTTTCTTAGAATTTCTTAGAACTACATCTGGGCCTGTAGTTCACTTTGTTTTAGAATCTTCTATAATAATTTGATTTATTTAAGAGATATGGAGCTATTATTCATTTGAATTTGGGAGTAAAATTACAGATTTACTGCTTCTGTAAATCTATAAATTTGTGTCTTTCAGAATTTTAGNTGCTCTGGCAAGCCAATTACACATATATTAGAAGTTATAATATTATGCTATAAGTCCCAGAGTCTCTTTTTATGTTCTTAAAATCTTTTTCTCTATATACTCCAGATCATTACCATTGACCTAGTTTGTTTCACTGATTCTTTCCTTTGAAATCTCCATTCTACTACTGACATTTTTGTAACAATATTGTGTTTTTCTTTCAGCTTCAGAATTGCTATTTGTTTCTTCTTTTGTTTTTTCTTTTTAGAAGTTTTTTTTTTAAATATTTTTATTTATTTCTAGGAGAGAGAGAGAGAGAGAGAGACAGCGTGAGCAGGGGAGGGTCAGAGAGAGAGGGAGACACAGACTCTGAAACAGGCTCCAGGCTCTGAGCTGGCAGTCAGCACAGAGCCCGACACGGGGCTCGAACCCACAAACCGTGAGATCATGACCTAAGCGAAAGTCAGACGCTTAACCGACTAAGCCACCCAGGCGCCCCTGTTTCTTCTTTTGAATTTTTTTAATCTCTCTGCTTTGATTTCCCACCTTTCAAATCATTGTGAGTATACTTTCATGTATCCTAATTTACCTTATTGAGTACAGCTCTTTACAGTCTTTCTATGCTACTTGCAACATTTGGCTCACCCTCACACTGGTATCTGCTGAGTATCCTTTCTCTTGAGAAAGGGTCACATTCTCCTGATTCTTCACACATTAAGTGAACTCCGGTTAGATACTAGATACTGAGAATGATGGGCTGAGGGTTGTGTTTTATTGCTGATTACTTTAACTGGATTCAAGTTGGATGCAAGCCTTCAGTAACTCAAATCCTAGCACAGTTATTTTATCTTTCACTAAGGTCTATTCTGCATATGTGTGTTAGAGTGCTTAGCCAGATAATTATGTAGAGCTCATACAGAGAATTTGGGGCTATGATTTTCTGGCCCTATACTTCCCAGAATTGCCCCTCACTTTACAATGGTCGAGGTCATCATTCTGCATTTTGGTATTTCAGACCAAAAAGTTTGTGGTACTCCATGAGTTTCAGTCATCTCACATGGTGCTCACTGTTGTCTGCTCCTCCCTTCAATAGATAAAATAGATATAAACTCTGCTGCAGTTCTAGAGATCACATCTACATATGGTTGACAATGGCTGGCTGGAGAAAAGAGCCATCTCTTTATATATCAGTAAGATTTGCCAGGAGCCTTCCCCTATGCCAGAATTATGTCATATACCCATCCTAAATCCAATCACCACCAAACACAATGTTATATTATGTTTGACTTAATGAGTTTATATGGCCTTGAGGAGGAGAATGGGTTCACCAAATAGATTAGAGACTATGTCACAAGGGGAAAAGCTGGTGATGATTCTTGGATAGGCAGTCAATAGTGTCTGCTATATAAAACTCTGCATTGCAAAATACCAGGTGATACTTTTCACATAGACTAACATAGGAATGAGAGGTCTCAGAATTGTGCAATGTGGTGCTGTAAAAATTGATTACTAGATAATTTTATGAAAATAGTATTGGGAAATTTATACAGTAAAAATTGATTTATTTTCATCTAACTGTATAGCCACTGAAATGGAAGTGTGATTAGTGTTGTTCAAGAATTCCAAGGTATGAACATTCTAAGCATGGATATTCAAGGGACAAGGAGAGCACTCTAGCTGGGGAAGTATATGGGCTGATATATAATCATATTGAGAAAATACATGGTTAAATGGATATCATTAGACTAAGATTTTCTAAAAAGTCTATGGTAAGTTTTCTCAAAAAAAGACAGTATATTAAAAACAAGAAACACTTGGTAATAATAAAAGCAACCTCCTTTGGTTTAAAGAAGTACCCTAGAGGAGATATGACCAAAATAGGGATGAAGTCCAGTTAAAGAGTAAGACTGATATTAAAAATTAAGTTGTTCTTCCACAAAGATGAAAGGAAAGGCCAAGGATTATTTCATTGGGATAAACTCCTAGAAATCACCTGATGAAAGATTATATCATTGTCCTGCTCATTCATGCAGTTTTTTGACAACTTCTTTTCAAAATTTCCAATTGACCTAGAACTTTCAACTGATGATCATTCCAGTGTCTTTCGACCTCTAAAATATGACACGGACACCTGGGTGGCTCAGTCAGTTAAGTGTCTGACTCTTGATTTTGGCTCAATCATCTCATGGTTCATGAGTTTGAGCCCCGTTTTGGGCTCTGTGAGCATGAGTTCTGCTTGAGATTCTCTCTCCTCTCCCTCTCTCTCTGCCCCTGACCCATTCACACATGCATACTCTCTCTTAAAATAAATAAACTTAAAAAAATGTTAAAGAAATAAAGTATTATAAATATGTATAATCAAACACAGTGGTCTCATTAGGGGTGCCTATGGTTAAGCAAGTATCGGGAACTTGACTTCTAACCCTTCTCATCCTAAAGTACCTAGATTTTTAACAGTCTTTTTATAGTAACTTGCATAAGATCTAAAAAAAAAAAATCTATTTATTTAGAGTTCCCCTTAATCCAGATCTACATTTACTCACTATATTTCTCACTCTATTACCACCTTACTAAAAGAAACAAATTTACATTATTTTTGCTTCAAGAGATGGATATAGTGAGAAGAATATTGGAAAGTTGGGGTACACAGCCGTTAAGGTTCTGTCAGTAATTAGCTAGGTAATACTGGGCAAGCAATTTTTCCCTTATGGACCATAGTTGCCTCCTGTGCAATTAAAGAGGAAAAATGAGAAGAGAGTTTGGTATTAGATGGGCATTTCAGTTCTCTTACTCCATGATTCTAGAAAATAACATGAGTGACAAGATCACACTTCAATGTTTCATATCACCCATAGTGCAGTACTGAAAAAATGCAACCTTCATTATTCTGGGCCTTATATGTTACAGAATTTTAAAACCAGAAGTTTTTTACTCCTTTGCCTAAATATTGGCCCAAGGCCTCACACTGGTTTGTGTCAGAACCAGAAATATCATCCAGATTTCCTAACTTCCAGGTCTCAGACACATCCCTCTTTTTTCACCTGAAAATGTCATAATTACACACTATGTGAGCCTGACAAATATTCTAAATTGTTCTTTTCTCCCTACATGAACACTGTAGAAGACACTGTTAGTGGAGATCATTAAAACAGAGGTTATTGAGCATTTTTCATTCCACATCTTACTCTGGACAGACTCAGCAATCTCCAATGGTATGAAAACCTTGAAAGTAAAGACTGAGGAATTGTGTATTTCCCTATAAGGAACAGTGCCAGGAAATACACCTTTGTCAGAAAATAAACCCAGAATAACATCCAACAGCAAATAACATACACATCTGCTGAGTCAAAGACTGATTTGAACTTCAAAATATTGCTCAATTTAAAACACATTCCCTTTCCTTTCTGTACATTTTAAGACCTTTTTAAATGAAAAATTATTAAAAATCTACTGGTTAAAGGTGATCTGCCTCTCCAACAAAAACATGTTACTTTTTATTAGCTTTATAAGTCTCTGTACAGTAGTGCTGAAGATAAAACCGTGTAAGAAAATAGTGATGATTTATGTAAAGGGTCTTAAAATGGTTCTCTTTGCAAAATGTAGGGCAGGGGGCAACCAATCCCATCAATCCTGCCCCTGTCTAATATTCCAGCCCCTTCCACAGGAACCTCACACACTCTTAGAACGGAGAACATCACTTCACCCACTTCTCTCCACCCAAGAGGAAAGTTCCCGGGGGGGCTCTTGGCTGTCAGTCTTACAGCTGCTTTGATGAAAGGTAGGGATCTATCTAGATGGGATCCCCTCCATCTGCCTGCCAGCCTCCCTTCACTGGGTGGGCCCCTGTAGGAAACAGCTGCTATGGCAAAAAATTTCACCTTAACCTCATCCCTCCTCACCTGGAATTTACTTCCAGCTTCTGCTCTTTCCTGATGGGAGCTGAGGGATACACAGCTTTCTCTTTATCCTCCACCAATATAATGCCAGCCACAAATTTCTAATTTTCCCTAATAGTTACTTAGTGAAGTACACTTGAGGGGGGCGCCTGGGTGCCTCAGTCGGTAAAGCGTCCGACTTCAGCTCAGGTCATGATCTCACAGTTTGTGGGTTCAAGCCCTGTGTTGGGCTCTGTGCTGACAGCTAGCTCAGAGCCTGGAGCCTGTTTCAGATTCTGTGTCTCCCTCTCTGTCTGCTCCTGCCCTGCTTGCACATATGTGCTCTCTCTCTCTTTCTCTCAAAATAAATACATAAAAACTTCTTTTAAAAATTAAAAAAAAATTAAAACTTCTGTCAAAAACGATGTCAAGAGGGGCTCCTGGGTGGCTCAGTCGGTTGAGCATCCGACTTGGGCTCAGCTCATGATCTCATGGTTCGTGGGTTCAAGCCCCGTGTTGGGCTTTGTGCTGACACCTAACTCAGAGCCTGGAGCCTGTTTCAGATTCTGTGTCTCCCTCTCTCTCTGACCCTCCCTTGCTCATGCTGTGTCTCTCTCTCTCTCTTAGAAATAAATAAGACAATAAAATTTTTTTTTAAATACACCCGGTAATAAAGACAAGTCAGATAAGAGGGGAAAAAAAAGATTTCATTGAAATCACAGAAGCAAATATCTTTGAGACAAAAAAATTATGTAAATGAAACTGGTTCCCAAACCTTTACACAATTCATTTCTCCCTAAAACATTTGTCTGCTGTCATGTAGATCCAGCCTTGTGCATTTTCAGTAGGCCTGAAAGGATAGTGTTTATCAATAAAATGTTCCTAAGTACCAAAACTAATTATACTTTATATTGCTAAATCTGGGAGTTGCTTTATTTAAAAAAGAATCTGAGGTTTCTATCTTTACCAAATATGTGGCTTCCTTGCTGTCTGTATTTCATTTCCCTTGCTTATTCACCAAAAGATAAACTAGTCACATTTTCCCCCTGGCTTTGCTTAGTTCTAACTTTTTTTAACCTCACAGACAAATTTATTTTGGAGTTTAAGAATGGGAGAGCCTGTCCTTAGGTTTACTGGGTTTGTTCTAATTTAAATTTTTAAAATTTAAAAATTTCAATTTAAAAATGCATTAACAGAAATTCAACCAACAAACTTAAAATTCAAAAACAGAGTTGAAAATGGCAGCAGATTTTGCTACCTAAATTCTAACTCATAAGCAATGAGTAAATAGGGATTTTCCCTCCCTCACAGCCCCCATTGTTCTTTAAAAAAATGATTTGGCATCATCCCTCAGGTCTTTAGTGCTCAGATTGGGATCTGGTGTTAAGAATCCTCACTGAAAGAAGCCCCAAATGCTTACTGGGAATGTCCTCAAGTAGCTTAAAAAGCCTTTTTCTCCACTCATTATATAGAATCTATATGCTGCCACCCAGCCCTAGATTTCTATGCAAAATAATCAAATTATATTTAATCTTGGCACAAAACTGGCTTAAGAGTCAGGTCTCTACCCCAAGCAAAAGAAGGGGAAGAGTAACTTGGCACATTGAGCACAGCCTTCCAGTTAGGGCAAAAGGCTGTCTTTATTTTACTGTGGTAGTATTAATAATTACACGGAAGAGGCAGTTATGCAGAACAAGTGTCTACTTTTAGGAAAGGAATAAAGAAGAAGAGGACATGCTTTTGAGTATGTATTCAGAACCCAGAACTTTCTGGAAGAATAAAATCAGGCACCTGAAAGAGAAAAATACAAAAACATCAATGTAAAGAACCACTGTCCTTACTCCTTAGATCCTTCTAACACAGATATCCCCAAACTTCGATACTGATATTTCTGAAGTTCAGAGTACTCAGACTGGGTACCCAGCACTTTTCTATTCAGAGGACAGTGTCCGAAGAGGAGTTCTGGCTCTCCACTGGAGCACTTCACCTTCCTGGACTTCAACACAT
Source organism: Crocuta crocuta (assembly GCF_008692635.1). Classification (NCBI taxonomy): domain Eukaryota; kingdom Metazoa; phylum Chordata; class Mammalia; order Carnivora; family Hyaenidae; genus Crocuta; species Crocuta crocuta. The sequence goes on from NW_027528006.1 coordinate 2,904,425, forward strand.
ACCTCCAAGGTCAATACTCCTTTCTGCTTCCCTCTGTTATTGTCAAAGACAACGAACTCACATGTCTGTTCCTGTACAGCATTTAAATTTCTCTGATAAGTCAAATATCCAAAGTTGACTTCCAATTACAATGGGCTACTTTCCCTGTTGCACTAAGCAATTCTTTTACTGGGCTTCTTTCTGTCAATCTAGAAGCTGACCTCTAAAACAGAAAGAACCCAGCACCAATTCATATAAAGAACATTCATCTGTTGTAAGTAAATATTGAACTAGTAAAAAAGCTGTTATGTATTTGGAGGAAGGTGGTCAAAAGGTACAAACTCCCTTCTACAAACAGGTACTAGGGATGTGATGAACAAATGATGGCTACAGTTAATGCTGCTTTATGATATGCAGGAGAGTTGTTACGAGAACAGATCCTAGGCTTTCGCTCACAAGGAGAAATACATTTTTTTCTTTTTGTTGTATCTATATGATTAGGTCTGTTCCCTAAACCTACTGTGGTGAGCATTTTACAACATATGTAAGTCAAACCATCATGCTGCATACCTTACAGTGATGCGTGTTAGTTATTTCTCAATAAAACTGGGGGTAAAAATGAAAATGGGTCACTTTAGCTTTTGGCCATCTTAATTGAAGCTTTAGAGTTTAAAAAATTATTTTTCAATCAATTCCAAATAATCTGACAGGCTATGTGTTTCAAAATTAAAAAACAAATAGACTAGATGCCAAAACAAAGACTAGATGACTCAAAAAAAAAAAAAAAGAAGAGGTGCTTGAAAGGGAGTGTGTGCATGTGCATGGGCGTGTTTAAGAAATGAGTAAGGTAACTTCTATAGCTACACTTCTAATTGCAGAAATACAAGAATAAACTACTTCTCATACACATTTCCCTATTTTTAACCACAGCAAAAATAGGTAAAATAGTAAAAATAATACCGGCTACATAAATAAATTCAGAAAACGTTTCTATCGAGTGCTATAAAGTAGAAAGAATATACCCTAATCCACCCACAAATGAGCATGACTTTGCTTAAAGGCAAAACAGTATTTCTTTCTCATGAGTCAGCCAAAAAATTTTCTAAGTCCCTTCTCCCTCTGCTCATAAAATTTAAATATATCAAACCAAAATATCCAAACCCCAGTGGCAACTGCAACAGGAATGTGAAAGCCAGAATGGTACAGACAAGGAGGAGGCATTATAGATACTTGAGCAGAAATTCATTTTAAAATGACATATTTTTGAGCTATTATCCAGGGGCAGTCTCTTTATCCCTTAGCTGGGACTCAAGAAATTTATTGAAACACTCTCCTAATTCAGGGATAGTCTAGGATGTTCTCAACCACAAGGACATGCTCTTCTAAAGGCACAAGTTGGAATAAATTCTGAGAATTTTCCAGAAAACATGTTAACCACCCCGGAGATTAGGAAATGTTCTCCCTCCCTGTCCCACAGCTTCAGCAGGGGCCACTGTTGTTCTTGCAAGTGTATTACATCTTTAAAGTACGTGGAGCTTTCTTGCAATTCGCTAGCTTAGTGCCGGCATAGTAGTTCATTACTACTAGCCCTGCCATCCTGGGCAGCTAGCTTCATCTTCCCAGGCCAGAGCCTCCCAAGGNGGCAGCAGAATTAAGGAATTTAAAGTCTTTTCCAACTATAAAGGTTAAATTTTATAATTGTTCATGCTGATAAGGGGAGAAGATAGATAAAGGGAAGAAAAAGACAAAGGCTTGATCTGAGCTCCATAAATTCTGGGTTATGTTGATTTCTGTGAGAAGTTATTTGTGAAATTTATGGAATTGTCTGGACAGTGATCAATCCACAAAATTATCTGTGTATATAATTTGTCTTGTGAATTTTGGTCCTGTACCCAGCTTTTACGACTAACTGAACAATTCAAGGCTAGCTGTGTACCCATTTTTAAAGACTTGTCTTTAGATAAAAACAAAGTAGGCTAGAAAATAATACTATTTATCTCCCTCCTTCCTTTCTAACTAAACTATAAGTAAAGTTCAATGTAACAAATTTACTCACAAAAATTAATGATTTTAATGATTAGGAAACATTTAAATTTTTCATAGTAAATTGAAAAGAAGAAAAGTAATTTTAATATGGAGTTCTTACTGCAGCTTTCCACAACTGCATGTTATTTATGAACATGATTTCTACTTCACTGTATTCATTTTCTAGTTATTTGTGTGAAAGTATTTTATTGGACATTTTGCAATCAAAATGTTTTTAGAGCTCAAAGCCATTCACTAAATTAAAAAAAACTCTAATAATCAATCAAAACTCAATACTAGATTACATATTTCTTGAGGTCGAATGACATGTGTCATTATCTTTTATATAGTTCAAAGAATATAGCATATCAAGCAAGCACTAGATGTTCCACAACGCACTTTGTATTCATTCAATTACACTCCTCTAGCACCTTGCACACATATAAAACATATTATTAGGCACTGGTTACTTACTGCAGAAGATGTGCACTGTCGTCAGTGTCCTGATTATGACACAGAATTTATCCCAATTGATTCCGATGAAGAGAAGTTCAAGTTGAAAAAAGTTATCAGTTATAGAGGTATAAGTAGGGGAAATTAACAAGCAAGGAATGATGATGGCAGAGGAACTGTTACCATTTCTTGAGCTTAAGGGGCAAGGAGGGGAAATAATACTGCAAGAACTCTAGTGAACGTTAGAGCCCTGGAGGAAGGGTCATCCGGCAGGAAATGGGGATCTGGAAGGACACAGCCAATGCCGCAAGAGTTACAGTCGATCAAAGAGCAGAAGGAGAGGAAGAAATACCCAGAGTTCTCCCCCTGGGGCTCTAATCTTCTGGGGGTCCCATTCTCCCACCAACAAAACCCACTGCAAGTCATTGCCCAACGGACACCGGTGATGGACAGGTGTTAGCCCAGAGCTGAACAGAGACGGGCAGAGAATGGATCTGAGGGCAAATCTAGGAAAAACCCAGAACCATGAATATTGCCTTCTCCCAACACAGTAATATTTCTAATAGTAATTAGCGGATAATCTTTGTGGAAGTCTATTTAACAGAGGCAAATTTTGTCAGATAGGTAGAATGAGTTTCAGGTCAAATTATATTTGATAATATATATGTTTTACTAGGAGGCACACAGGACAGCCTATAGATTAGGGAACTCTTATTGGGAAGTAATTAAAATAGTAAACTGGAAAACATAAAAGATGCATCATCCGGGAGTCTGAGAGCAAAAGGCAAGGAGAGCAAGTCAGGTTGAGTTGTTGGCAAAAAAGATGTAGTCCAGTTGCCCAGACCACAGAAGAAACTGTGAGGGATGGTGTCAGAGACACATAACAGGAAAAGATGGAACCCTGATCCTTTGTGAAGCCAGAAAACAGAAGTCACACAGTTCCCTTCAGCTCTTTTCACAGGGAGTAGGACAATCAGAAAGAAAAAAAAAAAAAAAAACAAAAAACCTACATTCAGGGGCTCCTCTTCTCCTCCAAAATCTCTCCATTTGTTTTCTGAGTCCTAATGTAACTTAACTTCATTCATCATTAATAATAAAGTACCTAAAACCATTTATTCATTCATGCTTTTTACAAGGGATGTTGCTCTTAGTTATTTGTAAAATCTTGCACGGTGCACAATGCCCAGCTGGCACATAATAGGTATCAATAAACTTTAGTTAAGTCAAAACCAGTTAAAAGGCGCCTGGGTGGCTCAGTTGGTTAAGTGTCCAACTTCAGCTCAGGTCATGATCTCACAGTTCATGAGTTCAAGCCCCGCATCAGGCTCTGTGCTGACAGCTCAGAGCCTGGAGCCTGCTTCTGATTTTGCGTCTCCTTCCCTCACTGCCCCTCCCTTGCTTGCTCACTCACTCTCTCAAAATAAACAATAAAACATTGTTTTTTAAAAACACTTGATTTTTAAAAAAATCAAAACCAGTTAAGTGAATTCACGAAGGAAGAAATGTATAAATGTCTGTTGTTGTAAGACACTGCACCTTTAAAGAAAACGTGATGATGTGCCAATTGAGTCACAAACATAAATGACTGATATCAGAGTATTTTAAATTCTGGTTAAGGATACAGGACTAAGAAACCTAGAGGACATGAGGTGGAAGGAAGGACAGCACTACAAAGGGACAGCTGGAAACACAGAAAACAAACAGAGCTCTTCATACTTTACAGCTTTGTCAAGGGAAGGTCTGTTTACCATCAGCTGGGAGGAGACACACAGAAGCTTTGTGGAAATACATTTGGTGTGTTTGGTACCAACTGAGGCAGAATGGAGTTTCCAAGAACTTTTGTGATCTACTGTATAATTTAAAAATACTTTTATATAGTTTTTTTCCCCCTTCAAAAGATCTTTGTCTCCACCTGGGCCACTTTTCATTCTCCACGATAGATCATGAAGTCTGTTTGAAAGCTTGGGAATTGAACATTTAATTTAGTTTCAAACTCTGAAAAAAAATTAGTTAAGTCAATACCTATGCTTTGAAATATCACACTGCTTTATGGAAATTTAGTCTTAGAATAGAGAAGGCAGAATCAAATTATAAATCTGCTCTCTTTTTGAAGATCCCATGAATTTCCTAGAGGAGAACTTATACGTTCAGATTATATAGAAAAAGAAAATCCTTGAAAACACATGGCATGCATTGCTTTCTAATTGTGTGCATTTCACAAGTTTTGACCAAAAAAGGCCCCTTTGCCAAATATATAGCAATATTTATTTGGCTAATTAACTGGTACTCAATAATTCAACACCAACTACTTCATTACTTTTCTCTGGCTAATCTATCCCAGCAAAGATATATTGGTTTTGCCTAAGTAAAGCCTCCTAACCATTCTTACCATTCCCACCCTGGCATCTCAGACATATTAGAGTGATGAGTGGTCAGTGATAAGGAGCAGAGGAGCAGGGAGGAGGGAAAAGAGAGAGCAGACAAGGCAGGTGTTACCAAAAGAATTAGGACAGCAGCCTCTGGTTGTTAAAATCAGGACTCAGCACCTGAGTTCTAAACTCTGGTCTATCACTAAGTGACTCGGGCATCCGTTTATTCAGCTATAAAGTGAATTAGGTAGATTCGACTATTGCTAAAGTTCCCACTAGCTCTGAAGTATTGCATTGCTCTCTCTGGCCTAAGACCTCTTTCCCTTTCAATTGAAACCCCTTGTTAAAAAAACAAAAGGTATCACTGATTTGTCCCAAATGTCACAGACTATATGCATCATCTCTAGCTACATCCTGGGAAGACCAGAAGCTCCAACGAGGCCTTAAAACTGGCCTCTTCCAGATCGGAAAGGGAATAAGAGCTGAGACACAGTCATGAGGACTGTAACTGCAGTCTTCAAAAATAAGGCCTGCACATGTCTACTTTGTAGAACAGCCTGGCTGACTTTTGACCTGACTCATTATTATTTGAAGCAGCTTACTGACACTGCCAATTACATCACACATAATAGAACACACATCTTGTAATTGAACCACAGATAGTGCCAAGCAACATAAAGAATCCAGGAAATACATACTTAAAATGTAAACTGCTCAAACAGAAGGGCTACTGAAGGATCTGGAAGTACGTATGCAAACTGCTTCTCTGAGGCTAACTAGCTACAGTTAAGGATTCTTCCGTGGCTGCTGCCATGATCTTGCTTTTAAAAGCCTCAATAACTTCTCAAGACATCACATTAAACAAAAGGCCACATCTATTTCCTCCAGTAAAGACTTAACCTAATATTACTGGATATGTTTAGGACCTAGAAAGAAAGCATGCCTTCCAGAGGTTAGGAAAAAAAGAAACACAGCCTTTGAGAATGAGTAGGTACCACTCTAATCTGAAGCTTGTACTGTCCTTTTCAATCGTTGCAGAGAAACAATTAATAAAGGAACCCATTAAGACCTGATTATTGCTGCTAAAAAAAGGAAGGTAGAATTTCAGTCCTTTGAAGTAACTGAGAATGATTCAGGCCTCATTACAGAGATATAATCTACATTCATACATTTATGTTAGTGATTCAAATCTATTGGGAGAGATTGAATTCCGTTAAATAGTGCATCTTTCCTGTGGAACTTTTCTCAGGCTTTCTCGGGCTAACCTAAGAGGTGACCTAACAATGAAAAGCAGTGGAGTATTTAGGGATTCAACTGTGCTATAAAAGAAAGGCTGCACAGAAAAGAAAAAGAAGAATGAGATATAATCTAAAAAGCTATGTCAGCTTTTCCTTTGGGCTGTTTTGTAAATGCCCTTACTGTCATCACGCTGTACAGAAGAACGGCGAGGGGACTCCAGAACTTTTAAACACTGCACCTGCTGCAACCAGATTTTAATATGGACGTTTGATGATGTGTTTTTCTCCCCATTTCAAACAGAATAAAAACACAAAACCTCTCACAAAGATCTGAATAGCTTTCTCTGCTGGAGCAGGAAGTTGGTGGATATGGGGAATGAGGGGGGAGGAAGGGAGACTACCTTCAGGGTAGGAGGGAGTGTCTATTGTGAGTTTTAAACAAAAAAATTAAAAGGATCTCAAGCTGGCATCGATAGTGTTGATGCCCAGTGTAGAGAAACCTCAAATAATAACTTCCTGTACTTTGTAACTTTTCACAGCAGAATCTTTACTGTATGGTTTCATCAAACATGTTAAAAAAAAACATGTAGTTTTAATTAGTTGTCAATTGAAACATTTGGATTCTACTGAACAATTGGACTGAAACTCAAGTCCCTTAGAAACACTACACTCTCTTTCAGGCATTTGTTAGCTCAGGTATAAAACTGTGAACTAGAAAATTAAAATTAGCACAGTGATTTCATTTTTAAACATCCATGCTTCAGTGAAAGAACAAAACTTTAAGCATACATATGATGTATGCTCTTTATTTGTTTAACTTTCCAATTAATAGCTACAGAAATTAGAACTAATTATATTACATTAAAAACCCTACTGTGGTGTTCACGTTGTCAAAATCTTTTCAGTAAGCATTGCAATTGGTTATAAACAATGCAATTAAAATTCTGATTCTAGCATTACAGGGTTCTATTTCAAAGGCCCTGAATGCATAGGAAAATGTAAGCACATGCATATAAAGTCATTTTTTCAGGTCACTAAACAACATAATTGGGCAATCATTCCTAATGCCCATCTCTAAAGCTAGATTTTTTGTTTCTTTGTATTTTCTTCCATTCACAATGAAGACTACGGTCAAAGGCACGTTACAGGGATTCTGGCTTATAGTATAGACACAAGCACTTCTAATTAGTTCCCTCCAAATTACAGTTGCAGAGATGAAACTCCCAAGTTCACCTTGAAGTGCTTCTCCGTCTTAGAATAGCAATCTAAATATTAAGTAGAACCATATGAAATTACCACTTGGGAAGGTCAAAAAATATAAAGTAGTGGCAATTTCATATGCTTCCCCATAAGGCTAATGTCCAGCTGCCTTACAGAACATAAATATTTTATACGATCACATCTTCAGTAACTCCCTCCAGTCAAGCCTTCCCTCCTTCAGAGAAATCCTAGTAGGGATCCTCTAGGAACGATCTCTTACTCGTATTGGAACCGATTATCAGAGTTTTTCCCTCTCGTGCCTCTTAATTCTTGGCAAGGCTTCCTAGCCAGGGATTTGGTCCTGTCTACACCTGGGTTGCGGGCATTGCTAGCGACGAGGGTGTTTCAAGGCGGTGAGTGCGGGCGAGGGAGACTGGTAGTACACTCGTATTGCAAAACCGAGCCCTCTTACCGTTAAAGGTAAAGATAGAAAAAAAGACAATGCCCCTTTTACGACAAGGTGCAAAGGAAATCGCACAGAAAGCAGCAGAATTCGGCCAAATCGCGTGGTTAAATCTTCGCCATCTCAGTAAAGTGGGCTGGCTTTGAAGTGCACGCGTGATTCAGTAAACGACTCATGCTAGCAATTAGAAATCGGTCTTTTCGGTCCCCAATTTCATTTGCGCCAAGACAGAGGCGACTTTTAAGGGTGACGATAAATCTCCCTGAGCTTAAAAGGCAGAGAGGGCCAAAGTGTGAACTTTTTACTTCAGCAACGGAAGCAAGAAATCAGTGATTCATTAAAGCAGAGACCTCCTTGGAAGCTGGCAGAAGAGGAGGAAAAGAAGCTAATTATGTCTCCCTTCTCTGTGCTCACTCCGACCAGTTTATAATCTGCTGCCTGAGGTTTATCCTCAGCATCTTCTGCTTTCTCCCCCAGCGCTCCCCTCCTTCTCGGAGCCGGAGGGGGGAAAAACAGTCAGCCAAGCACCAAGCTCCAGGTGGCTCTCCAGTACTGCACTGCCAAAAGAAGGGGGTGGGGGGAGCCTCCGCTGGAAAACAAGTGAGAAAGGGGCTCCCCAGAGGGGACTGGTTCGGGCTGGAAGACAGCAAACTTCGCAGAGCCCGAGGACACAGCCCGCGCCGGTGGCCAGCGCAGCCAGCACGCGCACACTTCGCAGCAACTCCCCGGAGCTGGAGGCGCAGGCGGAGGCTGCGGCCGCGGGGCCACAGCGCAGGGACCGGGCAGCCCCTCGCTCCGCGCGCAGCCANCCTGCAAATGAGGTTTGACCAGCAGAGGCAGAGCCCACCTCTGGCTTAGAATCACTGACATTTAGACTCCTGGCTGCAACCTGTTTACAAGCGGGCTTTCCAAAGGAAGGGGGTGGGGAGGGAGGGAAATAGGGCCAAACAAAACACCCACCGCCATCTCCCCCCAAACAAGAAGTGACTTTCTGGAGGCTTCAAATCAACAGGCACCACCAAAAAGAGAAAGCAAGAGGGAGAAAGCAAACAACGGCGACCGGCAGCCGCCTCCAGTTCTGACAACTCCGAAGGGACGCGCTGTTACAAAGTGGCGAGCAGGCTGGGGCTCTGAGGGGCCGGAAGGTGCCAACCCCAGAGAGGCGCAGATATCCCCCCCGGCCCCTGTGGGGTCTGTGCACCGCGCTGTCATCCGTGCTTCAGACCTCTTGTTTTTTGTTGTCGTTTTTTTTCCTTTCCTTTTTTTTTTTTTCCTTTTTCTTTTTTCTTTTTTCCCCCCGCATCTAACATGGTGAAGAAAGGCGTGAAGAAGAGAACAAAGTAACTCCGGGTGGAGTGAAGACCGCTGGTGACCACCACCGCCGCCCCCGCCACCACCAGCGCCTGCTACCGCGGCCACCCACGTCCACCATCCACCCGCAGAGTCGAGGGGCGCACGGCGGCGGCAGCGGGTCCGAGAAAGGAGCGAGCAGAGGCAGCCGGCCCTCGCGAGGAGTTATGGATGTTGGTGTATTCACTTCTGGCCAAATCCGCGCCCAGAGGGAGCTAACCAGCGGCCTCCACCTCCAGCTGTCTCCTTGCCTCGCACCAGGTCTTACCCTTCCAGTATGTTCCTTCTGATGAGACAATTTCCAGCGCCGAGAGTTCCAGTACAATGTGGAAATGGATACTGACACATTGTGCCTCAGCCTTTCCCCAGCTGCCTGGCTGCTGCCGCTGCTGCTTCTTGTTGCTGTTCTTGGTGTCTTCCATCCCTGTCACCTGCCAAGCCCTTGGTCAGGACATGGTGTCACCAGAGGCCACCAACTCCTCTTCCTCGTCCTGGTCGTCTTCCTTCTCCTCTCCTTCCAGTGCGGGGAGGCATGTGCGGAGCTACAATCACCTTCAAGGAGACGTCCGCTGGAGAAAGCTGTTCTCTTTTACCAAGTACTTTCTCAAGATTGAGAAGAACGGGAAGGTCAGCGGTACCAAGAAGGAGAACTGCCCGTACAGTAAGTAACAAATGCGCGCTCCCCTCCTTCCAATTATCCACCCCCCACCCCACAAGGGGGGGAAAATCTGTTCCAGATGTGGCCAGCTAAATATTTACGTCCCCAACCCCTGTAAAATGATTAAGTGGAATACTTTCACACTAAATCACCCCCCATACGTGGCGCGGCTCCCTCCGCGGCCCCCACTCCTGGCCACCCTATCTGCCCGGTCTCGGCGGCCCGTCGGTACCTGGACCGCGCAGGGCGCTGGAGAGTCGTGGAGGCGCATAGGTTCTTAGATGCCCCCTCTCTGTCCCCATCGCCCCTTCGCACCTCATCCCAAGGTCCCCTCTCCCTCCATTCTGGAAATGGCTCAAGTAAACACATTTTGTTTCTTTTCGCTGGCAGTCTTATTAAGAGTTTTGGGACAGCTTCCCCAAGCTGAAAATAATTATCCGCTGTCAATTACAGGGGCTTTATGGGAGCCTTCTTTAAGAAAGAAAAGTCAATTCCACTAGCTCCCCACCCCCATCTCTTTACCCACTACCTATCTGGACAGGAGTGCAAACATTTTTCTGGTTTTGATTTTTTTTTCTTTTTTCTTTTTCTTTTTCTTTTTTTTTTTTTTTTGGTCCCTCATGTTGGTTTGAGTGATTGCAGTCCGTGAAGTTAGCTTTTCAGGCACCACCGACGCTATTTGTCTTCTGCCTGCCTTCTCTCTTGGTAACATGATGCTCATGTCTGCATTGTCAATGGCATATGCGCTGCTTTGTGGTGTCCTGTTGTACTCATTTCTTCTGAAACCTCTCATATTGCAGAGCCATACTACTACAGCATTGTAAACATCTGGGACTGGATTCACACAGACCTCACACAAATTTCATTGTCATTCTTTTATTTTCAAAGTAAAAGTCATAAGTCTGTTTCCATGGCTATAGTTTGTTCCATTGGATGAAGTTTTTTGCTCTGTATAAATTATGACCCCCCTACCCACCCCGCCCCACCTCTGCATTTCTTTCCATTTTCCTTTCTCTCATTCTTTCCTTCTTTAGCTCTTTCTCTTCTTTCTTTCTTGCAGGGGTGTGGGCTGGGTAGGGGGAGGGAGAACTAGAGGAGGAGGGTGGATATTGTGTCTCTTCTCGAACCAGTCCAGCAAAGCCAGATTACTCTGTTGGCTTCTTTTCCTAGTTACTTTCAAGTGGTGAGACTTATTCACCCTCTATTGACTGCTATTTGAAAGGAGCCCGAGGCTATGCAAGGGCACACTGAAGACAGTAGACAATGACATTTACACATCTTTAATGACTATTTAGCATTATCTCAATGGTCCTTCCAAGTCACCTTTTTAAGGGACCTTTATGTGTCAGTTGTTTGGGAATTTCTTGCCAACAAACTTAAATACATGGGTCATACATTCCAAGAGAACTTGGCCCAGAAAAGTATCTGGTACCAACAGGAAAAAACAGTTAATCAGAATTTAGCATTTTCTTTTTAAATAAAGATTTATAAGAATTAAGACTTAGTTTTCTTATCTGGAGATCCACATACATTCGACATTAACTTCTGCTCCTGTTTCCATTTACTAAAATTAGCAACAGGTTTATAAGTAATAAAAATACTTGTGAAAGTATTTTAAAGTATTCCACCTTACATTTAATACTAGAGCTGTTTCTGTTTCTGATTCATAGAAGGTGGCTGAAATAATGTCATTTATGATTTTTTTTTGTTTCGAAAGTCATTTGTTACCTGAATTCATTAGGTACTATACTATGTATCGGCGTTATAGTTGTTGGTTAAAAATTTAATACTTTTGTTCACTTCTAAAACAAAACAGTCATGGTGTCATCCAAGTAAGATGATGGGGAAGAAGTGAGCCAAACACATGATGAAGAGTGAGCTGGGAGTTAAAATAATAATAATAATAATTCCCATAGATGGAAGCTCTTCTGTGTATTTTTAGTTCATGGAGATAAATATAATACATTTTCTGTTTAAACTCGAGCACAATGCCTTTTTTTTGGACTCTAACTTAATTTTGCTATTGGTATATTTTAAGTATCTTTATGATTTATTGCAAGGACCAATCTATACTAGTTTGTTTATACAACTTAAATGACTATTTTCTAAAATAATAATCATGTGTGATTATTTAATAAAATGATTGCTAGGGGTATACATTGAATTATATTTTTTTGAGTAAGATTTATCTGCAAAGAGAAAAGAATGCAGTTTTTATTGCATAAAAACTAGTGTGGAAAATTCCCATCCTAATTGTCCAAAATATAATAATATCCCTTCCATATGATAAAGTATACCAATAGTCCTTATTAAAATATAATAGCTCATGTAGTAATGCAATCTTAATCAATGGTTGAAAATGAAAGGGGGTGGGGCTTACTTTGTTAAATAAAGTCAACCATAAATAATTTAGGTTTTCCAAGAACATCTGTATCAAGACATAGCAAGTGAAAAGTAAAGGTTGAAAAAGCCTTAATTTCACATGTGGCTGGGTAATCAGAACACTACTCCAGACTTCCAGCTGGACTGATTCAGCTGAACTACATGGTATCATTAAGATATTGTCTAAATGTTGCATAATTACATGTGAACAAACTTTTGCCATGCCTACAGGGTAACCAGCCAGCCAGCCCACCAAATGGTAGCCTGTTAAATATTAGGGTTTCTGAAGAGTGTCAGTTCCTTGTCCAAAAACCACTTTTCAGTAACATTTTCCTAAACAAGTTATTAATTATTTTCAATACACAAAGCTGTTCTTTTGAGGTTTGCTTATTTGAAGCTTAATTTTCTTTGTTACTTTTGACCCTAGTATTATTGCCGCTAAAATACAGTAACAGCTTATCTGAGAGGTTCCATGTTTGGGATGTCCTGGGTAATTAAACAACTGTTTCACTGGCTTTTTGCCAGCAGAATACTAACAAAAAGGAAGTATGGAAATCACCCATAAGCACTGCAAAATCATTTTTAACTTCTACCTCCAAAGCTGGCTCCCAGAAATTGGATGGTTCTAAAAATATTATATGTGCTTTGGGTGATTATAAACGTTTATGTGTGTGTGTGGATTTTTTGTTTGCTTTTTGCCATGTGAAAACAGAATCAAGGGAGCAAAGATGAATTATGTTTCTCCTGCTAGAAGTGTAAGAAAGCTTGAATAATCTAGAATAGCTGTGGTGTATCTGTCACTAGATATGCTTAAGCTCATTTAAGTTTGTTTTATCATTCTTTATATCTAGAGCTTTGCCCTTGAAACACTACCACTCTGCTCTAGTTCTGGCCTCCTGGAAAGGCTGGATACAGCTGTTGGGTACCCTTGCAATTGGGACTGGATGTGAGTGGGCTGTGGGCTTCTCCCATCTTGTCACTGGTACAAAGGGGAGTCTTGGTGAAAAGACAATGTATCCCTAAACTTGAGCCAGCCAAAAATGGATATTCTCAAAATGGAAAGCCACAGTGCTTATGGGTCTTTGTGGGAAAGGAGATTGTGCTACAATAGAGGAATCAGGATGTACTGTGTAGTAAGTGCCCGATTTCTTCAAATACGTATTCACTTGACACGTAATAGTCCTATAATTTAGATATAACTATCCGTACTTTTTCAAAGATGAAAAATATGCTGAAAAAAGTTAATTACCCAAGGTCATTCAGCTGGAAATTGGCAGAGTCAGGATTCAAGCCTAAATCTATTTGTCTACATTATTTCTTTTACCTCTGCTACTGGCAACATTGATGCCAATATATTAGAATTAAATATCTCAAAACTCTAAGAAACAAATTATCCATAGTCTTAGTTCTTCTTGCTTATGAACACCAACAGTTCTTCGGGTTCAAACTGGAACAGTAGTAAATTGAGAGTGGAACAGAAATGAAATATGTTAAAGGTATCACCGCAGGTGGCTATATGTCACCAGACAATGTTAATGCATTCTCTAGGTGAAATACGTCTTCTCATATTTTGTTTGGGAATATATTTGCTTAGGGAAACAAAAAATACATGTACACAGATCTCACCTTTTTAACAGAGGGCATTAGAAATATATTTAAGAAAATCCATGAATGTCATTGTATATAGTAATTGTTTACAGCTGAGGACAAAATGTTTAATTATTCCCACATGTAATAAAATAATTTGGTTGTAAATACCAGTGTGAAAGTGGGCTGTTGCAGAAACTTCTGATATATGACTCTAAAAAGGGCAAAATCTTAGAGACCTAAAGCTATATACATGTTAAGAAGGCTTTAAAATGAGTCTGCAAATCAAAAAGGTACTTTTTGTCACATATAAATGACAAATTACTGTCTGGGATTAAAGATTTGCATTATTACTTTTAAATCAGGACTGGGGCTTATTGGAGGAAGTTACATAAAATGAGAAAGTTAAGTGTTGAGGGAAATAGGGACTTGAATATCATCTAATAAATTATTTTATTTTGGATTTTAGGAAAGAAAACCTGTACACAACTTATGGCTTCCACCGGTGTCTTATTTAAGTTGTGATTGTTTCTAGAGTTTGGTTGCATAATTTATAACTGGCAGCATTTAATCATGTGCATTGAGGATTTATGAAGATGGAAGGCACTGCATTTAATGTTTACATGACATTGTCCTGTTACCTTTACTGCATTCCTACCATATGGACCCTCCACTTTGATGGCTTTATCATAAATCCATTAAAAATGCACAATTACACAGTTTCCTCTTCATAAACCTGATTTATAACCTTCTACTAGAAGAAACCCAAGAAAACAGTTGGCAGAAATCACATGCCAATACCGGAGTATGAGAATTCAGAAACGCCAATCTCTAGGTAGTCTTGGGTATTTCAGGAATCCCAAGAGGCAAAGGTATGGACCCCTCTTTAAAAACAGGTGTTTTCAAAATGATGTTTAAGCACAGAATTTAAAAGAAAAATAGTGTCTTATAAAACAAGGGAAACACCAATGCATGCAAATTTTTACTGTCTGGTTTAGAGCAAAAAGCCTTTTTCCAGTTTTTTGTTTTGTTTTGTTTTGTTTTACTGTTTAATGAACTTACAGTAGAACATGAATGAGCACTTTACATTCCTGCAGTTACCTTCATGTGCAGAGGCAAACCCCATTTATTATCCAAACGTCTGACTTTCCACAAGCCAAAATGTTGGAAAAAAGTTGACAGCTCATTTGAAATGGAGCTAATGTTCCTCACATTTATGAGCTGCCTGGGAATATCTACATCTTTCCTAAGCCTTAAATGTCTGTATGCTTATCCAAAATTGTAGTACAAATGATATTTCTTTATTATGCTTCAGAAGGAAGAGTAACACGTGTATTAGTTCAAAGTGATTTTAATCTATCTTAACATTAATTCTGTGAACTTTGCAACAAGGAGTAATTCAGATGACGTTTTTAGTATTACTGTTCCAACATTTGTTAGCATTAATAGTTGATATTTGCTTAACGTAAGTAAGTAAAATATTAGTATTTTCCTCCCAGAAATTAAAGTTCTCTTTTAATTTTCCTTAAGATGGGACATAAAATTTATGTTTATGTAATTGTAAAACAGCTTTATCACAGTCTAGAAAATAATGAACTTCATTTTGTCTCAAGCCCTTTATACAGAAATGTCTTCACTTTTCATGGTACATTGCAACCACTGAAGATTATTTACCATTTGACCAATGGTATTTGTTACTTATTTTTGCAGGTTAAAAATATTTACTCTTCATAATTGGCACTCTTTTTTTTTTCACTGCCTGTTAATCTTTACCTGTGCCAGTCAGTCAGTATAGCAAGTGATAACCTAGACATAGGCCTTTCAAATTAGTGAAAGGAAATATACCTGCATCTTGGGAAGCCAGTGTCGATGCTTTACAGAATCAGTTTAAAACCAAATATTTAATCAGTAAGGATTTTACACAAATAGAAAGTTTCAAGATAACTTAAAGGGAGGCAGGTCACCCACCAAATAATGGCCTTGAAGGCTCTCTTGCCTTTAAATAAGGTCAGTTGTGTTCTTTCTTTGAACACTGTGTTCTAATTGGAACAATAAATCAAAAAAGACACTCAGAGTAGATTCCCATGTAAGGTGGACAACTGGACAGTGACTTTTTACTGCTGCTAACACGTGCATCCAATTACCATCTGAAAGATTCATACTGCTGGCAGTAAAGCATTGCCTCATTTTATAGTTCACCTAATAATTCTTCAGCCTAAATCTGTCCACCTTTACCTATATCTAATCTGTCAGTATGTGTGTTATCATTAATGAGGAATTTTCAAATGTTTAGCATGCTTCCTACAATGGATGATGACATTGAGAGATTAATGAACCATCTAATTAACCGTAGTAGAAGAGGTAACTTATTAATTAAGTCAATGTATACCCAACTTATAGTAAAATGTCAACTAAACATAACCTAATAATTCCACCACAACTATAACTTAATCATGGATAGTCTGGGTTAACTGCACCTAATTCTATGTAGCAATGGTTAAGTGCAAAATCAAGAACTTTTTTTTTAAAGATATTTTATTTATCTTTGAGAGACAGAGAGAGAGAGAGAGAGAGACAAAGAGAGACTGCGTGCGCAGGGGAGAGTCAGAGAGAGAGGGAGACACAGAATCTGAAGCAGGCTCCAGGCTCTGAGCTAGATGTCAGCACAGAGCCCGATGCGGGTCTCGAATCCACGAACCATGAGATCATGACCTGGGCCAAAGTCGGATGCTTAACCGACTAAACCACCCAGGCGCCCCGAGAACTTTTTTTTTTTTAAGAGCATTTTCCTATAATCATTATTGTCTTTATCGTTATTTCCAATAATCTTTATTGTCTTTCAAAGACCTGGTGTTATCATGCTTTACTTATAAACATGTGTGTTAGTTCATCTTTAACCCTTTTCAAGTCATTGCCCCTGTTTGAGGATAACTTGACATGTTATAGAGTCTTTACAATTCAAGGCTCATCAATTTCTTCTTTTTTAATGTTTAAATTTTTTTTAGGGTTTATGTATTTTTGAGAAAGAGAGAGACAGAGTGTGAGCAGGGGAGGGGCAGAGAGAGAGACACACACACACACAGAATCTGAAGCAGGTCCCAGGCTCTGTGCTAACACAGAGCCCAGTGTGGGGCTTGAACTCATGAATTGCAAGATCATGACCTGAGCCAAAGTCAGATGCTTAACCAACTGAGCCACCCAGGCACCCTCAAGGCTCATCAACTTATAGTAATTCTGTCTAGAGGCATTTGTAATCTGAAATATTAGACATCTGCGACAGCCCTGCCTCTAAGGTACTGTGAATCCAGGATACTTTTTTGCCCCTTCACCTCTCCATTACTTTCTCCTCTTTTTCTTATTTTCTTTTTCCTTTTCCCTGGTATTCAAACTTGTTACATATCATTTAGGCCAGGGAAAGTCACCCATTATCATTGCTTCACATGCCATGTTACTTACATTTGGAGCAGCAGCCTAGATCTTTCTGGATGTTCACCATCCAAGACAGATAACTTATGTTCTATGCATAAAAGTCTTCAGCAATGTAATTTCAACATACTCCCACAGAAGTCTCTTCTCATTTTGAATCTGCACTGAAAATTCTCCCTTATCCCAGCACTCAGGCCAGTTTCTTATATCCTTGCCTTTAGTGAAATAGGCAAATCACAGATAAGCACCTTCTGCCATGAATGCTGATTGTCTGGTGATTCTGCATTTTTCTCCAGATTAAATATTCTATGTCCAATAACTCTCTTTGCAGGTTCATTTTACCTTTCTCTTAAATCACTGGAGTACACGTAACACTTACTAGCTACTTTGCCAATTTCCTTACGTTTTGCCTTTTTTATGAGAGAAAGTGAAGATGAATTAGGAAGTCCAATAACTATTGTTCTTCTATTTTAGTCATCCTTTAGTTCAGAGAAGATGAATGCTAATCATAAAGGTCTTTACTATTTCCAACTTCCATGATTTCCCTTAAACATACAGCTTCTCTATATACCCCTGCCAAATGTAACTCTTAAAAGTAAAACCCATTTTTTCCATTAATATTGGTTGTCAAAGGGAAAAAAATATAAAATACACATGTATATATACTCCAGGCTGACCAAATATAGAAATGCACATATATTTTTAGAAAGATATTAAGATACCAACAGGAGTTAGAATTTGAATTAATAGTGTACGTCACTTATTTCTTTTAAAGAAGAACCTTTCTGTATTGATTGTGGAATTAAATTTATTTTTATTGTATACAGAATCTGACTGTATAAGTTAAATTGGTCTGTTATAATGATTAACAGTCAGGCTTCTTTTTATAATTGGTTTCAAATTATATAGATACACAGATGTAAGTAGATTTCCAACGCATAAATAGCTTTGACTTATTGACAGAATTATTAAAAGAAAAATTAACATTTTGTAACATGGGGAAAATGATAACACATGATATTAATTTGCAAGGTATTTCTCATCTAAAGTGAAGTAGATTTACAATGCTATTAATAATGGCAATTACTGACATAGTAAACCAGATTTCTAGGGCGTTTTTGGAACATCTCTATAGAAGGGTATGATTCCACAAATATGAAAAAGAAAAGTGCTTAAGGATGTTGATCAGATTATGTTGTAAAAACTAGATCAACAAAACTACAGAAGTGCTTTAAAGCGGAAGCAAGAGGGATGGTAAAGAACATATAATCAGAATGTTAGAAACCAGATGAAAAGTAGAAGAAGCCATCGAGCATTTCGACAGACTGTGGAAGGGAGGAAGAGATGCTGGGCTAGAGTGATGGAGACAAGGGTTTTGAACTCCCAGGAAAGAGATCAAGCTAATGAGTAGCACTGCAAAAGGGCTAACATGACAAGAAAGGTGTAAGGGAAATATAACCCAAGCCCTGGCATTTGACTGCACGTTAAATGAACTGAAATGAGAACCTGTGATCTAAAAAGGAATCCTATAGAAATAATCACAGCCACGGTATCAAAGTAAAAAAGGCTAAATGCAGAGTTCCTGCTAAGTAGGCAGCAGCATAGAGGGATTAAAAGTGTGGGCTTTGATGAACAGTGATTACAAGTATGGCCCTGGATTGAAAATGAGCGTTGGAGACACAGAAGTCTATATATTAGAGGCTTTGACCTGCCAGGCAATAGTGTAGGACTTGGCAACTTGCCATCAGTAAAACAAATGACATTTACAATACCTTCCTCTTTCCTATACCGTAAAGATTAAATGAGATTATTCATTCATTCAACAGAAATTGAGTGTCTGCTTTGTGTCAGATACTGTGTGACGCATATATACAGTACTGAAAAAAGATCCTGGTTTTGCTCTCAGAGAGCTTCACTCTAAAGACACTGCCAAAAAAAAAAAAAAAAAAAAAAAAAAAAAGGCTATGTGATGAAAAATTGGGGTAAATGCTATGGAAGAAACAAGGAGAATACTCTAAAAGAATTGGGAACTATTCTAAATCTCATTGACTAAGCAGCCTTTGAAGGTGGGAAGAACAGCATGGGGAGGGTTTGGTACCTCCTCCAAGAAGGACAGAATAGGCACACTGAGTTTGGGGTTTGGGGAGAAGTTTGAAGAAGTCAGACTTTAGTGCATGGAGTTGCTTAATGGTGTCTGGTGCATAACAAACCCTCATCAAATGGGTATTTCATAAAGAAAAAGTTTGAAGGGAAAGGGCTGGGAAGCCAACTAGCTAGATTATTTGCTGAAGTGAGAATTAAAAATATTGGAACTGAAGAAAGAGGCAGGAATGAGGAATACACTGGCATTTTTAGAAAAGGAAACATTAGAGCATCTGAAATTATTTAAGATTTTCAACTGTAATGTTCATAATGTTCTGAAGGTTGAGGGGAAAAGAGTAAAGTTCTGGTTTATTAAGAGATTAACACCAGATACTTGAAAACTGAAGGTACTTTGAGGAAAGAGCAAGGAGCCGAAAGTAAGTAGAAGGCAACAAATGAGTTCAGGACATATTAGAAAAGAACTAAGGGGAAAAATAGGGACAAAACAAGTCACTAGAGACTAGAAGAAGACAGGTGACTGCACAAAAGGCAAAAAGGGAAAAGTGACTCGATGTTTACATATTTCAAGACAAACTATGTTCCAAGTTATGATATGGTTTTAAACCAGGGTGATCACAGATGCTCAGCTCTCATAAATTCTGTAGCTAAGGTTCTTGTTTCTCATCCCATGACTGTGACCTTTTTGGCCCATAGCCTTAAAGGGTTTGCAATCTACCTCTAGAGACAGAGACCGGAGATCTTCCCGAGGAGTTGGAAGGTAATATAAGACAATTTATACTAACAGCTAAAGAAGCAGAGCAGAAATTAAATGAAAGATAACCCAAGGGATGCATGAATGACATGGGCAGGGTCACACTGAGGATAAGGACTCCAGCTAGACACAGATAAAAAGAGAGGAGTAAGAATATCCTAAAAGAGGGCACAGAAGCATGTGGGTGCAGAAGCTTACATGAAGTTTCTAGGTAATAAGAGGCAGGCAAACAGCCTGGAACAGAGTTTACAGGCTGGGGGCATACCTTACCTTATGAAATACAAAGTGAAATACACTGAAGCATGTCATGTGAGAGGGAGGAATGTAAACATCCCTATATTTGAGAACTTAACTTTTCTGCTAAAATATTATATTAACACAATTTTCATTTAACATTGGCCTTCTTTATTTTACATTATAAAGTAAAGAAAAAACAAAGAGCAACCAGGGAAATATTTTAAAAGAATATGTAAATTACAGTATAATGGACCTTACCTAACCATACTGAAATTTTAGCTTGATCAGCCAAACAAAACTCAAAACTAGTTTTATACTAGGGACACACAAAAAGTAGTTCTTCTGACCTACACCAAATTGCATCATCTTTAGCATTCATCATTACTTAAAAATTTAAAATAGTCCCTTTGATGAAGTTCCTACAATCTACATAGCACTGGGTAGGGTTTTGTCATTTCTCAGTAGATTCCCAAAGGCAACTACTGAGGCCTCAATATTACTTGCTCCTGTTGTATATTTTTTCTTGTCATTCTTAATTCTAAATGATCTCAGATTTACTTGGTTTAGGTGATTAGGAAAAGAAAGAAAGTAGATACAGCTCCTTCTCTTGCAAAAGAATATACTTACGTACTTTAAAAAAAAAAATTTAATGTTTATTTTTTAAAAATGTTTTATTTATTTCTGAGAGAGAGAGACAGCATGAACAGGGGAGGGTAAGAGAGAGAGGGAGATACAGAATTTGAAACAGGCTCCAGGCTTTGAGCTAGCTGCCAGCATAGAGCCCAATGTGGGGCTCAAACCCACGAACCGTGAAATCATGACCTGAGCTGAAGTCGGATGCTTAACCGACTGAGCCACCCAGGTGCCCCTAATGTTTATTTTTGAGAGAGGGAGAGAGACGAGACAGAGACAGACAGAGACAGAGACAGAACGTGAGTGGGAGAGGGGCAGAGAGAGGAAGGCAGACTCCTCTCTCAAAGCAGGCTCCAGGCTCCAAGCTGTAAGCACAGAGCCTGATGTGGGGCTTGAACCCACAAACCATGAGATCATGACCTGAGCTAAAGTCAGATGCTTAACCAACTAAGCCACCCAAGGCACCCCAATACTTATGTATTTTTAAAACAAACAAGGAATAGGACACAGACAGCATATGTAATCACACCCATAATGAAGACCATGAGCTTTGGAGATAAACTTCTGGATGTAGAATCAGGGTTCTGAAACTGTGTAGCCTTGTAGCCTTGGGCAAATTATTGGGTTGTGATCTTTGTAACTGTTAAGTAAAGGTAATATCGTCCACCTCATCACTGCTGGAAGGATGAGCTTGTAAACTTCCAACTGGGATTCTAAATGTGAAATTCTCACTACTGGGCACAGAGCTCGACATGGGCTCCACATGACCTGAGCTGAAATCAAGAGTCAGATCCTTAACTGACTGAGTCAACCTAGCGCCCTTCATTATCCCATTTTCTGAAAGGATCCCTAAGTCATGGCCTAATATAAAATTAGACAGAAACTTGATATCATACTACTTTACTTCATTTTATAGTTTATGAAGTATTTTAATGTTTTCATGAATTGATTCTCAGAAAACTTCTAGAAAATGGGTAAAATAGTCATTGTGGTTTCCAGACTATATTTATATGAGAAAATTTGAGTCTAAAAGTTACAGTGTCAGGCTGAAGTGAGACAGTGTAAGCGAGTCAGGACTCAGACCTAGGCCAGATTTAGCAAGGGTGACCTTCATCTTCTGCCTCAGTTTGCCAGGAACAGTATCAGTACGTGCCTCTTACTCTGGCATATTATCATGAGCACCCTAGTCACTCTCCAAGTCTCACATTACAAAATCACTCTTAACCAATTTGGTCTGTGTAAGGCACAAATCTGCACAAGTGAGTTCCTTATTAAATACTCTAATTTCTTCCCAATGTCCTTAGAAAAAGATCTGTATTCCTTAGCATGTCATGTAAGGTCCTTATGATTTGTTCCCTACTGACCACTTGCCCCATTTCTTACCATACTCCCCATTATAGTCATAGTTAGTTCCAGAACACGCCTTGTGCCCTCATGTCCAGACCTTGCACACACTAGGTCTGGCTGGAGTGATGTTTCTACCTTGGGTCCTTCAACTGTCTGTCAGATATCATCTCTAGGAAGCCTTCCCGAACACTCCCCAAACACCTTGTCTCTCATATTTTAATACTCTCCCACACTTGATTACTTTATCCATCTAGTTTCCTCATACACAGAAAACTTATTGAGGCTAAGGACTATACATATCATATTGACCTTTGCATCCAAGCCCTTAATACAGAGTCTGGCCTATAATGGGTCCTTTCTATATATTTACTAGGTAAATTGTTGTTTTTAACTGCATATCCTTGATCCAAGTCACTCAGACTTTCTGGTTTAGTCACTTGGTCTGGAAAGTGTGATTAATATACCACCTACCTAAAAAAATGTGGTTGAAGTAAATTATCTTTTAAAATTATATTAGGTTCTAAGTTCTACAGCTCTGAGAACTTGAAAATGTTAGGGCCACTGTTACTCCAGTGAATGTTAAGAACTTAAAGTCATACAAACTTCTGAATGGAAATACTATGTAATCCTTGAACTACTATGTAATGTTTCTCATATTTCTCCAGTTTTCCTAAGGTTACTATTGACTATGATCAGTGGTTATAAATGATGACTACTCTCTTTTAAAATTGATGGTAGCTGTGACATACTTTTGGTTTCAGAGTTATAATTGGATTCTGGAGTAATTTAGTAACAATTAAGAAATAATCAATTCTTGGTAGTTCATTTAGAGAAGAAGAGTGTATACACTATGAACAGTGGCAGTGAGAACATACGGTTCATAGTCTTGGTCGTGTCATAATACTTACCATGCCACCTTAGCATGCCATTTACTTTAACTTGATCTTGGGCACCTAATCTATAAAATGAGTGCAATGGACTAAATTTGTGTTAGAATATTTTTATTCAGACACTCATTTCCTAGATTAAGGACCAAATTTCACAAGCATACCTGTATTAGGAGATAACAAGTATGATATGCTGAATAATAGCCACCCAAAGGTATTAAGTCCTAATCTCTAGAACCTGTGACTAGTACTTTTTATGAAAAAAAAATTTCTGCAGGTATGATTAAGTTATGGGTTCATAGATGAAGAGATCATCCATCATTCTCCAGGTGGACCTTCCACCCACATGTCCTTATTACAACACTTGTCACTTGTCGTTATTAGAAGATACAGACAGAAGGAGTTTAGACACACACAGAAGGCAGTTTGGTGATGGAAGCAGAGAAGGAGAGAGTTAAAGATGTGATGCTTTGGTTTTGAAGACACTGAAGAAACCACAAGCCAAAGAATGTCATTGTAAGAAGCTGGAAAAGGAGAGAAACAGATTCTCCCCCAGAGCCTATGGAAGGAGCTTGGCCATTCTGACACCTTCATTTGAGCCCAATAACATGAATATTGGGCCTCTGCCCTCCAGGACTGTGAGAGAATCAATTTCTATTGCCTTAAGATACGAACTTTGTGGTAATTTGTTACAGCCAAAGGAAAGAATACAGATTTTGATACCTCAGGGTGTGGTGCTGCTGTAACAAATACCTACAAGTGTGGAAGGGATGTTGGAATTGGATTGGTACAGGCTGAAAGAATTGTGAGATGCATGATGGAAAAAGCCTAAATGGTCTTAAACAGACTTCTGGTAGAAATAACAGACATTGAAAGCACTCTGGTTAGGGCTCAGAAGGAAGTAAAGAGCACAGAAGAGAAAGCCTACGGTATCTTAGAGAACACATATATCTTTATAAAGAGACTATTGGTAGAAATATGGGTGTTAAAAGTGATTCTACGGTGTCTGGATGGCTCAGTCGGTTAAATGTCAGACTTCAGCTCAGGTCATGATCTTACGGTCCGTGAGTTCAAGCCCCACATCAGATTCCATGATGCTGGTGTGGAGCCTGGTGTGGAGCCTGCTTGGGATTCTCTTCTTCTCTCTCTGAACCTTCTGTGTTTTCTCTCTCTCTCTAAAAATAAATAAACTTTTAAAAAATAAATAAAAAATAAAAGTGATTCTTATGACAGAGGAAATAGGGAGCATGTTATTGGAGCCAGAGGAAAGACAGTCCCTGTTACATAGTGGCAGACACTTAACTGAGCTGTATTATTGTGTGGGAAGCGGAACTTGTATGTGGTGAACTTGGAAATGTGTAACTGTGGGGAATTACAAGGAAAGTGTTGAAGGTGCAGCCTGATTTCTTCTTGCTGCTTTCAGTAAAATGTGAGAAGAAAGAGTAAAGTGAAGAAAGCAAAACAGAACCAACACTTGATGATCTGGGAAATTCTCAGCCTATCCAGATTGCAAAAGATGCTAAATTAGGAGGTACACTGCTAAGGAAGTGTGCTGTAAAGACAAAGCCAAGGGTGTGGCTGGACAGCCTTAATCTAGTGCCAGAGAGATTAGGCACTTGACTGATCGGTTCCCTCAGCCGTCTCAACAGAAGCTAGGAACAGAGATTATAAAAGCAAGATCTGAGGAGGGCCCTGTGACTACTGGCATGAATGCCTATCCCATACACAGGAGACACACAAAGTTCTCAAGAATGCTGTATCAGCCGAAACACTGCCAGCATGGACTGAAAGAGAGTTGATAAATAAAGGAAAGCTGTTAGACTCCCACTACTGTACAGGCAGGAAACAGACTGATAAAACTATTCGGCTATAAACACATGCTAGCTTTAAAAAAAAAAAAAAAAAAAAGGCAGGATCACCAGATTATTGTGAGGGAAGAGCCTTGGGCACAGAGGGGACAACCACAGGTACAGAGGCAGAGACTAACCACAGTCCCAGAGCCAGGGCCCTCAAGCAACAGAGGACTATTCCAAGGTGCTGAAATCTACTGATATTTGTCCTGCTCGATTTTGAAATTGGTTGAGACTAGTGACACTTTTCTTCCTTCCATTTTCTGCTTTTTTGTAATGGAAATGTCTATAACTGCTGTGATATGTCTGTCCCACCAACTGTATTTTGGGAACAAATACTTTATTTACTAGTTTAACAGATTCAGAGATACAGAAGAATTTTGCTCCAAGATGGATCATACCCAGAGCCTACTCACACCTGATTTAGATTATGTAGATGATGAGATTTGGGATTTCTTAAATGATGATATTTAAATGAGATTTTGGACTGGAGTTTATGTTGGGTGTAAACTTTGGGGGATGTTGGGATAGGATGAATTTAGTTTATTTTACATAAGAGGTGGGTGTGAATTTTGCAGGTCTAGAAGATGGACTATCATATGCTGAATAATGGATGGTCATCTAAAGATATTGGGTCCTAACCCTTGGAACCTCTGGATGTTATCATATATAGTAAAGTTTTACAGTTGTGATTAAGTCAGGTATTTTGAGATGAGGAGATTATCCTGAATTATCCAAGGAGGCCCTAAATACCATCATAAATGTCTTTATAAAATAGAGGTAGAGGAAGATTAGACATAAACACAGAAGGCAGAGGGTGATCTGATGATTGAAGCAGAGAAGGGATATGAAGATGCTATACTACTGGCGTTGAAGATGAAGGAAGGAAGGGCCATGAGTCAAGAAATGTGACTCAAGGATCTAAAAGAGATTTCTCTCCTAGAGAGCTTTCAGAGGGAATGTGGCCCTGCCAACATTTTTACTTCAGCCCAGTGACACTGATATTAGACTTCTGGCCCCCCCAGAACTGTGAGAAAATAAATTTCTATTATTTTAAGCCACCAAATTTGTGGTAATTGTTACAGCATCCCTAAGAAACTAACAGAGTCACCTATGACAGTTTTACATGGCCCACATTAAAGATAATTGACAAAAACAATATTTTATCATGGAAAGAACTAAGCATGGACTCAGATGTAAGTTCAGACACTTTACCTACCTCTCACTTGTGTGATTGGGATAGGTGCCTGGATGCTTCATCTGATCCATGAAGATTTAAAGAATTTCTATAAAACTATCTAGCCGAGTAACAAGCTTATAAGAGAACCTTACATTTTAGTTGAATCTAAATTGATGATGAGTTTACATGACTATATATACATGTAAGGCAATGTTTAAAAATATGGTTTGTTTGCACCTAGTACCTTCATTGCTGGGCATTACCAGAGCAAAGGAAATGCTTTGATTGTCTGATGCAGAACCTGGTTGTACCTATGCTCTGATTGCCCTTTGGGCTGTAAATTCAATCTGGATTCAAGAGTGTCTGTTCTCTCCCTCCTCACTGGTCCAAAAGCCACATTCCTGAAGGTGCATGCTACCCCCATACTTTTCCAACTTAAAGAGGCTCTCTTAGAGTTAAAGGTGATAGAAGATCTATTTAAAAATGGATAATTAGTATAATTAAAACATAAGCAAGTATTTCAATGTCTATGTTGAAGTTACATTTGCTCTCTTTGAAACTATATCCCACATCCTCTATTCTCTGTCACTGTGGATAAAAGTGACATAACACCCTAGTTTAAACTTTTCACATCACAAAATGTTTCCATAATGGTACAACTCTCCTAAAATTTATTATCACGGCTGTTTACATCACTTAAAATCCTAAAAAAAAGGAAAAAAAGCATGAGTCTAAAACTGGCATTTCCTCTTAAAGAAAATTAGTTTCTCTCACAGCCATAGGGGCTATGAAGTTGTAGACAATAGATAAAATGTTTTCTTGTCATGTCTTAGGGTAATGGGCTTTTATCCCAGGCTGAGGCAGACAGGGACATCTCCTAAGTTGGAGTGTTATGGAGCTCACTCCTTTTTCTCCTTCACACTCTCTGCTACCTGAGTGCTGGGGCTATAATAATTTGAGAAGAGACAGAATGGTGGTGGCTTTGGGAAAGGTGGGTGCAATTAGGAATAGGACTCTTATGGAAGGGAACTGAATAAAAGAGCTGATCCACAATTATCTTGAGCACAATGAGCATGCTAGTGGTGACGATCAATGTTACCATCCTTGGTGCCATTCAAAGATTTTGTCTTATAGTCTCTGAGACCAGGCAAATAGTGTTGGTCCACATAAATCCACACTTCTGAAACATTCTTAGCAACAGAATGGTCATTTCTGAGTTATGGCTTGAAAGACAGCCCCTACCTATTTCTCTTAAAAAATAAGATTCCTTCTAATAAGTACACAGAAAAGACATTTGGGGCAAAAAAGGAGAGAGAGGCCAGATTTGAAATAGCTAATAAGAATAGGCAATGTTAAGCATTTCTCAAAGTTGGGCCCTTGGGCCACATGATCAGAATGAGCTTAGGGTGCTTGCTCAAAATGTGAATGATAAGAGTCCTATTTCAGAAGGATTGCACAGGAGAAGAGGAGACTAATAAGAAGTACACACACAAGAATTTGAACTTCAATAAACACCTCAAACAATTCTTAATGCCAACAAACCTCTAAGAAACAATGAAATTCAGGATTATGCTAAGGTAAGTAAGTATAGGGGTGATGAGATGAAAGGCCAAAGGTGTTTTGAGCTTGGAATTATCTCAAAAACTTGGCAGAATGAATTTTGTACACACAATCCATGTCTGCATATTTTCCATTTTGCACATAATCTGGGAATGGGGAAAGTGCCAGTGTATTTTTGCAAAGGGGAAGTAATTTTAAAAGTGAGTTAAAACATATGCTAAAGTGTAAATACTCTTTCACCGGTGGAAGATATTGATAGATCTGAGATTAGGTCAGTTTACAGCTCCCTGTTGTAAGCGCAAGAGTCGTTATGTGCCAAGTCTGGGGTGAAGGGAGAGGAGACTCGAGACCCGTAGACAGCTGGTTGTTTCGCCCCATGTCAGGGTGCTCTGCCACTGCTATTTATGAGGAAGAGCTGAGGGTGCTATACCACATGACAATTGTGCAAACAAACTTTTACTGATTCAGGGCTCCTCCCTACTTGTTTTGCCGCTGTGATTGGGTAAGCCACCAGAATCTGTGTCCAAGCACCTCTAATCCCAAGAGTTACCAAGAACATAAACCTCAAAGTAATCGGCTTCCAAAGCTAGAATCCTGAAAAAGGAATACAGATGACATTTTGTAGTTTCCAGGAACCAATGTTTCAAATTCCAGCGGCTCTTTAACAGCTTCGGCATTATTGAGAGGAATTCCTCTTTGTTGTGAGGCTTTCTTTCTTTCACTTGTGGAAAT
Organism: Crocuta crocuta; assembly: GCF_008692635.1. NCBI lineage: Eukaryota > Metazoa > Chordata > Mammalia > Carnivora > Hyaenidae > Crocuta > Crocuta crocuta. The sequence goes on from NW_027528006.1 coordinate 2,932,835, forward strand.
GATTTGAGCATCAGTTCCTGTATATGACCCATTTTTCAGATGACTCGGACTGGCAGACACTATGGTGAAGGCTGTGATATGTCCACCTTGTGCTTCATGAATATGCAAATGATAGGCTCCCTCTGGTTCAGTGACATTGCCTTATACCTATAAAAGACATCTCGGGCCAGATTTACAGCTCAAATAACTTATAGAATGTCTATTGTGAAGTCACAGGGAATATGAATCTGAAAATGTTAATTAAAATAATCAACAATCAGCATACCCTCTGATGCATCTTTTTTCCCACGTTTCTTTCTTTTTGGATTTTTTCTTTCTTTGGAAGGCTTTTGAAGGCATTAATAAGATTAGTCAGAATATGTTCATCGGACTTTAGCTGTATGTAATCATGACACTGACTATAATTTATTATTCTGAGATGGTTATTGTACTGACCAACCCAAAGTAGTATGGTGGCTGGGTTCTTCACAATCCAAAACACTTCATAATTATTTGTTATATTCTGCTGTGCTATACAAAGTGCCTGACCAAAGGCATTTTTGCCTTAACGTCTTATGCTCCAAAGAAGGCATCAAATTTTTTCAACTTTTAGAAAAAATCTGAGATTGAACACTACTGATTTTATTCATCAGAAAAGTGCCATCTATAAGTTGTCACATTATTTTCCCTTTTGATGACGAGGACTGTAGAATAAAAACTTGCTGATCTGGATCTCCCCACCATCCCAAGGCTGTATTCAGTGACTGATGCTTTAATTGAGGTAAAGTTTTCAACTAGTAATAGTGACATTTTGTGATGCAGGAAAGCCAGAAAAATACTAGAAAAAGAAAAATAACTTAGGAAAAGTTGTATTCTTAAATTCTTTCTTATTTTTACCTTAAACACAATAAACATTTAGTAATACTCCTATAATCTCTTAGATTAACTACATAGAAAATCCTTGTTCTCCTGTGTTGATCATTGAAAATATTTGGAAGCAGTCCAGTTTTAATTAACATATGGGTTTCCCACGTCCCATTGATTGTTTTATCATTTTGGATCTCACCAGAATCCACTGAATAAGCAGGTAAAGTTTTATTTAAAAAACAATATATAAGGATTTTATTAGGCAGCATTCAATGATTGATGCAAGCTGGGTGAAAGGTCTTAACTACTGATCCCTAGCTCCACAGTTTGAGATACTGTTTCCGTTCTGTTTTTAGAATGGGATAAAATAATAACAGCTATTAAATGCTTCATTAGTCCTAAATACTTCACATGTGTACTCATTTAAACTTCAAACAACTCTAGGTTGTGGGTACTAGTGTCATCCCAATTTATAGACGGCGAAATCTAAAGCTTCTAGGAGACGGAGTGATTTCACTGAAGTCTTACAGTTACTAAGAGGTGTAGGTTGGACTGGAACCCAGGGAGAGTGGCCCCTGTGTACATGCACTCAATCAGCATGAAATTGTACCCTTCGATACATTACAACATACAAGTCTAATATGAAATCCTTTAGTCAAGCAGAGGCAAACTGGGCAGTATGTACATCAGCAAATTAAATTTTATAGCTGGGGGAGCTCTACTCAGTATTCTATGCTTTTCTGACATAATTTGGCCTACTCAAGACCAAAGACATCTCTTCTTGCTATCTACAAATTTGTACCTGCAGCTTCAAAAGGCTGGCTCCTACTCACTTTGTCTTGATATGATGACTAAAAAGGAAACAGGTCAAAAAATATATGTACTCTTCCAGTAGTAAACATTTAAATTTTTTAAAATGTTTTATTTATTTCTGAGAGAGAGAGAGAGACAGCATGAGCAAGGGAGGGTCAGAGAGAGAGGGAGACACAGAATCTGAAACAGGCTCCAGACTCTGAGCTAGCTGTTAGCACAGAGCCCAACGCGAGGCTCGAACCCACGAACCTTGAGATCATGACCTGAGCCAAAGTCGGACACTTAACCAACGGAGCCACCCAGGAGCCCCAGTAGTAAACATTTTAAAGAATGATAAGCTGGAAATGTTTTAAAAGTAAAGTTTTAATGTTTTCTATCCATTTTTTCAGCTTGAAATTCTTTGTCATTTACTTAATATCAAAGATGATACTTCTGACCTAATCACATATGAGGAGAAAATATTTTGTTTTCTTACAGTTTGGGAAATATTTGTCTTGAAGCCAAACTACCTGAATATACATACTTTTACTAAGAAAGAAAAATTTTAAGAGTTTACTTTTCCCTTTTATTTAATGTCCCCATAGTTCCCAAGTTCAAGACTTGAAGTATTCTCTTTATTAAAGAAAGCCATTCATATTAAACCCCTACATCTACATGTAGCCATTTCTAAATCCATAGAACTTAAAAATGATCCAAATACTGGATCAAGTAAAAGACATTCTCCTACCTTAGCAAAAGTCTTTCCTAGTGAATTTTAACCAAACTAACCTAACTCAGTTTTTGGTATACCTATGCTAATGGTAGATTTGCTCTCTGCTTTTGAAGGCGAATTGATATTCACAAATCATATGTCACAAGCCACTAAAAGTGTCAGAATCCCACAGCAGGCCCTTGGTGGCTTGTTAATCTCTCCTGTTTAAAGGAAACAGACTAATTCACTTAAATATAATGAAAGCCATGCCTGCTCCAGCCCGGTCCCTCACAGTGTCAGCCCATGCAAGTCCTGCCTTCTTTCTTCACCTCTTTCCTTCCTGGCTCTGACAATTAAACATGAAACTAAGAAGCAATGATTTCCTTAATGTTGTCATGTCTGAGTTACTTCAGATGTCACATATGTACAAAATATTGAATGCTTTTTTTTTTTCACTGAAAATACATACGAGAAGGTATTCCTGCCCGCCGTTCACCATTGTTCTCAACAAAGCATAAAAGATAAACCAGGATGCTAAATGGAAGGACCAGATGTATATATAACCTTTTGCCCTCATTATTCTAGTTGGCTTCCATTAGGGAGAGAGAAGAAAAAATAAAATAATACAAACTAGGAACTAATTGATACAGAGGTGTGAGAATGAACTTTTATAGTGGCTTGGCTAAAATCTGAAAATATGATCAGAATGATGGAAGAGTGGTTTTCAAAAGTACTAACTCATAAGTGATTGGTCTAATATTTATAGAAGGGAAAGAAAGAATTTATCTTAATTCTATGCACACAGAAATTGTCCAACCCTGGTCAATCATGTCCAAGCTACATTATTTTTAACGTTTCTAGTTTTTACATTTTTTAATACTTTGAAGAAGAGCCAAATGTTCTGTGACTCTTTTTACTCCCGAATACACACAACCCACACTCTTCTGGCTAACTCTGACCATGGTTAGCTACCCGCTTCTAACCTTTTGTATGTATCTCCCTCTTTTAATAGCATTAGTTACTTATGGTTGTCCATGCTGAAATTAACTGCAACACATGGTAAGATGAGACTTTTCTATCAAGCACCTTAGTGACAAAGGAATGGACCTGGGACTGGGATGAAAACAGATCTTTACTTTTAACATATGTCTTAATCAAGCTTAAAGTCCTAAGAGTGAAAATCTGGAGTTAGGACACTGAAGGGGAAAAACAATTTTCATTGCAAGCATACTGTACATGTTAGTCATGGCTCAGTGGAGTAGAAATTTTATGGAGCAAGAAGGGGGAGGTGCAAGAAGAAGGTTTTGAATTTCCTTCCAAGTGTATTTTTAAAAAAGCATTATGGAATCAAGATTTATGAAAAAAAGGAAGATAATAACAAAAGGAAAGTTTTTTCTTTGGCAAATTCTGAGAACTGGATTGACCATCAGTAAAGGGGCATGAAGAGACCAAACAAAGATAGTTAATTGAAGAACTCCCAAATGTGGCAATGTCTGGAATCCTCTAGACAACCTGCCAGAGCTTGCTGACAGCTAATCTTGGGGGATAGAGTCTGAGTGGAAGTTGTAGGAGTGGAAGGAGCTTTCAGAGGTCATTTAGGTCACCTCCCCTCTCTCTCCACAAACCACACTCTTGCCATTTCAGCCAGCTCACACCCACACAGATATTTAAAAATCATCATCATTGGAGAATCTACAGTATTCATTAATACCCAATTCTGGTTTTGAATATACTATCTGGAGATTATATATGTATATATATTTTTTAAACTTAAGTCTCTGATTCTCTCCCTTAGTTCATTTTGTCTTAGTTTCTCCAGAGAAATAATTGAGTCTAAATAGCCTATATAAAATCTTTAAAATTTTCCTGTATCTCTGTCTTCTTCAATTCTGTTGTTAATACCTTAACAGTTTTCATTGCCTCAGTTAAGTGTATTCCTAAGTATTTTATTGGTTTTGATCCTATTGTTAATGGGATTGTGCTCTCTGTTTCTTTTTCAGATGGTTGGCTGGTAGTGTGTAGAAACATGGCTGATTCTGTATGTTGATTTTGTATTCTGCAACTTTACATTTTCCACATGAAACCCATCCACAGAGATTATATTGCCATATTTATACCTTGACTTCCTTAAAGCAAAAGGACTCCTATAATAGTTGAATTCATTCGGGCATTTTATTTGGTTTAGAGGATATTTTCACATATATGAGCTTAATTGATTTTCACAACAGCTCTTTCAATTAGGCAGAGTAGATGGTAATATCTTCATTACATATATTAAAACACTAATCATACTGCACTTAAACTACAATTCTCTTCTTCTGTTTTCTAATTAATAATCTTTCTGCTTTACTATTCCATTTCCTTTAGATCAGGCTTTCTTAGCCACAGCACAATTGATACTTTGGATCAAGTAGTGTTTTGTTGTGGGAGCCTGTCCTGTGCATTGTAGGGTGTTGAGCAGTGTCCATGGTCTCTCTCCACTAGATGCCAGTAATATTCCTGTCCCAACTGTGACAACAAATTGTCATTGTCACAGGCCATGGGCTGAGAGGTTGACAACCAGATCATATATGGAGAATAACGGTATTTGATTTCTATTAGGTATACTGGAATTCCCTAATCATAAGCTGTGTATTTTCCTATTAATATACACATAGGATGGTTGAGGGTGTCTATTCACTAACAGAGAATATAAACTACTACCTTCCCTTAATTCTTCTAAAGCCTTTAGTTTCCCATAAGGTAATTTTCCATCTTTCCTTTAGAATGAGTCACAGTAAGGTGTTCTTTTTCTCTTAAAAGTTCAAATTGCAAAAGAAGAAAATGTACCTTGGATACATTTGGAAATCTCTTAGTCACCTAGACCTTGGTCGATAGCCAAGATCTGAGACTTAAAGTCTTCTTTATTTTTTATAATATTCTCTGAAGCTGAGAGCAACTGAAATATATAGTGAATTTTACAATGCCATTTAAATATGAAGAAATCGTGTTTATTACCAGTTAATTTTTACTTCATTACCATGTGATCCAGGGCTATCTATCTTACTTGTATATCCAGGGTTACACGAAAGACCTGGAGAGACAAATTATGAAGGAAAAATTTATCTGGGAAAACCAAGAAAATAAGTAATGAGAACCAAAAAAAACCATGGTTAAGATTTCCCAGAGATCAAAAGTATATGTAAAATTATGAGTGATTGCAAGTAAATATGTAGATAGTGACATTCCGCTTTCTAATTTAATAAATTTCCTAATGTCATAGACCATATACCAACTTGCCAAAAATTACCTTCTGCATGAGTACATGGATGGCTCACTCAGCTGAGCTCTGACTCTTGATTTCAGCTCAGGTCATGATCCCAAGGTTATGGGATCAAGCCCTGGGCCGGGATCATGCTGGGAGTGGAACCTGTTAAGATTCTCTCTTCTCTCTCTGTCCCTCTCCCCAACTCGTGCTCTCTCACTAAAATAAAAATAAATAAATAAATAATGAAAAGTTACTTTCTACATATTATAAAGAGGGTCTCATTAATTAGTGAAGGAAGATATTGTCAATGACCTTATTGGAAGGTCACATTTAATTTTCACTTTTCAATAAGCATATCTTCTTTGGTGTTTCTTGGGTGTCTACGATAATTTGTGTCACAGTCCATATTCCGAAATTTTCTTGGTCTTAATTCTCAACAGAAAATTTACAGTAGTCAAGTTTAACTTGAAATGCCTTTAAATCTTATGATCTACATATTTTTTAATTGTTATTGATTCCAAGAATATCTAATGACTGAATTTTACTGGTTCCCCCAGGAATAATTTTATTTCCTTAAGAAAGGTTAATATTTACTTCACCACTACTATTTAAGTTTCCTGTTAACATTCACAGTTGGCTATTAAAAGAGAATATATTTAACTGAGATTCAACAGTTATTCCAATGCAAACTTTTACTTAAAGAGCCATATCTTTTATATCACAAGCTGAAAAATATATTAATTTTGCATTAAATGATGGCCATTTAGAGATATGAAGTAAAACAAATTATATCATTAACATGTCATTTTTAGGTAAATTATATTCATCTCTTGCTTTTACCAAAACTGAACTCCAGGAAAATTGATATTGTTGTGAAATACTGGACAAATTACAGAGCAAACATATTCAGGAGTATATTAATTATTCAACAAATACTGAGTACCTGCTACATCCTAGGCCCTGTGAAATATTTTGGGGATAACAAAATTAGTCATTGCTGTCTCCCACATGGAGCTCACAGTCTGGAACCAGACACACACACACACACACACACACACACACACACACACACACACAGTACATGACATGCAAAAGAAGAGGTCAGTGGAGGCACAAGAAAAGAGAAAAGACTTAAACCTGCCTCAGTCTGACTGTTTTGGGCAGGAACATGCAGAGATAAGTGATGGCAAGTCAAGCTTCTCCAGGAAAGAATCTCTTCAACAGAGAAGACAGGATATATGGAATATCTCCAAGACGTTAGGGACATTGTGAATGGAGGGAAAGCACATCTAAGGCAAAGAGAAATACACTGCAAATTTATTCTCTAGCACATAATACCCATATTTACTATAGGATATCTCTACGTGGGATGGATAAAATGACAAAATGGTTATGGGACCAGCTGCTGTGAGTGCTGATATTGTCAAATACGAGGAAATGTAAGACTAGCTGCAATGCTGTATGCTGGGTCATAGGAGCTTTACATATGTCTTGGTTAATTCTATCAAAAATAGTATGGAACAGATGGAGTGGGGTTTTTTTTTTTCCATTTTTCAGAAGAATTAAAGGATAATTTATCACAGTTGACAAGGGCAGTGAATAGCAAAGCCCTGATGCCAAGTTAGGTCTGCATGGATCTAATCCTTACAGAATACTGTTCCTCTTCTATGTGTGTTATCTGGCTCAGTAAGAATTTTTAGAGAGTATAGTCTCCTCAGAAGACTTTCAGAAATGGAAGCAGAAGGCATAAAGGCACAGGATTTATTTGGACAAAATAAGCATAGATCGCCTTACTGGTAAAGGGAGCAACTAAGAGTGGTAGGAGGTAGTTTTTGTGTGTGTGTGTGTGTGTGTGTGTGTGTGTGTGTGTGTGTGTGTTTAGTTGAGGAAGACTTTTTGCAAATGCAGATGTAAGTGAGTATAAAAGGGCATCTAGGTGATCAGGAAATGGAAACTACAAAACTGCTGAGCAGACAAATTGAAATCAGTGAAAATTTTCAAGTAAACTTACAGAAAATATCAAATGCAGATTTATTAAGTGCAACATAATAATGAGTTTGTAAGGCACAAAGAATCTGTAGAAGCCCGATATTTCTAAGTTTTGCCAGACTGTGCAAGACAGACTTCTCTCTCCTCCCTGGCTCAGCTCCTAAACAGAGCTATTATCTGGAGAGATAATTCCAGATGCTCTGACCCCTTCCAAATTCTTACTTGATGATCAGTCATCTGGAGTGGATCTCTTACTCTCCAATGCGTTTTCAGAGTAATGCACCAAGCTTTGCTCTCCTAATTAACACTATGGGTCAGCTCCATGCACCCAGTAGTTCTTGGAGACTGTCAGAATTCTCAAATCTATGACACTGCCCCTGGGAAGGAGAGGGATGGGTGGACTCCTTGAGTGGCCTTCAAATGCCTCTGCATTAAAATAGAAGTCTCTCATGAGTGTCTGAAAAATCTCAGCTGTTATTTCTCCAACTTAAAAAATTTTGAACTCAGAAAGCAATAAACTACAAACTAAGAAGGCCCAGAGAGCTTCTGTGGGACGGCAGAAGCCGTTTTTAGCTGAACTAGCAAACTCTAATTGTCATCATTCAAGATTTCAACACTGGAGAATAATCTTGACACAGTTGCTCTGCCAGACAACTCTTTCCATTTACAAATTTGTATTACTGCTTGTAAGTACAATACCTTTTAAGATAAAAACTTCAGGTCACTTTGGTTTGTATTCTCTACTGGATCAATGAGAAAACTAACAGGATGTTCATTCAGAAAAAGAAGTTTCAGTTTGGAAAACTAGCAATTCACTCATGTTTTCATCAGCATCAGACCTTCTTAGAAGAACCAAGTCTTGAAATATCATTAAGATAGAATATTTTCTAGACAAAGTCATACCCTTAATGTTCTTTGGCAATCAGTCAGTTGGTAATGGGATTGCTAGAGGTGTCTTGTTACTTTTAGGGGTAGTGATAATGATGGCCATCGTGTGCTGTAAACTCTGAGTTCCTGCAGGCATAACACAAAGTGATAAAGATTCCAGCCCCCAAGCTTAAGAGTCTTACAATCTAATTTAGGAGACAAAGTTGGTAGTATAACTATAAGAATGTATACAATGTCCTAATTATTGAACACAAATACAGCGGTATGTGAAGTCAATACAAAGGCAGATGTGAAGAAGCTGTGGGGGTAAACACTTGAGAGATTCTCTTTAAAGGAAAAATGCAGTCTAGAAAAGTGGCTGAGATGGCAAAAAACTCAAGGTGGTGACCATGGCTTAAATTAGAACTATGACTTGTATGTTCAGAGATTTACCAGATGCTTCTGGCAGAATGAACGACTGCCATCGGGAAGAGAACATGAGATATTTGCAGGAAAAGCTAGACTGGCATATCTAAAGCTGTCAGAATATCTTAAATGTCAGACCCATAAGGAAAGTCCAATTAATCCATTGAATGTCTTACTGTTCAAAACTACTTTTCTTAATGAAGTATATTTTAAACAATGAAGTCTGTTTTAATTAAAGATGAGTCTTATGTGGTTAAGATAACCTCACTTTACAGTGGAATAATGAAATGTAACATTTGGACTTCAAAATCCTCCAAATGTGCCTTGGCAAACGTCATCCCATGAAATCACGATATGTCATTATGAGCCAATATGTTGAATGAACACTGGTCAATACAAAGTCTTTTCGTGGTTTCTAGAACTGTGAGGATTTGGGATGGTTTCAAGACTAACTCTAAGGGTTCATAAAAGGATACAGGTATTACAAAAAGATCATTCATTCCAGGGAGGTAGCATTTTCTAAATAATCACAGAGCTAACTATATATCCCATCTTTTCAAGCTGGAATCAGGTTTTCCAGTCCAGTCATTACCTAGCTAGCACAAGTTACCTTGGGAAGTAAAGGACAAAGTAAAATTAAACATTAAAGAATATCTTCCATATGCAGACGATTTCCATGTGCTGTTGTATAGGTCCCTACTGAAATGCCCAATGAACAACTCTCTCCTTCTGATGCAGTTTGCAGGATTGGCCCAAAGAAGGTGTGTCTAATCTGGACTTCTCCCCTCCCCCATAAAGTAGAAGGTTTTGTGATTTCCCTGGCAAGCTGCTCAATGAGAAATGCAGAGTACAATAATTAAGGATTATTTTCTCTAGGAGATCCAGAAAGTCATATGTCAGTGTCTGAATACACATCTGATTTTTCCCATGGACACATCCAATGTGTACCAATATAATTTTTCCTTAAAAAATGCTTATGTAAAATCCTGTGAAAGTTTAGAGCTTATCTAACAGCAGAAAGAAAACCCTGAAGACTTCACTAGTGCAAAACTAAATATAAGCAGTCTGCAATGTACTATGGATGGTTCAAAAGAAGTACAAGATGGTACTCCACCTTTACAAGACTTCGAATCTCATTATGGGGCTCTCACTGGGATATAAGACAACACATAATCAACTGCTGAAAGGCTTGAGCCTCACTGTGTGAAGTGAGGTTTGGAGGCTTGGTTGAGCCTGTGTACACTGCATCACACAGAAGGAAAAAATGTGTCACAAAAATAGAGTCTTTCTTAGAGCAGATAATTCTGAAATTTGGGAATATTTTTGGGAAGCTAATCCTAGTAATTACATAAGTTCCATTTTATTCTTGGCTTTTAAAATAGATATATCAATTTGAGATACAATGTACTAGCTTTTAGGGTCCTTATGGGTAGAGCATGTACCATTAAAACTGATGTGTGGAGATAATATGGACCACATGGTTTCTTACTGTCTATATGTCTGGCTTTAATCACAGATTCTTTATGAAATGTTGCAATCCTGGGGTGAGCTAGCTGTGAGATTCTTCTGGGGTACAGGCTGAGCTGTGGATTATAGGTGAAACTGCATTACGAGGCTACTGAGGTTAATTATGTCTGAAAGTTTCCAGCACAATCCACATCAGTTGACAGTCTGTGCACACTACATAAACAATCTGGAGGGAGTCCTTTATTAGCAGAGCAAGAAAGCAGCTAGCTGTCTGTGTTCTATAATGTCCTTTTGGTTTTTAAAAACTTTGACTCAAATAGCCCTCTGTTTGCTTAATGTATGTTTTTTTCAAATCTATACTTATTAGGCCAAATAACAAAGAGCCAAGAGGATCAAAATATTGAATATAAATTCTCATTGTCAAAGAATAGTTCTTAATTTAAGATCATGTGCCCCAGGAAAGCAGTCCAGTGCACCACTGGGAAAACATCCCAGTGTTTACCCAGAATCCACCAGTCCATGGTGCAGCGCTGGGAGCCTTCCTAACATGCAGAAGTTTGATAAAGAAGTTAGCCAACAAGCATTCGTTAAAGGTCTCCTCCACTGAGGATGTTGTGTCTTAGCTATTGGAACGTCTGCCGTCTGCCGTATAGAAGTCTCCTAATTCTCAATGAGTCACATCTTCTGTGACGCTCTTTCAGTTGTTAAACAACAACAATAACAACAACAACAAAAAGGTGGGAGGAGGGGAAAGAAAAACACTGGGGGCCCAATAGTCTAGGTTGGCCTGGAAATGCTTTTGTCTTCCATCAAGTCTCCTGACTTCGAAGTCACTCAGCCTCCAGAGTACACCAAAGCCACGTTTCCTCATTTGGGCTCTGCTTCATCATCTTATCATCTAGTGGGTATGGCACATTCTGGGGGAGACAGAGGGAAATGTAGAATTCCTATAGGTCTTCTGAATTCCCCTTTGTAGATGAAAAGGGTAGGAAGCTTTAAGGTCATGAAGACCTTATAAGTAAAAAGGTATTGTGCTCACAAAGAGAAACCTATATTCACTAAGATGTTGACAAAGTAGGAGAATATTGCCCCAAAATGGCATCTTTGTCACTACAGTGCTTAAGGACATTGCAGACAGAGGCACAGGAGCACAATGGCTAAGATCGAGGTAACTAGATCCATTTTATTTGAATCCTGGCTTCACCACTTATCATGGGACCTCAGACAAGTTACCTAACGCTCTGGTGCCTATTATCTCTCAGTAAAATAAGATACTAATAGTATCTCACTCATAGGACTAGTAGATGGTTAAGTGACTTGATATGTGTCACCTGGTAAGCGTTCAAATTTCAACTGGAAATTGTCAATTCCATCCATTTCTCTGATACCATTTTCATCGTTAGCTATTTGTATATAGACAAAATTTTATATCTGCAGATTAATGGGAAAGGAAACACAAGCACATTACAAGACACCTAAATTTTGTATCCCAGCACCAGTGAACTGTGTGACTATGCAATTACTTGATCTTTTTGGGTTCGAGTTTCCTCAGCTGTAACATGAGGAGGTTGAAGCAGATCACTTCTATGACTCCCTTCAGGTCTAACGTCTAATTTCTCCAACCCTAGAGTTCTGTTGTTGCCAAGCCAAAATAACTCATCATGTTTCCAAATTGCATTAGAGTATTTGTTTTTCACCAAGTCTTAGGAAATTACAGGTAGTGTTAGTGATCTAAATGGCATCCCTCACCTACACACACACACACACACATATACACTTGTTTCCTTTGTAACAATCCTTATAAAAGTTTTGGCAGTTGGAGCAGGAAGAAGTGAAACTTTAGATTTTTGAAAGCAAAGTATATTGCAGGGAAAGGGTTATAAGGTCACCCAGTTAGTCTAAAGTGTGTAATTCTTTTCTCTCTCACCTCATTCTTGGTTTTTCAGAGTAGCCATTGAGTAATATTGTATCAGTTTGATAAGGCTCCCTTGCCCTTCCTAACAACTAAAACCATCCTAGACACCTTTTCATGGACACTCCTTCCATTAAAGCATCAGAGAACTTTAGACCTGCTTTTTAAAAAACAGATAAATCAATGATTTTCTTTAGAAATATTTTTTCATGAGAAGAATCTGAGAAAGGACTGATGATGCCGTATAAGATCCTGACACTGAATAAAGACATGGAGTACTTCTGCCTCCAGAAACATGTTCAGGAAACATCCCTGGGACACTGATATTAGAAAAGGAACAGACACAAACTCCACTGCATTTTGCTGCCAGTAAAGAGCTCGTTTTGTTTACATTATTACTCTCCAAAGAAGACAAGATGAGATTGTCATTATCCAAATGTTATCCAGTGTTTTCCAACTCAGTTCCTGAGCTAAAGGAAGAGATTGCCAAAAATCATGTTTACAACACTGAATGCATTGTGTAATAAAGTGTTAGGTAGATCAGCTAATAAAATTACTTATTTTAGACTTAAATCGAAGTTGAATTTGGGTCTAATTCTCTTCCCAAAGGGAACAGAGAGAGTTGATTTTCCAATAAACTGAAACATACCCAACTTTTTGTTGATAATAAGGGGTGAGATCCCTTATCAAGATATCACCCATGGGAATCACTCTTTTTCAGTGGAAGAAGTTGGCCAATCTCAACTGAATTGCTAATGGTCATGTTTTTAATTGATTTTGATTCTCAAATTTGTTAAAACGAAGTTGGCAAAGAATATTCTTTATTGTCCCTGTTGGCTGACCTATGGACTCTGAGCTGGAATGGAGTTGGTAAAAGTTTAGGAATGGAACTGAAATTAAATCCTTAGATCCCCATCATTAATTTCCTAGGGGAGATTGTAACAACTTCACCTCCCACCCTTTCCTGACACTGAGAGTTGTATGATCAGCATTCCCTTGTTAAGGCATTAGTGGATCAGGCCTCTTGGGAAAAGCAGTGATGTGCTTTGAATATTTGACCCAAAGTACCACTCACGATAATTCATCTCAATTTATTCTACTTATAAAATTCAGATTAGGAAAACTGAATCATGATGCTTTAAAATAAATGCAGCCTGCTCTTAAAATAGCCATGCAGAGTCATACATAAGTAGTCTTCTCTTCTATGCTATGTTGTACTTACTGTTATTATTTTAGCATTGCTCACGTATTGCAGAAAAAGATGGGCCATTGGATTCTCCTTGTTTTTATGATACTTTGTATACTTACACTTAATTAGTCATCCTTTGTTTTGAAGCTCAGAAATCTAGATGTTTATTAGTTCTCTACTCTTGGTAAAGAATACCATTATAATGTAGCTTAAAGCAAGATATATCCACACTTGTGGGTCTTCAACAAGCTTCCTGTGCTACTCAAGACTATTCATATCAGATCCTTGTAAACTGTTGCTCTTTCTGTTCAGTCTTTTAACATGCCCACAACAAAGGCATTATCCTATGTATATAGGGAATATACTTTGACTTTTCTATAAATATTCCCTTTAGAAGATCATTTATAATATTAGATTGGGGTCATATATGTTAAGAGTGTTTTAGTAAGATGCTGAAGAGTCCACAAGGCAATAACTATAAGCTTCTTCCCTACCCATTTTCCCAACACTAAGTACAAGTGAACTAAATGTTCTTATAAACCCTATTTTCCTTTTCATGCCATTTGGACCACAGTTCTGCAGTGCATGGACATATGATTCAGAGACTGGGTAGATGCAAAGAGGAGAAAGTCCCCATCTTTTTAAGATCCCGGTTTATATCAACACCGCCTAGCCAGAGAGAAAGCTAATGAAGGAAAAGGCCACTGGTATTGCAATGGTAGTGAATCATAAAACCTAATAAAACCAAGATCCAACCAAAGCCGTATCTGGGAGTGAGGTTTTAAGGAGCAGGCAGGCATGTGCACTAATTATCGGATTGTTAATATGTTATATGTGTTTTGGAGAAAAGATAGTATGACTCAGGGCAGGCAGTAGCTGGACCAGTAGCTCTGGGTTTTATCCGTCACAGATTTAGTATTAAAACACCAGCTGCATTATAACTTTCCTAATGGAACAAAATGCCCATACATCACCTGGTGTAACAACCAAACATCCTGCCATTTTTAGAGATGCTGAATATGAGGACTCGGGTCTATTTGGACACCTTTGCAGCAGAAGAGGAAGTTTAGATACGTATGTTAGGTGATAAAAGTTTGCCATCACAATGAACAAAATTTGAGGGCTCTCAAGTTCTTTATAAGTAATCAGATTTAAGAGTTAAGTGGTTATTTGACTTAAAGCCATTGTAATTGTCCTTTTAATATAGGATAGTTGGAGAGTCAGGGAAGACTTATTATTTTAAATACTACATATATATACATATATAATACAATATGGTACAGATTATGTATTTAATAAACACTTATAATAAACACTTCTAATTAACCTTCCTCTTAATCAATGAGAAATGCCATCAATTACAGTACTAAGGCAACATATATGCTAGGCAAACATTTTAGTAACAACTGAGAACACAGACATTTAACATGTCACCTACTTTCTAATTTCCACTTAAGAATTTGCCTTGAAAAGGAGATTTAAATGCTACTAGAGCTCCAATTTCAGAATCTTATATTTTCTTTGTTAAACAGTTTGTATTCTCCTAAAAAAAAAAGGGAATTTTCTAATATTCAAAAGGTAAGGTAGTTCTAATATGCTCTAAGTTTCCTAAACTAAGAAAAGAACCCCAGAGAGTTATAGCTTCTTATTTACCACCTTACTCTATACTTTACTACTTAGCTGTATTACTACCAGGATAAATGACAAAAATAAAAGGAAAAATCTTCAGATTATTTATGAAATAAGAGCATGTGTTACAAACTCATTTCAAAAATGGAAATATATGAGCTAGCAGGATAAATTAGAAGTACTCTTTCAAGCAGAGCTGCTTTCTAGCAAGGAAAATAAGAACCATTTTCTTCATGATAAATGACTTGAGTTTTCTCTCCCTAATCATGACTTACTTGTAAAGCTAATAGGAAGAGATTGTAAAGCCTCCACAAATTTCCTCACTTCCCATTTTCTTTTGCTGAAGGAAAGTTTTCCAGATGCATCCAATTTTACTAGCAGAATCATCCTATTAGAAGGTATCTAAAAGGGGCTCTTGGGTGGCTCAGTCAGTTAAACTTCTGACTCTTGGTTTCGGCCCAGGTCACAATCTCTCGGTTTTGTGAGTTCAGGCCCAGGATTGGGCTCTCTGCTAGCAGCATGCAACCTGCTTGGGATTCTTTGTGCCCGTTCTCTCACTCTGCCCATCCCCGCTTTGTGCCATTTATGTCTCTCTAAAAATAAATAAACTTAAAAAAAAAAAGAAGATATCTAAGAAGCTCTTGTGATATTTGGAAAGTACCCTCAGGATTTCTCTTATTGTTTCTATTTAATTACCAAAGGATCTGAAGTAATTAAAAAATACAAATGCAAGACACCACCACTAAAATGAGGGAATAAGAATAGGAATTATATAATAATTTTATTGCAATAGTTTATTAAAAACTATGCTAGAGGTTGCTCTTAAGCATAACATTTAGCTCTAAGCTTAGCTCTAGCTCTAGGCTTATTGTTGAATGCAAAGAGAAAGATGGAACAATGCAACAGTTCTCAGCAACAATAAAAAAGCAAAATAAACAATAGTGAGGTCATCTAATACTTTAACACCTAATAGTGAAGTCAACTAATACTAAGAAGAGAATATTGACCAGACACTGTTTTGGGTACCTGCATCATTTAATTCATAAACATTACAAGATCTCTGTGAAATGAGTAGTATTAACTCTATGAGAAAGAAGAGCACACAAAGGCTGTGTGATTTAATTCTACCTACACATGGCACTATGTCACATTAAGGGAAAGTTTTTAAATTCCAAAACATGTTTTCCAAGCATCTCATCCATTCTTGTGAGAAGTCTAGGATATAATAATAAGGAGCCTTAATGTGCCTTAAAGTTTATTTCTAATAGTAACAAAACAACTCCTGTTAGCACTTACTGAGCACACGTCACACATCAACTCATTTAAGCCTCAGAAAACCCTTTGTGTTAGGTACTGTTAATATCTCTATTTTACTCATGAGGATACTCTCCCAAGTTCTCATAATTACAGAACCTAGAAGTTTCCCAGGATAAGGTCTAAATCATGTACTCCTGGTGATCTAAATAAACACAAGTGTGCATCTTAGAATACTTTGATATTCTTGGGCTTTCAACTGCTGATCTCAAAACTCCATTAGCTCAGAGCTCACACAGGAGCTGGGAAGGAGTCAGTAAGAGCTTTTGAAATGCACAGGCACGTAAGAACCTAGTTTGGATGCTGGCCCAGGTAAGGGTCATGCTAACTCTGCATTTTTAATCAACCCCAATGCTATGACCAATGCTGAACGACAGTCACCCACTCACATCAATTTATCTCCAAATGTGCTCATCTTTCATAGAAATGATTCTGATGGTTTTGGGCCCATCTTAGCCTGAGATGGAATCACTAGTAAAAGAATAATTGACTGATTTACAAATATCCACTAGCTTTTAAATTTTACTACTGAATTCAAATTAAAACAGTTCTTAGTTATTGGAAAATTCACAACTTATAGTACAAAATAATAAGTAAGACATAAATCAATAAATAATTTAACTCTAGAGTATGTGTGTGTGTGTGTGTGTGTGTGTGTGTGTGTGTGTGTGTGTTTTATCCGAAGAAAGGAACAGGCCCATTGTACATCTTTTAGCACTACTAGGTTAAATCATGTACTTTTAACTATATTCCTCCAAATCTTACCTACAAAAACTGAAATGTATATGGTCTAATCTAGAACCTCCAAAAAAAAAGACTATTACTATTAACAGCAAAGTAGCAATATAAATGTTAGCATAGTGGGGGCGCCTGGGTGACTCAGTCGGTTAAGCGTCTGACTCCTGATTTCAGCTCAGGTCATAATATCATGGAAATCAAGTTCTGCGTGGATAATGGGGATCCTGCATGGGATTCTCTCTCTCCCTCTCTCTCTGCCCTTCCCCACTTGCATCCCTTCTCTCTCTCAAAATAAATAAATAAACATTAAAAGAAAAAAAAGAAGAAATGCTGGCATAGAAACTAGTCAGTGATGACCTGGAAACCTTCCTTCCTTAAGAAGATAATTCTAGGGACACCTGGATGTCTCAGTCGGTTGAGCATCATACTTCAGCTCAGGTCATGATGTCTCAGTTTGTGGGTTTGAGCCCAGTGTCAGGATCTGTGCTGACAGCCCAGAGCGTGGAGCCCGCTTTGGATTCTGTTTCCCTCTCTTTCTGTACCCCCCCCCACTCGTTCTCTCTCTCTCTCTCTCAAATAATGAATAAACATTTAAAAATTAAAAAAAAAAAAAGATGATTCCAACAATGATCTGCCCTGAAAAACACCTACTTCTGGTTTTGAGACAGCACACATTGTAGTATGTTTCTCTGTTTAATTAAGCAGCCACAGTGTAATCATCTGACTCCAGTTTTACTTATTGTTCTCAGATCCTCAGAGATTTTTCTGTTTTTAAATATTTGAAGGCCCATGTAACTTTAAAAACAGATTACATTAAATAAGATAAATCAGAGAACATGACCTGTCTTTTATCAAGCATAGTCTCTAAGCATAAATAATAAGAGAATGAATCACTGACTCATATTATCTATTATCTATGTTCATCTATCTAACATTGAATGATAAAGCACTTCTTTATGTAAGAAAATTGGAAGTGCTGTCATGTCTTAAATCATACTTTGTGTGCTGACTAGTATATTTTGAATAAGATAAATAAACTCATATCATGGATTATTATCTTCTCTCAAAAGAGAGAAAATTGGAGTATTTAAAACCCAAGAGAATTTAAATTCTAACTTGGGCTAAACTGAATTAGTTTATGTTTAGGAACTTAACAATGCCAGAGAAAGCAACTTGACCTGAGAAGATTAATTTTAACAAATGGATATTTACATATTTTAAGTACTTTCTAAATTCTTAGATGCAACATAAGGCATATAAGTTTTCATTGGGCATTATTTTCTAAGCTACCTAACAATGCAGATATAAACAAGTGTTCTCAACATGTAAGGTACTAAAAATCAACATTCCTGGGGTGCCTGGGTGGCTCAGTCGGTTGACTGGCCAACTCTTCAGCTTGGGACTGATGTCACGATTAATGGGTTGGAGCTTTACATCAGTCTCTGCACTGACAGCAGAGATTGCTTGGAATTCTCTTTCTCTCTCTCCTTCTCTCTGCCCCTCCCCCCACTTGATCTTTCTGTTTCTCTCTCAAAATAAGTAAAGCTTAAAAAATAAATCAACAGGGGCGCCTGGGTGGCTTAGTCAGTTAAGCGTCCGACTTTCACTTAGGTCATGATCTCGAGGTTTGTGGGTTCGAGCCCCGTGTCGGGCTCTGTGCTGACTGCCAGCTCGGAGCCTGGAGCCTGTTTCAGAGTCTGTATCTCCCTCTCTCTCTGACCCTCCCCTGCTCACACTGTGTGTGTGTCTCTCTCTCCTAGAAATAAATAAAAATATTTAAAAAATAAAAATAAAAAAAATAAATAAATCAACATTCTTCTGAAAAAATAACTGCACTGTCATCTAAAGTATGAATCAAAACTAAGAATGACCATAGTGATTTTATAAGCTCTTTGCTAAATCCAGATACTGATTTTTCCATGTAACAGAATAATGAAAGTATTCCTCATTAAAAAACATTCTTACTGATCATTTTAAACTGAACATATTTCTTAAGTTATACATATAATATATATTTCATGTAGTCACCTATATATCACATATGTGTATATGTTATCCATATATGTTTATGCATACACACGAGTTTCTTGTTGCTAATAGTATTGCATGTCCACTGCTAGAAGTATGTGAGATAAAAGGTATTAAAATAATGATTATTCATAATTTCACTATCCAGAGGTGACTGCCATTCTATGGGTAATTTCCTTTTATTCTCTATTCTGTATGTGTGATTACATAATTCTATATTATGTGGATAGTCCTAATGGAAATCATGCTGCACATAGTACATTTTATTTGGTTATAGTTTTATTTTTCTCATGGACAAATGAGACTTGGGTTTCCCACAGCTGATAGATGGCAAAACTAGGATTGCTTGTATGATTCCAAACACAGGGCTCTTAACCACTCAACTTCACAGTCTTCAAATGATCTCTTAGAAGCCAACTTTTAGGCTCAAAGAGTACTCACACTTTTAAGGTATTGACCCATATTCCCAAATAGCTTTCCAAGGTTTTCTAAAGATATTTAACCAGAGCAAAATCAGAATACCCAACTATTTTCAAAACCAAGCATGAATACAACTGATATGACATGTACATGTAGACCAAGTGTAACTTGATTTCAAAATAGAACCTACACTCTAGCAAGGGAAATAACAGGACTTCACCAAAGGCAGTTAGATACAGATAGATGTAAGAGCACACGTGCGTGCACGTGCGCGTGCACACACGCGCGTGCACGTGCGCGTGCACACACACACACACACACACATGATTTTTCTTAGGGAAGAACTGCCATTGTTAAAAAATTAAGGCCATGAAGACATTTAGATGGCTAAATTGCCTTGCATGTGAACTGAATAGAAATCTGGCTGCTGGGATAAGTAGTAAGAGAAGAAATGAAGAGGAGGTGAAACAAAATAGGAGGAGGTAAAGGATTACAGAGATAAGTGGTGAGTGAGAAATCTGCTCATGGTGGAATGCATGAGGAGGGCAGAGTGGGATGAAGTATCCTGGAAAATAAGCACATCTTTACTTAATCTTATTTACACTGTTAAGACCTGTATCCCCTCCCTAGATGCAAATGTTAACGGAAGTCCACTAGATACACAAGGCCTTGAATGAGTTCAGGGGAAAACATTTACAGAGAGGGAGCCCAGTTTCACAATGTAATCAGTATGGAGCATAAGAAAGAGAAGATTCTTGGGGGGGGGGGGGCAGAAATTGACACCTAAGATTGAGGGTTTTAGTATAAGCAAGGATTTAGAGCCAGAAGTCATGAAGAGAAGCAGAAGTCACCACCTCCCAGCACCCTCCCCAAGCAGCATTGCCAGATAAAATAAAGAACTTACAGTTAGATATGAATTTTCCTTACCCCTCAGAGGATAGGGCAAACATTAATATGCATAGTGTCAGAATGATTATCAAATCTCAAGTGCCTGCTATAGTCTGAATGTTTGTGTCCTGTTAAGATTCATATATTGAAATCTTAAATTCCAAACATGATGGTATTAGTAGGTGGAACTTTTGGGAGGTGATTGGGTCGTGAAGGTGGAGTCCTCACAAATGGGATGAGTGCTCTTATAAAAGAGATTCACAGAGCTCCTTTGCACCATGTGAGAACGTAAGAAGTCTGTAACCCAGAAATGAGCTCTTACCCCCATTCCAGCACTCTAATCTCAGACTTTTAGCCTCCGGAACCACAGGCAACAAATTTCTGTTTATAAGCCACCGATCTGGTATTTGGTTACAGCAGCCTGACCAGGCCAAGACAGTACCTTGTTTCTGTCCCTAGGTCTGCTTCCATTTTAACAGACTATTCCACTGGCAAGTTTTAATAGTCTTAATAATAAATAGCATTTATAAATAGAATTAATAAATTGTAAATAAATAGAAAATTTTATAAATCAATAAAAATCATTAATTAAATCAACAAATCAGAAATCATTATTGATTGAATCAATGCAGGGTTAAATCGTGTTCTTAATTAAATTAATAAATTCTAACTAATCATTAAGGCATTTAATTTGTTGATTAAATTAATAAATTCCAAATAGTGTTAATAGAATTCCTAAATTAATAAATTCTAAATAAATTAATAGTATTAATAGATAAAATAAGTAGTTAGTAATAAATAGTGTAATACCTATACTTCATCCTACTGTATTGCCATCTTACTGTTGGTTTCATAAGAGAAAATTACACTTTTAACAACTCACTGTTTGCTCACCTCTAAATGCACAACTCTTTAGAATAGCTGAGATATTTCCTTAAAGAAAGGCTGCAACCTAGCAGTGCCCTGGTAATTACTTCACCCACAGTTCAGCCAGAAGGCAGGTAGAATCCTTGGGATCTTCTATTAACCATTCTCCTATTTGTGAAATATTTTCACTCAGGTTCTATTTACATTTTATTTTTAATTTATTTTTAATTTTTTTAATGTTTTATTTATTTCCAGGAGAGAGAGAGAGACAGCGTGAGCAGGGGAGGGTCAGAGAGAAAGGGAGTCACAGACTGAAACAGGCTCCAGGCTCCGAGCTGGCAGTCAGCACAGAGCCCGACGCGGGGCTCGAACCCACGAACCGCGAGATCATGACCTAAGTGAAAGTCGGACGCTTAACCGACTAAGCCACCCAGGCGCCCCTCTATTTACATTTTATACCAAATTATGACAGCTTAAGAAAAATGACAGACTGCAGAATGGTTATAGGGAACACTCCTATATTTACCTTCTAAATTTAATAAAAATATGGCCCCAATATAAATAAAAATCTTATTTCCAGACACTAAAACTAATTGTTCTGTAGAAGTAAAATGAAAGGAAAAAAATTCTCCTTTGATGGGAACAATGAAAGTCTTGAGCCAGAGACATTGGGTTCCATTCATCAGTACAATGGAATCCTACTAGAAGAGCATGAGCGGAGTTTAATTAGCAATTTTTGATGGAGCATTTACTATGTGTTACAGATAGGTCTTCTGCTCTGTGATAAGGTTACAATGTAAATCACTGTCCCTGAAACTAAGTACAATATATTCATATAGCAATGAAAGTATGGTAAGATATGAAAGGTATACAAAGAAGGGAGTGATTCTCAGCAAGACAATTCACATGGGTGAATCATCATAGAGAGCATTCCTTCAGGTTTTTTAAGGATACATAAGGGTATAACAAACATGAAAAGGAGGTATTGTTCAAACCAGCCTAGGATGTGTGAACACCGCAAGCACTTCAGTATCGCTTGAGTGTAAGATTGGAGGTAAGGAAGGCCAGCTGGGTAGAAGTCACCATATCATTAAGGGATTTTCATGACATACATCAATTTGTTTTGAGCAGTAGTGTGTGACTTGGACACATATGTAACTCAGACTGACCATTTAGACGGTGACATGAAGGGGACATTTAAGCAAGGCAGAAGTAGTCCTCAAGGGGAGATAAACAAGGGATTTTATGACACAAGTCTAACTTCAGCAAGTAGCAGAAGGGATGGATTCATAATTCATTCATTTATCCATTTTTTCCACACATTTATTGCACCTCGGTCTGACTCCAAAGTCAACCCAATATCTCAATTATTGAGTAGATGAAAAGGAGAAGTTACGAGAATAACTATATTACAAAGAGTGTCCAAAAGAATAGGAGAAAAATGCAGACAGTGTGATATCTCAGAGGACAAGTGAGAAGTATGGAAGAACAGTTGCTTCAAATGTCACTGCAAATGGCTTAGACAAGAAGGGACTATTGGAACTTAGCAACATGAGATTGTTGCTGCCTAATGAAAGGGTGCCAAGTGGAAGCCCAGTCTTACTGACCCAAGGAAGAGAATAAAAAGTGAGAAAATGGTGATCTATAAGCAACTTATGTTTCACTGAGATAGGAAAAAAATGGAGAGAAACTTGGGAAAAACTTGAGGTCAAAGATAGGTTGTTTCTCTCACACCTGTCAGAATGACTAAAAGCAAAAAAGATAAGAAACAACAAGTGTTGGCAAGAAACAGGAGCCCTTGTGCATTGTTGGTGAGAATGCGGACCGGCGCAGCCCCTGTGGTAAATAGTGCAGTTCCTCAAAAAGTTAGAACTGCCTTATGATCCAGTAATCACACTACTGTGTATTTACCTAAAGAATACAAAAACACTAAGGCACCTGGGTGGCTCAGTTAGTTAAGTGTCAGTATTAGGCTCAGGACATGATCTCACGGTTCATGGGTTTGAGCCCTGTGTTGGGCTCTGTGCTGACAGCTCAGAGCCTGGAGCCTGCTTTGGATTCTACATCTCCCTCTCTCTCTGTCCCTTTCCTGCTCTTGCTCTGTCTGTTTCTCTTGCTCTTAAGAATAAATAAATAAATATTTTTTAAAAAAATTTTTAGGGGTGACTGGGTGGCTCAGTCAGTTGAGCATCCGACTTCAGCTCAGGTCATCATCTCATGGTTCGTGAGTTTGAGCCCTGCGTCAGGCTCTATGCTGAAAGCTCAGAGCCTGGAGCCTCTTTGCATTCTGTGTCTGACTCTCCCCAACTCACATGGTCTCTCTCTCTCTCTCAAAAATAAAAAATAAACATAAAAAAATCTTTTTAAAGAATACAGAAACACTAATTCAGAAGGATAATATGCATCCTTATGTTTATTGGAACATTTTTACAATAGCCAAATTATGGAAGCATCCTGAGTGTCCACTGATAGATGAACGGGTAAAGAAGAAGATATATAGATATAGATAGATATAGATATATAGATATAGGTGATATATAGATATAAATATAGAATAGATATAGGTATAGATATAGATGTAGATGTAGATAGACACACACACGTATACATACATATAATGGAATATTATTCAGGGATAAGAAAGAATGAAATCTTGCCATTTGCAACAACATGGATAAAGCCAGAGAGTATAAAGCTAAGCAAAATAAGTCAGTCAAAGACAAATACCATATAATTTCATTTATCTGTGGAATTTAAGAAACAAAACAAATAAACGAAGGGGAAAAAAGAGAGACAAACCAAGAAACAGGCTCTTAACTATAGATAACAAACTGATGGTTACCAGAGGGAGGTGGGTGGGGGGATGGGGTAAATAGGTGATGGGGATTAAGGAGTACACTTACCATGAGCATTGAGCAATGTATACAATTGTTGAATCACTATCTTGTACATCTGAAGTTAACATAACACTGTATGTTAACTCTACTGGAATTAAAATAAAAACAATAAAAGTTTTTAAATATTTGCTGTTAACTAACTTGGATATAATTAAAATTTAAAAAAATAAAAAAACTTGAAATTCAGAAAAATAAAGGTAGGTTGTTTTAAAGAAGAAAGATACTCAGACATTGCAGAGAATGATCCTGTATTTGGGTTGAAATTGATAATGGTAATGGCCTTTTACTGAGCAAAGATGAATGGAATTTCAATAATAATGGGACTTTTAATGTATTAATATTTTTATAAACAATAAAAAACATGGTTGAAATCTGATGTCTTGGGAAATACAATCTTAGTTCAGTTTTATTTTACTTATTTTTTCCCTAATGTATCTTCAAATCAAATCTCATTTTCTCATTCTATCATTATTTTTCAATAAAACAAACAATAGACTGTCAGTAATGCCCAATCTTTTGGCATTTGAAGACCATTTTTTAGGTTAAGATATTCGCAGACTTCCACATGTAATCACTATAATTACATAATGATAAAAGGCTAGTAAGAATGTTTTAAAATAAACTTTATCATTTTATCACTACAAAATATTCACATATATTTGAAAACGAGTCTATATGCTTGGGAAATGATGTTTTTTCAGGTGATAGGCAATGCGTAACATGACCATGGTTCACAGTAACTGAAATCCTTAAGGCACCCAAAGCCACAGACTAGATGTCCACATACAATATGAAAAAGAGGGAGCCAGCAAGTAATTATAATTACTACTGTAGCCTGAGTCAGGGAAGTTGCTAGGACTATATGAATGCTTTTATACAAATGCAAAAAGTTATTTTTCAAATGAAATCCTTTGAAAGCCCGAACACTTCCTTTCCTTTACTGACCCCTAGAAACCACTGACCCAGTACATACCATAAAATCAGAACAATGCTGAAACTGTTATTATTAGCAAATGTTTCACAGAAAATCATCTTCAAGGAATACTTGTACTCTCTCAATCCTAATTACTGGAAATACAAAATAGTTATCCCTGGAAACCCAAGTGGGTCAGGGAGTCGGTAGGGAAAAAAATTGGTAAAACCCTTATTTTGGTAAAAAGAAAAATTATTCCCCAATTAGAACTCAGCTTAGATCTGGCATTTTTGCTGTGTTTGACTTAAATTTAGGGATCTGAACATTCATGGAATCTTTTTAAAATTTTCAAATGATATATCTTGTGGTTTTATAGCAACTTGGTGAAAACTACAATTGGTCAAAATGCTATTTTGCTAACAGCCTGTCTTTAATTGAACATGGGACTATCATCTGCCTAAAGGTATCCTCATGCAGGGCTAGAGTCTGCTTAAGCTTCAACAATGGACTGTGACAATAGACTGCATTGAAGTACTCAGGCTGGGAAAGGCGCTCTGCTCAGCAGATACCTGTACTGCCGTGTCATGAATACACTTCTCATTGTTCTCTAGGGATGTCCCTTTGTTTGCTCTCTGCCCAGATTTCTAACAGAAATCTTGTCTTCTTGGCTTGTCCTCTTGGTCCCTAGGTCTGGACAGCCACCTCTCTGGTTTCTTCATCATAGCTTTTCCCTGAACTGTTTGCATGTAGGATTTTTTACTTTTCCAGAGTTACATGTGCAGACAACACTAAACTCTAAGGAGAAACACTCCCAAGCCTAAATTATTGAAATGTGTCCAAGCGTGTAGCTGTTTTTTTTTTTTTAATGTAGATAAGCTTTAATGTAGTGGGCAAGATTACAGAAAAATTTCATTTCCTTTATTCTAAGGGTCCCTTGGCTCCCTCTGCTTACCTGTGTTTTCCTAGAGTACTTGACCTAGAGCTGGTAGTCAGTAAATACTTTGATTAATAGATTCTGTTGTCTCCATAGAGCCTTCCATAACTTTCCTAATCCAAAATCCTTGTTCCCTTGAACTTCTATTGAAGTTATTGTTTGTATTATTCATTTCGCGGTATATATATTTACAGATGGATTTGTGACATCTATAACCAGTATTTGTAAACATTTCACAAATTGTTTTGCCCCTTGACAGGATGTGCCTAATACAGTATTCAGTGAATTTTAATGGCTGAACTAAAAACAAGGTCTAGATGCTAGAGTGTGACTTGTACTTTCTGCAGTAAATAATCCATTTGGTACTTGACAAGAGATCACTGATTTGTCTGTGATTCTTATGAAGTTTGAATTTAAAGCTAAAAAGTATGTTTTATGGAGGAGAGAACTAGGAAATAAATAGCAATAGGTGGTACATACTAAAAATATAAATCCACTAGCTTCTAGATGGTACTAAATTCATACAAAGCAAAGGAACAATGGGGTTATTAAGGGATACATACCTAGTTTTTAAAGCTTATGTTAGAAAAGACAGAGCAATCTTCCCAGCTTTGCCTCTATCATCATTAAATGGTATTTCTGCAAAGCCCACTGGATTAGTTAGAATATAGAACTAAACATAGCCATTATTTGTTAAACATTTTCCATGCATTAAATTATTTATTCCTTATATGAATCTTAGGAAGTAGGGTTGTTCAACATCACCTAAAATAATAAAAGGTAGAACTTGGTTCAGGTCTGTCTGATTTTAAATTCTATGATCATTCCACTATCCCATGATTTCTTCCCAGTCACTTCAGATCGTCAGCTGTGAAATTTCTATTCTTACAAGTAGGTCCTAAAATAATAGTGCTGAGCAATCCTGATAGTTCCCTAATTGATTTAGGTCTTCACATAATGGGTGTGAAATCTCTTCTAAGACAATTCCCTTATCATGGGAGTGGTCTATAATGTGGTCATTATAGAGCCTTTATTGTTTTGCTCAATGTCTTGAGTTGTAAAGTAACTTATCTACCTGTAAACTCATTTTATGTCCTTGTTTTTTTCCTTCCTTCCAACTTTCCTTCCTTCCTTCCTCTCCCTCCCCCCTTCTTTCTTTCCTTCTTTGTAAAATAATGAACCATATTATATTGGTCTTTCACTGTATTCAGTAAATTAGATCCATGACCTAATGAGGTAGAACTGAGTGATATAGTTTTATTTTAAATTCTTGCTTCTTTCTAAGAATTCCTTAAAAGCTAAATCTAACCAATTTTTATCTAGACCAATGTTTATTACATACATCAAATTCCAAGAAGACATGTTCAATGATTCTGTATAAGTAGGAAAGAAGCAACTTCCATTAAAACCTTACACTATTTATTAGATTGATACACATTTATTGCCCTTTATTTTATCAAGAGCTCAGGTAGAAGCTTTCTCTCTGGAATCTAGATATCAGACAAACCCTAGAGATGGTGAAAAGTAGGAACAAATAAAGAACTAATTAGAATAACTTCTTCTCTTATTAAACAGACAGTGCTATCAATCAGATCCTCACATAGATCCATCCTAATTTAGGTGCTTCTCATGTTATTTTCTAGGACATTCATAAGGAAGTGGATTTTTTTCTTCTGAGGCTGATTCTATCTTTGGCTTCATCTTTTTTTATTTTTTTTCCTTTTGGGTAAAGAAGAATACATAAAATCTTAATTCTCTTTTCTTCCTTTTTTGAAGTTGCCCTAATTGGTAGATTCTAAATCTTTAAAGAGGAGTGTGTATCAAAAACAGCTATTCCATCAGAGTCTAAATTCTCAAAAGCCATTCTCTTTCAAAATTTAATGTTTGCTGGGGCACCTGGGTGGCCCAGTTGGTTAAGTATCCAGTTTCTGTTCAGGTCATGATCTCACAGTTCTGAGTTCAAGCCCCGCATCGGGCTCTCTGCTGTCAGTGCAGAGCCTGCTTCAGATCTTCTATACCCCTCTCTTTCTACTCCTTCCCCTTTCTCAAAAATAAATAACAAACATTTTTTTTTAAAAGAAAAGAAAAATTTAATATTTGTTAACACTCTTCAGACATAAGGTGAGAGGTATGGGCTAGCAATCATTCTAATATCCTCAGAATAGTGAAAAGTAAAACTATCACACTGGCAAAAGACATCATTATAAAGAAATAATTAACCGTGTCCTGGAATTAACTGCCTCTTAAAGCCTGCAAATGGCCATCTTCTTAAACTTTCAAACTGATTATGTCTCATAATATTTGTTATTATGTCAGTGCTGGGCATTTTTTGTTTTGTTTTGTTTTGTTTTTTAAGGCAAGTATCAAGAAGCTAAAAAAAGATAGGCACTTTAGGAGTACAAGGGTAGATTTCAAAGGTTTATGACTCTCACTCAAGTTTATAGCTCTTAGGCAATTATTGTAGGGATCGGGAGAAGGGCAAGCCCAAGGAATGTTACTCCTGTTCTTTGGGCCACTTTCATTTCACCGTCCAAATTCCATGGTGATGCATGCTCCCACTTCTCTACACCTACTATTTTAGTTTTATAGATTCCTTTTTAAAATATATATATATGTTCCTCTCTTCTTTACTGCTACCCCTCCTTAATTGTCTAAAGTAGCAAATGCATGTGAAGTAGAAAAATTCATGGTCACTTTGGCAGTAGTAGCAATTGGTAAGTGGAAAAGATAATGACCAAATTCTAAAATTCTTCATTCCTAATCCTCCATAAATTCTGACTTACCATTTTCTGTCCTATCAACCAAATAGTGAAGAAAGATATTTAAAGTTAAGGGAAATGAATAAGGCTGCACTTAGCTTAAAGACCTAAGTCTTCAGAGGCAAGAGATGGGTGTTGATAGGAGCATAAAAAGAATGGGGGCAGATGGCCTGGAGTGGTAGTCCTTTGTTCAAGATAATAAAGAACCTCAAGAAGGGGGAGAATTCAGTTAAAAGTGAGAAGGTGTGAAGCTGGAGAGCAAAGAGCAAAAAGCAAGATGTTAAAGATAGAAGTCAAATGGCAAGAGGAAAACTTTAAGATAAGAGGACACCTTTCAAAGAATCTCAAAGCGGAAAAAGGAGAAATAAGTGGAAATTTCTCAGCATGGGCCTACTAGGTCACTGTTTCACATACAGTGTGTTGATAGGAGGTTATCACTGCATTTCAGATAATCAGCAAATATACAACATGAAAAAGTCTCTTGCTAGGACAGAACATACATAGCTCATTCATATAAAGGATAATTTCTCTTACAGGATGCTTTATATTACATTTTTATTTTTACTCTTTTTTTTTCTATTATCCTCAATCCTTCGTTATTTTAATATATTTTAAGAACCATATTATCATCTCTCCCTTTAAAGTTAAACATCAGTTAGATTATGATATGCATAATAGTTTTGAGGGGTAGGTTAATTTACACTTCTTTGTATTACTGAATTCTAAAATGATTTACTATTCTGATCGTCACATTGCAACACTTAGAACCTAAGATGTACAGACTTCAGATAAATGTAAATAAAATTTTTAAATGTTCTTTGTGCTTGGATTTAATCTCTGCTTTGAGAACATTCAATATTTTAGAAATTTTCAAAAAATACTCTCTTTAAATCATATTCATTGTTTGTTTTGATCACTTTTAGAAAGGAAAACAGCCAAAGGGAAGGCACGTTTTAAAATTAAATATACTTGGTGCCAAATGAACAGGAAATTTGATTCATTGGTTTAGCTTTACATGAACTTCTATCCACATTCTAATTGATATTTGTAACATACCCTTTAAATTCAGTAAGTAGCTGGTTAGATAATCTCAATCTCAAACTATAAAAATACAGTTTAAATCAATTTTCTACTTTATAACATTCCTCACTGAAAAATAAGATATCTCTATTATTTGTCTTTGATACTTGAAAAGAACACATATATTACAAAGGGCCACTTAATAGAGTACTCAGCTGTTGGGACATTCCTGATAAAGTTACAGATAAAATTTACATTGGAAATAAAATGTTATAATTTAGTCTCTTCATAATAAGTGTTTCTTTGAACTTGTGTTGCAGTGAGGGAAGGCAAGGGGAAGCTTTGCTGATCATTTAAACACATCAAAGTTTAGCAACCCAAACATGCCAGAAAGGTGTTTTCGTCAATCTGGATGGTATCTGTGCCCATCTTCCTATGCGGATCCGGCACTTACCTTCTCTCAAAGGCGAACTGGAGCTCCATCACTTCAGGAATTCTAGATCTACACAGAGCTTCAAAATTTCTATGTCAAATAGCATCTCTCCACTTTGATTATTAAGTCATCTTTTCTGACAATTTTGCACTGAGAAATAAAAAAACTGTTCAAAATACTGGGTGTGGAAAATATAGATTAAAAAGAAAAAGGAAAATCACCAATAAAGCGATCATTCAGGAATAATCACAATCATTTTAGATTATCTTCCTCCTTTCTGATAATTATATGTGATATGTAAGATATGTGCTAAATTGTAGCTTTTATAGGATTGCAATCATACAGCATATTTAAAACTTAAATTATTAGCAAATCCTATCACTAAATAGTGTTATTTTAACATTTTTCTAACATATTTTACATGATTGCTAGTGGAAATATAATAATATGACAATAATTTCACATGTACATTTAGTTGGACATTCACATTGTTTTCCACTTGTTGGTATTATGTGTAATTATTTCAGTGTACTTTTTAATACATAAATGTTTTTGCCATTCCTAACTTTTTTTTTGCATAGATTTCTAAAAGTGAAGTTATTTGGTTAAAGGGTTTAACAGATCTTTAAAAAGTTTATTAATGTTTATTTATTTTTGAAAGAGAGAGAGAGAAAGAGACAGAATAAGAATAGGGGAGAGGCAGAGAGAAAGAGGGAGACACAGAGCCTCAGGCTCCAGGCTCTGAACTGTCAGCACAGAGCCCTACACAGGGCTTGAACTCACAAACCAGGGCTCAGACTCACAAACTGTGAGATCATGACCTGAGCCCAAGTTAGAAGCTCAGCCCACTGAGCCACCCAGGCACTCCAGGGTTTAACAGTTTTAAGGCTATTTCAGCAAGTTGTTTAATTGTTCCAATCATCAATTTACTAAACCCATAGTAACTTTGGCTATCATTGGTTCTTTTTATCTGAGCTAATTTGATAAGCAAAATATTTTATCTTGTTTTAATTTGAATTTCTTTTACTAATTAAGGGGTTAAATATTTTGTATGCCTCAAACCTGTATTTTTTTCCAGTTGTATTTTTAAGTCATTTGCCTAATTTTCTGTTGAATTTTATTTGTTTTAAGTTTATTTATTTATTTTGAGAAAGAGAAAGAGAATTCCAAGCAGGCTCCATGCTGTCAGTGCAGAGCCCAACACAGGGCTCAATCCCATACACTGTGAGATCATGACCTGAGTCAAGATCAAGAGTTGGGACACTTAACCAACTGAGCCACCCAGGCGCCCCAAAGGGATTATTTCCAAATAGTGGCTAGCATATAGAAAAACAATTAATTTTAAGTATCTTATATTGAACCAACTTAAAAAACTGTTAAGGTTTTAAGTAGATTATTTTGATGTTGTAGTTAGGTAATCCTATCACCCCAAGGTAATGACAGTATGGCTTCCTCTTTTCAATACTTATCCTTCTAATTTCTATTTAATGTTGTATTTCATTGACCTGAACTTCTTCGTTAATATTAAATACTAGTTGTGTCAGAGGGTGTAGTTACCTGATATTAAACTATGTTTGAATTGCTGGATAAATCTCACTTGATCATAATGTCATCTTTCTATAGTGTATTAATGAACTTGATTAGCTAGTATTTTATTTAAGATGCAATGGTAGCTTTCTCTTTGTGTTATCTTTATCATATTTCAGGGTCAGTGGTATGCTTTTTCTTCTCAAAAATAAAGTGGGATCATTAATATAGCATAGGATTACCTGGTTTTGAAAATTAAATAACATGTATAATAGCAGCCATTAGATCCATTGTTAGGATTGGAGAAACTGTTTATTTATTTTTTTTATTTTTTACAAATAGTTTATTGTCAAATTAGTTTCCACATAACACTCAGTGCTCATCCCCACAAGTGTCCTCCTCCATGCCCATCCCCCCTCCCCCCCACATCCATCAGTCCTCAGTTTTTGTCAGCATTCAAGAGTCTCTCATGGTTTGCCTCTCTCCCTTTCCCCCACCATTTCCGCCCTTCTTCTCCCCCTTGGTCCTCCGTCAAGTTCCTCCTAATCCTCCTATACGTGCAAACATATGATATTTGTCCTTCTCTGCCTGACTTATTTCGCTCAGCATAACACCCTCAAGGTCCATCCATGTTGCTACACATGGCCAGATTTCATTGTTTCTCATTGCCATGTAGTATTCCATGGTATAGATAAACCACATCTTCTTGATCCATTCATCTGTTGATGGACACTTAGGCTCTTTCCATGTTTTAGCTATTGTGGAGAGTGCTGCTATGAACATTGGGGTACATGTGCTCCTATGCCTCAGCATTTCTGTATCCCTTGGGTAAATTCCTAGCAGTGCTATTGCTGGGTCATAGGGGAGTTCTATTGTTAGTTTCCTGAGGAACCTCCACACTGTTTTCCAGAGGGGCTGCACCAGTTTACATTCCCACCAACAGTGTAGGAGGGTGCCCGTTTCTCCACATCCTCGCCAGCATCTAAAGTTCTCTGATTTGCTCATTTTAGCCACTCTGACTGGCGTGAGGTGGTATGGAGAAACTGTTTATAATAGTAGTAGTAATAAAGGTGGTATTCTATAAGATAGATTCTTTTCTCATGTTGAATCAGGTGATGAAGAACATACAGCGTAAGCATATTTGAAAGTCACCCCTGATGTTCAAGTCATTATCGTTACTAACATTCACGTTATTAACATTCACTAATTATAGTCTGATGTTTTTAATATTTAAGAATATAAAGTTATAGGGGTTATTAAATTGGATATGCACATGTAATACAGCATATTCTGCAGTTTGTTTACAGAATTATTTTTTCCATTTTTACAATCTGGACTTTTCCAACATGTATAGTTAACAGAGGGGAAAACAGTAAATTAAAGCTTGATAGATAGGCAAAGTCTAAGCGAATATAGCTTAACTACTCTAAATTTGCACAAAGGATTTGTTTTCCATGATTAGCTTCCATGTATTAAACAATCCATAAATACTAAATAAACAGAGCTTCAGTGATTCCCATTAATGATGCTCAAGTTGTAAATCAGCAAATAAATTTAGCATGCCAAAAGTTGTATTTGGCATGTAGCTTTGGGATCATAAAATCTGAATGCTTCCTCCCAGAATTCCCAAGAAGACTTTTGTTTAAATTTTCTTTTGCTAAAGTGTACTTAATATCAAAAGTTTTTAATTATATACCAAGATATATACTAAGCAGAAAATTAGCTGTGAACAGGACTGAAGATACGGTCAAAACTGAAGATTTCCAATTATCAAAATTATCAAAATTTCCTGATATACAAAGAAATCTGGAGACTTTTCCAATCTATCAGCACTTGCTTACGGGAAGGTGGAGCAGGTCATTCTCATGATGATGTATGAGTGTCTCTTGGTGAGACATCATTGTGGATGATCATTGTTTTGTTGTGACCCACATATTCCCACCTGTAGGCGTAAGTCCCGATAACTGGTGGTTAGAAAAAGAGAATCTATCCCAATCTTTAACTTATTCTTTTGCTGTTATTCACCCTTCTTCATGTTGAAGTTAAATTCTGAGTTGGGCACTATGTGAAAGGGATTAGGCTACATGCAATATCAGATCTTTAAAAATCCTGTAACATTACTAGGGAAAACATTCAAACGAGAATGATTAGGAAGAGAAAGACATGTTCTTATGCTCAGTTATTTATGATCAATTTCCACTGAGCCTTCCTGAGGTTAGTTCATGACCAGTATATTTGTTTTCCAGCTGATTGAAGCTGTCAGGCGTCAGCTTTCTTGTTCTGTGATTATCATCTCAGGTAGAAGCTACTTTGCATAGCATCATTTTTCTAGAGCTAGTAGAAAGAACATTAGGCTGGGGTTGAAAAAACCTGGAATAATCACTACTGTATAAAGTGAGGTAATTCATTTAACTACTGTATACATCCAGTCTGTCCAATCCAAATTACTGACACCCTTTAATATTACCTCTAAAAGCACTGCTATTTATAACCTTCTAAGGCATTTCTGAATGTAGTTTTTGTGTGAAGTGACTTCACAGCTGGGATGCGAATGTGGCAAGCATTTCTATTTAGTGAATTGGGAGAAAATTTATGTTGGCATTGGTTTTCAAGAAATTTTTGCAGAAGATGCCTAGGAATATTCAAAACACACTTAAAGAGAGGTGCCTGGGTGACTCAGTTGGTTAAGCATCCCACTTGGGCTCAGGTCACGATCTCACGGTTCGTGGGTTTAAGCCCTGCGTCGGGCTCTATGCTGACAGCTAACTCAGAACCTGGAGCCTGTTTCAGATTCTGTGTCTCCCTCTCTCTCTCTGCCCCTCCCCTGCTCATGCTGTCTCTCTCTCCAAAATAAATAAAAAACGTTATTAAAAAAAACACACTTAAGGAAAGGGCTAGAAGACGCAGTATTTTTAAAGGGATCCTCAGTCTAGAGTGCAAGGATAATATGGCAAAATGGGAGAATACAGAGAGCCTAAAGTAATGGACGTAAAGATAGGGCATTTATATCTTCATTGAGAATCATGATATGGGGCATCACAAAGTTTTAAGAACAAGGCTTACTGGAAGTAGAATGCTAGGAAGATAAATTTGGAGAAACACTTCCCATTAGTGTAAGAAGTGTGCCCTTGCTAGCTGTAGGAGCAAAAGAAGTGATAATCACCTTTTTGTACCATGAGACCACTTGCTTCTGAAAAGAAACTAAGGCCCAGAAGGCGTAGTGGAAGAGAATGAAAGCTCTGATGAAGGAAAATGAAGCCAGATCTAAAAAGAGATGAGAGGGTCAGGCCCTGCCTTCTCTCCTCCTGGCAGCTCCTCCCTCTTCCTACAGTCAACTCCCCACACATAAAATGCAAATGTAGCAATAGTGGGATCCAAACACACATCATTTACTATTCAGTGTCTGCATCATCTCCCTCCAATGCACTAGAGAGGTGGTTATCCAGAATATGGAAACAAATCACACAAAGGCAAAGGACTCGCTTCATCTGTTAGTCAACTGGACTTAACATCTTGAAAACCAATGAAGTGTAACATAATCTAGCAGTTAAGAGCCTGATGTCTCATAAAAGATTGGATCCTGACTCTGAGCTTTTTCAATTTCAGCTTCCGTATGTATAAAATGAAGCCATCAAGGTGAGGACCACAGTTTGCTTAGCATAGGGTCAAGTACATGGTGATATCCTATAAACTGGAATGATTATTAATCTCCTATAAGTTTTATTACACTTTATGATAGTTTATGTTAATTTTCTCTCTTCCCCTCTGTGAAGTGACAAAACACCACTGTTGTCTTCCTTGTGTAGGTCTACACCCAGCACAGTGCTTTGAACAGATATAATTTTTTGCTGATAAACTTAGACTGCTCTTCTGTCTGGAAAGAAATCCCACGATGCAAGAGTTCAGTGCATCTGGACATATGTACTCATTGTTCTGTCAACACAGCTTCCTTCTGTAATAAATTACACAAATATGGGGAATATTTTCTGTCTAGACTGGTTCCAGTGTGTTTGTCCATAATTATAGAATTGTTTTCTATATTTAGGTTCAATTAGTTCTAATTTTTTGGTAGGCTTGTTAATCAAAATTTACTAAAATACAACAAAATATTAGACAGGCCCTAAGTCCTAATGCATATACCATCATATTAAGCCTAGACCTAGAAACTTTCTAGAAATGGCCAGTGATCAAGAGCAATGTGGCTTTGCCAAATGAGCCCTTTCGATCTGGTGCGCTTATTTCTCTCTCTGTCTCCTTCTGCTCCTCCACCATATCCTCTTACACTTCTCTCTCCTCTTTTTTCCTCCTTGCTTTTCATCTTTTACTAACTAGAAACCTTTTTCTCAGCACATGCTGAGCGGGTTTCCTTCCTTACTTGAACCAACTTTGTACCAAAGAACACTAATCATTTAAACTCTTGCTAGCCAAAGCTTGGTTCTAGGACCAGCAACAATGAAATCACCCGGGAATTTGTAATGCAGAAGCTGAGACAACCCCCCCCACACCTCACGTGATTAGTTTGAGAAGCCCCACCTTAACCTATTTTGTGAGGGATCTTGGGAAGATATGGTTCCACCCACTAGGGGGCAGTAGGACATGAGCACCACTGAGCATCACTGAGCACCACATTTATTTCCCAAGTATGATTAAAAGTTCTTTTAAGTATCACCTGCAGTTGCCAAAGGGATAGTATACTTAGTTCCTTTAAAGGAAAAACCACAAAGTCAAACCAGGTTACACAGAGAAATTCAACATGTGAGATTAATGAAAGAAGCAGTTCCATGGCACTAGCATAGTATAAAATCAGGTGCCAAATCCTAAATTGTACTTTTGGCTCTTGTTCGCAGATCACAGAATTGAAAAGCTGGCAAAGACTTTGATAGTCACCTCTGGGGCAACCTCTTTAATTTACAGATGAGGAAGGAAACTCTGAGAGGTTAACTGGCTCTTGCGAATTCATATAGCTCACTATCTACCAAGCCAAAGCTGGAACTACTATCAACAGACTCCCTACCAAGAGTAAAAAGTTTTAACTAAACACATCTCTGTAGTATTCCATGGTAAAATGGAGTTCATGCTTCTGCTTTACACATATTTTGGGTTTAACACTGTTAGTTCTTGTTTCTTAAGAGGGAAGATAGAAAGGGAAGCATTTGTATTTTTTTCCCTTCAGTTATTTATACACAACAGTACTACCATCAGAAACAAAGCCTAGATATCTCCAGATCCAGCCCCAAAGTGTCCACATGTAAATATCAACCAATCATTAGGTATTGAGTAACTATAATATTCATGGCACCGTTTCACATTCCTTTTAGCATGATGCTAGCATGATTTCTGCTCTTGGTGGTCTTTGGTTATGTGTGTTATAATAGCTTGGCCGGTAACTGTTTTTAATTCTCAGTCCCGTATGGCTTTTCGCATGCAAAATGGGATCAACAGCATTGTGTCAGACCCAGAGATACAGAAGGTGACGAAAACTGAGCTAGTAGATCCTCATTCATCTAAGAAGCTGGCAAGGCTTTACAGAGAAAGGAACCCTAATTGCACATACAACACCCTCAGTACAACTTGCTCACATGTCTTCAAAACTGACCTTTTAAAGAATGTTTTAAATGTCACTGCTTTTTTAGAAAACATTGAACCAAACATGGAAATCACATGAGAAAAATTTCGGAGCCTCCAATTAAAGGCACAAGGCTACATTTTGAATTTCTTCTTCCTTTTTCTCTTATGAATGCAATTATTTAAGAAAAACCAAAATCACATAAAGTTAACAGACATAAGCATTTGAATGTTGATGGATATAATGCAAGCAGATTCCCAGAGTCTCAGTTATTGAGCAAAAATGTCTTAGTGGGGAGACCCCAGCAACAAAGAAGCTCTAAAGTAAGTGCATATGTTTTTATTTTTATTATTTAAAAAGTTTTTAATGTTTATTTATTTTTGAGACAGAGAGAGACCGAGCATAAGCAGGGGAGGGGCAGAGAGAGAGAGGGACACAGAAATCGAAGCAGGATCCAGGCTCTTGTCAGCACAGAGCCTGACGTAGTGCTTGAACTCGTCAACTGCGGGATCGTGACCTGAACTGAGGTCAGAGGCTCAACCGACTGAGTCACCCAGGCAACCCAGTGCATATGTTTTTAAAGAAATGTCTAATCTTGTTTAATTTCTATCTTGACAAAAAATTTTTAATCTAGCTCCCCAATAAATTTTTCAGAGTCACTTTCTACCTACCCATCTCT
The DNA here is from genome assembly GCF_008692635.1 of Crocuta crocuta. Taxonomy (NCBI): domain Eukaryota; kingdom Metazoa; phylum Chordata; class Mammalia; order Carnivora; family Hyaenidae; genus Crocuta; species Crocuta crocuta. The sequence goes on from NW_027528006.1 coordinate 2,970,894, forward strand.
CATTTTACCTTTAGTCATCCTGTATGAATGATGTCATAACCAATGGTAATAATTTTACCAGTCATAACTGTTTATCGTGTTAGCCACAAAATCTTTTTTTCAATTTTTTAATTTTTAAGTTTATTTACCTCTTTTTAGAGACAGAGAGAGCGAGCAAGCAGGGAGTGGCAGAGAGAGAAGGAGGGAGAGAATCCCAAGCAGGCTCTGCACTGTAATCACAGACCCTGATGTGAGCCTCAAACTCACAAACCATGAGATCATAACCTAAGCCGAAACCAACAGTCAGACACAACCGACTGAGCCACCCAGGAGCCTCACCAGATCATTTTTAAATGATCAGAATATGAATGTAAAATATGACTGCTACGATTGAATCAGTTTGAATAAAAGATCCAAGTACTTTTTTTCTAACTTAAACTAAATAGGCAATAGTTTATGGGGGGAAAATGACAATATCTAATCAACTGAGCAAAAAATCCCTAACTTGTAAACAATTTAAATTGTTAACTATTTATATAGGGTGTTTTCCCTACTACAACAACAGCACAATAAAGAAAACCAGTAGCACTTCATAAATTTCATTTTTAGCATTCATATAAAAATGCATATGCAGTTATATTAAGAGAATATTACCATGTGGACTTATGCTGTCTATTTCATCTGAGAAAATCCTTTTTTTTCCTCACTATCATAAAAAGAATAGCTGTCAATTATTGCAATAATACTAGTGGCATATACATGTTTATATCTCAAATATGCTTTTAATTTTCTGAAGCAGAGGCAAATTGCTGGTGATATCTTAATGTTTAGAGGTAGTTAATACTAAAAGGCTTGGATCTGACCTTAATCTGAATATTTCCCAGATGTGTGGTAGGGTGGAAGGTGGAACAGCTAAAAGAAACCAACTTCCTATCCATGTTAGACTTCCTTAGGTGAGTTTTAAGTAAGGATTAATTAGACAGTGAGACTGTATAAGCAGTCAACCTCCCAGCTCCCACAGATAAAAGCTGAGGACTTGTTCAGTGGTAACATAAGCCATATGTTGAGAAAGAGCAGTATCAACTACAACTGTCTCCTTGCACTTGTTTATAATGCCTTTTTAGTCAGTTTTCTTTTTGAAAATCAAATACTTTTGGAAATGTTGAAAAGCTATTTACTGAAGGATTAAAGAACTTGCAGTTTTTGAGTAAGTATCAGCTACTGAAGTAGCAAAAATATATGCAAAACATTTAACTCAAGCGGATGAGGTCATAAGTATAAAAGGACAGTTTAAGAATGACAAGAGGAAACTGCTATTAATGTGGCTTATCCGAGACCAGCTTTGTACTAGCAGATACCCTGGGGACACTAAGGCTCTAAAAACTCTATGTCTCCGTGGAAAGCCAGGCTGCCTATTTCAGGAAGAGGAATTTGGCACAAATTCACAGTTGTTTGTCCAGATTCAATAGAGGCTAAAGACGAATTGGAACAAGATCTTGCCAGTTAGCCATTGAGAAGGGTTGACAAGAGTTTGCCACCTACCACAGCTGTTTTGTGTTGGAGACTAGATGGTAATTTTGCCAGGACTACTTAGAAGGTCTGAGCCATAGATGTCAAAACAAATGTTTCTGATATTGAGTGTGTGCTCATTTTGTGGTATTTTTCACTTAAGTTATCATGTCATTATGGGTGCTGGTTGAGATTGGAGGTGTTGATGAAGAAGACAGTGGTGTCAGGTTAAAAGCCTACCATCAAAATATGCCAATCAGTTAGGAAGAGATCTGCTTCAACCAACATAATAAAAACTAGGCTTGGTAAAGTCAAAAGAAATCAAAGAGATGTACCTATTTGCTAAAAGTAAAAGCAAAATCTTCATCTCATCTGCAATATCAATTCTTCATATATATCAACAAATAATTCTGGATAGGGATCTACTTGAAATAATTTTCCTTATATGGTTTTCTCCTTAATCTTTTAAAAAAATATCTGTTAGTATAGATGAGACTGTCAGGCTATGGTAAGAATTAAGGGAAACACGCAGAATCTGACCAAGTATCTTGCAAAGTATCTTGCAAAGAAAATATATATTTTTTCTGCCTCTAATAAATTGGTCAAAAAAATTTTGTCTACTTAAACACTTAGTGTGTCAATGATTTGCTTCCATTTAAAAGTCAAAAACACCTCCAACTTTCCAACATTATTACCGTACACAGTAATTAGCTAGCTAGGGCAACTGAAAACAGAAAACAATCAGATTCCAGTATGTAGTACACTCCTTAGTCTCCAGGGATGCCAGAATTTTTGGAAAAGCTGAATGAAGTTGAAAGGGGAAAAAAATGAAAACAATGGTCAGGTACTGGCATTTCACAGGACATTGTGCACATCCCTTGAAGTTTGTGGGTGGGAAGACAGCTAAAAATGTCTCAGAAGCTGTCTTTTTGGAAGTCAAGTTTGAGTAACTGGACAAGACATATGCCACAAGTCTGTGCAATTAGATCACATAGCCTAGTACCACAAACATAATTATTAGCGGCTGTTTTTGTTGAATGGCAGGTTAGAGAAACAATAAAAAGAGGAGTTGATGATGATGAATGAGGAAAGGCGTGAAATGACTGTGCTCTTCTAGGAGCTTTTAAGTCTCAACATAAAGAAAAGACTCTGTCATCCTCTCCGGACTTAAAGTGTTGACTGAGAAAGCAAAGAGGGATGAGAAGGCTGTTTATAAGCTCGAGGAATAGATAGGATCTCCCACCATGTCGGAAAGCTGTTAAGCACTCAAGGTGAAAACACTCATCAGGGTTTTAGAGTCAACAAGTAATTGTTTGTATTTGGACATGTGCAGCAAGCCTCATTACCTTAACATTCTTGACCAAGTTTCTGAGGCAAAGGACATGCCTTTGGTGTGAACTGAGTCCACTGGAGTGGTGTGGACTGAGATACTAGCCTTTGTGGCTAGGGGACATTTTTAAGGCTTTTCAAACGGGTGCTTGTGACCGCACAGCTATGTACAGTGGACCTTGACTTTTGTTGTGGTTGAAGCAAGTAGAATTTAGTAGGAAAAGACTGAGAAGAATAATTCTGCACTTAGCTTTGGGACTTCATTTTATTCTTTCTCTTCCAGTACATGCAAGTCATGGTGCAACTTTTTACGCTTGGTAGGTGGCTTTCATACACAATAAACACCCAATGTTTTTTTAATGTTTTCATAGGATTACATAAGGTAATCAGTCCTTGAAGGTAACAACTCATTACTTTGAGTTGAAATATATATATACCCAAGATTAATGTGAGGGATTAGCCTCTGGGACCATCAGAGACCATGCTGAGAATGGAAGAAAAATTGGGGCAGTGGAGCGGGACAATGTTGTACTCCTCTACATTCCTGTCTGCCCTAGAAGGTGAAAATGAATTGGCTTCTGATTTTACCCGAGTACCCAGGGTCACACTGACACCCTCAAATTAAGAAGGAATACCTACCAATAGCTTTCCCTCCTTTCTTCTTCCCAGAGGAAAGTAAGTTGACCAAAGCTGAAACAGGTACTTTGCACATTAATTTATACAGATAAATTAATTAATTTGTTCCACGATTCTATACTGGGCATCTGCTATGGGCAAGATGCTGGTAGTACAGATGTGGCCCATACAACAAAAGAGTGATGCTTTCAATAACTTAAGGGCAAATTGAGACTCTTTCTACCTCCAACCGAATTCATTCTCCTCATTCTTCACCATAGTTCTCACTTCTGCCAAATGATCCAAGATCAGTATTTTGAAAAGAATCTGAAATCGGCATACTGAACATTTCTCTTTAATAAGAAAATGGGCACAGTTCTTTTATCATTGCATCAAGAATTAAATTCAGCCAGAGTAGCTGTAACCTGTCCATAAATAAAAATTGCTGAATAGAGTTTTATTCCTCAGCCCCATTTCTATGGTCTGCCATAGATTAATCAAGCTTTTTGAGCTTTCTCAGAGTATGTTTGTTTTTATTTACTTATTTGCTTAGTTTTTTTTTTAATGTTTACAATTGTGTTTTAACTGGTTTGTATAAGACAGATGTGCATGTTTCTATTCATGTATCTGTTTAATAACATTGATCAAAAATGTATACTGTATTATGGGTCCTGGATTTCTGAGTCTGTTTTGGTAAAATAAGGAGACTTTAAATATATCTCCTCCTAAAATTAAATTATGACACTAGATTTGACATCTCTTTGGATATCATTTGTAAAGATTCTTATATGAAAACAAACAGGGTTTACTTTGAATCTTACCCAAGAATAATCTACACTGAAATATTTCAATGTTTGTACTAAATTAAATTATATTATAATCAGAGTTTTCTTTTAGCCATCTAGAATTAGTAGGAGAGGAGGAAACATTTGCAATAGAAAACCAAATAGCATGAAACAACTGAATGTTACTTGTTTTTTTATACGTATTTCAATTAATTTACTAATCTGACTTGCTAAAAAGCCAACCAGTTTGCCTAGAACTGTATTTTGCCATTTCAAAGGAAGTTTGACAAGTTATTTTCAAGCTTCTACTTTACATTTTTCCCTCTCCCATATCTACGCACCAGAATTTTAATCATCATAAATAATTCTTATTTCAGTTGAATAATTATTTGACAATACTGTATAAATAATGTGTATACATATTTAATAATTATTTGACAATACTGAATTGAGCAAGTGAATTCAAATTCCTTCTTATAATTGATTATATGAATTAAATAATATCAATTGAGTCTTCTGGGGGGAATATTTTCAGATTTTGATAAATAAGCATAAATGGAAACGTTTCTTCAAAACATAATATTGTGGAGTTTTATCCAGCATAAGTAGTGTATCCTACAAAGAAGTTAAGAAAACATTTATTTGAATATAATTTTTTCCCAAAATTTTTTTTTATTTTTATTTTTTTTAATATTTTTTATTTATTTCTAGGAGAGAGAGAGAGACAGCGTGAGCAGGGGAGGGTCAGGGAGAGAGGGAGTCACAGACTGAAACAGGGTCCAGGCTCTGAGCCGGCAGTCAGCACAGAGCCCGACGCGGGGCTCGAACCCACGAACCGCGAGATCATGACCTAAGCGAAAGTCGGACGCTTAACCGACTAAGCCACCCAGGCGCCCCATTCCCAAAATTTTTAAAGGGGTTAACAATTTTGGATAAAATTTTAAGCAAAGTGAAGTATTTGCAGTTAGTATGATTTGGGTCAAGTCAGTCCAGTCATGTTATTTCTTGAAGTGTTTCACCTCTATTAACTTTTCAGTTTTGGTTTTCTCTTCATCTCTTTTTTTTCTGTAATCTGGATCCCAGAAATATTTTACATGTGTAAGAACTCAGGTACACAGTAGGTGTAACTTATCTTCTAGTCTTAAATACTAAATTTTCAGCATGTTTTATTCAGAAAAGTTTACTAAGACTTGCACCAAGACGAGTATGAAATAACACTTGCCTAAAAGATACATATATATTTCTCCATATTTTAATTGCCTCTCAGCATTTTTTAAAGCTCTCCAAAGTATTCCTGTTGATTATTTGGGACCAGCCCTACATATAATCTTCCCTTATCCATCAGTTCTTTTTAAAATTTTTAAAAATGTTTTTATTTATCTCTGAGAGAGAGAGCTTGAGCAGGGGAGGGTCAGAGAGAGAGGGAGAAACAGAATCTGAAACAGGCTCCAGGCTCTGAGCTAGCTGTCAGCACAGAGCCCAGTGCAGGGCTTGCACCCATGAACCATGAGATCATGACCTGAGCCGAAGTCGGACGCTTAACCGACTGAGCCACCCAGGCGCCCCATCCATCAGTTTTTAAATTCAAATCTGGATCACAGAGATAATGTTTGCTCTCAAGGGATATGTGCACTTTCTCAAGAACATACTATTTTAAACCAAATTAAGCATTGGTTTTTAAATAAGATATGATACTGAGATAGCTCTTGGTCATCATCCCCCATGGGGAAACAGATATAATGTGTCAAGTAGAATTCTTCTTATCTAATATTTTCTTTATAGATAGGTATTAAATGAAGATATGATGAGGACAACAAAAATACTCAAGAGGAGAGTTTAAAAACCATACATAGCACTCCATTTCTCATGTATAATTGCCAAAAGCAATAAAGGATATGTGCTGGGTTCTATTATCAATCCTTATTTGCATTTCACTAAAGAAGGAATAATATTCTTTATCCCCGACCAATCCTACATGTAGTTAAGGTCACAGTATCTGTTCTTAGAACATCATCTCCTAGCCCATGTTGCTTTTCCCTATGCTAGAATGTCAGGGAAGACATTCATGTTCAAAGTGGGCCTGAAATTGAATTCTGGGGCACCTGGTGTCTCAATGGGTTAAGAGTCCAACTCTTTTTTTTTCATAGTTTATTTTCAAGTTGGTTTCCATATAACACCCAGTGCTCATCCCAATAAGTGCCCTCCTCCATGCCCATCATCCCCCTTCCCCTCTCTCTCACCTCCATCAGCCCTCAATTTGAACTCCATATTCAAGAGACTCTCATGGTTTGCCTCCATCCCTCTCCCCAACTATTTTTCCCCTTCTCCTCCCCCATGGTCCTCTGTTAAGTTTCTCCTGATCCACTTACAAGTGAAAATATAAGGTATCTGTCTTCCTCTGCCTGACTTATTTTGCTCAGCATAATACCCTCCAGTTCCATCCACGTTGCTACAAATGGCCAGATTTCGTTCTTTCTCATTGCCATGTAGTATTCCATTGTATAGATAAACCACATCTTCTTGATCCATTTGTCAGTTGATGGACAAATGATTTAGCTATTGTTGAAAGTGCTGCTATGCACATTGGGGTACATGTGCTCCTATGCATCAGCACTCCTGTATCCCTTGGGTAAATTCCTAGCAGTGCTAGTGCTGGATATTGGGGAACTGTATTGTTAATTTTTTGAGGGATCTTCACACTGTTTTCCAGAGGGGCTGCACCAGTTTACATTCCCACCAACAGTGTAGGAGGGTGCCCGTTTCTCCACATCCTCGCCAGCATCTATAGTCTCCTGATGTGTTCATTTTAGCCACTCTGACCGGCGTGAGGTGGTAACTCAGTGTGGTTCTGATTTGTATTTCCCTGATGATGAGTGACACTGATCATCGTTTCATGTGCCTACTGGCCATCTGGATGTCCAAGAGTTCAACTCTTGATTTCGGCTCAGGTCATGATCATGGTTCATGAAATGGAAACCCGCTGGCGATTGTCTCTCTCCCTCTTTCTCTGCCCCCCCACCCCTGTCTCTCAAAATAAATAAATAAACTTAAAAAACAAAAAAGAACATCTCCTCCTCGCCCATGTTGCTTTTCCCATGTTGTTATGCTAGAAGGTCAGCATCAACATTCACATTCAAAATGAGTCTGAACCTGAATCCTAAAACTTGGTCTACATTATTTTAAACCACTTATGGCTGTTCATGCTTAGCTAATTTGTGAACACATTAATGCATCAAGTAAGACTTTTTCTTGCCAGAAACCCACCAAGATGTGCTCTACTGACCCATTTTATTCTTTTCATTAAATTGAGGAGAAAAGATAGTCTATATTATATTTCATTGTATTAAAGAAATACATAAAAGCCTGAGTAGTAGTAGACATTTTGTAGGAATGTCTTTAGGGTAAGTATCTATACTGACATGGTGATCATTTAGTGAAATATGCCATGAAGTAATTTCTCTAACCCTTTTTTTTTTTTTTTGGCTTTTAAGTTTTTCTTCTTTGGTAGATAAAATGCTGTGGTTGAGATCAACTAGAATGAATTATTTCTGAGTAATGAACAAGATAAATTGGTCTATAAAACATTAAGTAGATATAACATTTTTGCCTGGCTGCCAATAGTTTGTAAATGTTTATAGAAGCCTCATGGTGTAGTAGAAAGAATATGGACTATTTCAGTCCTAAGTAATCTTCTAGAGGTGCTTGGTAAGTCCCTCAGTGTCCTTGGGTCTCCTAGTGCCATCTACTATACAAGAGAGTCAGAGATGAACCAGACAATTGTTAAATTTTGTCAAACTCTTCTCTCACTCTATAATTTGCTAAAACTTAACTTTTTCTTAAGCCTTAAATGATCTAAATTTTTATCACTAATTAAAAATGATACTATTCTTATTTAGTAATTTTGGTTGATTTGGGGGCTTTAAAATCTGTGCTTTAAATTAGACTAATTAGAAGTTCTGATTGAACACAGTACATTTCTCAAAATAATCTATAATGACTTAGCTTTTTTGAGGGGAGGGAGTAATACAACTGACATTCCTACCAATAATTTAGAAAGTTAGTGGACTCTTACTAGAATATAACAAATTTCTAGTACTATTTTGTATTCTCTATGGAGTGTT
>NW_027528006.1:2979268-3170961 GCF_008692635.1 Crocuta crocuta
AAAAACATTGCAGTGAATATTCCTTATTTTTTACATGGTTAGTATTTAAAACTCATCCTAGAGAATAGCACACTTTCCTTCTATTCAAGGCTCAGGTGAGGAGACACAAGCCACAATAGGATTCTTTCAGGGTTTTTCCCCGAATGTGAAATGCAAGAGGAATAATAAGTATAGGGCCAAAGTGGTGGCAAGAAACTAGGATTTCTAATTTTCTAAAAATTTTCCTGAAAAATTGGTTTTACTAAAAAAAATAGAGGAAAAAAAAGCAAAACTATAAATAGCTTTATAAAACTTTATAGACAAATACATTTTCTGATACAGAAATGTTTACTTTTTAGGAAGAAATATTTTTAGTAACTACTCTCAGCCTTACTCCTGGCCTTATTACCATTCAGATGAACTGTACTGGGCTTTTCTAAGGGTAGCTTCAGCCTCCTTTTCTAAACTCTTCCGTTTTATGCCATTTTGTAGAAAATTGGCATTTATGCCATTTTGTAGAAAATCCCATCGTAAAATGGAATCCAATGTCAATTATCCTGGGTAAATAATAGCAAATTACTCAAACATGTAAGTATTCCAGTTTGTTTACCTGTTTGTTTGTTTTCAGATTAGTGGTGGTTGGGAGTGGGAGTATAATTCCCATTTCTTGGGGCACACAAGCTTTTCTAAGTCTTTATTTCATGCAAAGTAAACCATATAATATTTTCTCATTTTGCAAGTTAATTAAATTTATTTCAACATTTCCTAGGACAGTTATCAAAAATCCCAAATAAACTCTCATCGTTAGAAACATTTAATCTATATTTCATTGTGAATATAGCCTAAGAACACAGAAGGTAATGTTTGAAAACATGGCCCTACTAAAATGTTGATAAATAATTATTTCCTGACATAATTCAATCAAGTTAAATGGACAAAAAGCAGTCTCTGGAGAAGGAAATAAAAAAGGGAAATTGCTGCATTTACCAAATCTATTGATCTAGCACAGTGCCGTGAAGAGACTTTAAATGACCACCTGCAACTGTTTGTTGACCGATGATCAACAGGGAACACTCCAGGGTCACATTTCATTTGCAGTTAAAAATACAACAGAAAATTAATCTTTAACACACTTTAACAATTAATTTACAACTGGGAGTACTGTCCCTAAAATTGTGTTGTTAGTTTCTGGTACTTTTAATGGTAGGTCAATGACAATGGCTGAACTATAATACAGGCCAATTGAATATAGCCTTAAATTGAGAAATGATTTAGAATTTGCCATTTTGTTCATCAATAACGCCAAGCTAATGACTATATTTGTCCTTGAGGCACCAGTTGAAAAGGTCGCTCTGGTCTTTAACAAATTAAGAAAAATATGTATCTTCATATTTATATAGAGAATTTTCTGCTAACCTAGGTCCTGTTTCTGTCTAGAGTTCTGAATGCATGTCAGGGTATCTCAAAGAACTATGGATGATAGAGAAACTAAATCATTTGCCTTATGCTGAAAGGGCATCTAGAGTCTAAAATAGTACAAGGTGGACCAGAATGAGACTAATGATTAGCCCACTCTGGTGTTCTCTTTTTAAAGAAGGTGAGATCACTCCAGAGCAAGTATATGCCTTTAACTCTGGGTGGAGGATAACAGATCAAGTGAATGTCTACTGATTTGTAGCAATTTCTTGGCCATTAGTATAACAATAAGGGGTCATACGGTCCCTTAATTTTTAGGCTGTTGACACAATTAGTTCTATGAAAATGCATGTAAAATACTTAAAGGAGTAACTGAAGGCACTTAAGTTTCAGCCAACATTTTTATTTAGGGGAAGAAAAAAGAGATTATGATAATCTTCTTGCAAATCTCTAAAAAACGTTGCCTATAGACAACAATAAGGTATATTTGTACACAAATTCCAAGTCCACATGGTTAGTTATGCAGATGTTGAGTCCCACACCTATCAAAAATACACAGAAGAGGGGCACTTGGGTGATTCAGTTGGCTGAGTGTTGGACTCTTGATTCTGGCTCAGGTCATGATCCCAGGGTCATAAGATCAAGCCCTGTATCTGGCTCCACACTCAGACTCAGACTCAGTCTCTCTTTCTCTCTCTCTCTCCCTCTCTCTCTCTCAAAATACAAAAATAAACATTTAAAAAATACACAAAAGAAAAACCTAGTACTTCTTTCCACATTCTTTAAAATTTTTTCATTGAGGTTAGGCTGCTACCATTATGTGTGTCTATTCTGTTTGTGGTTCTACTTCTCTGTTTCTGTCAATGCTTTTTTATATAAAATATCTGCTCCATTTCTGAATTGTAGTGTATAGAACAGTGTGTGGTCCTTGGACCAGCAGAATCAGCATTCCTGGAAAATGGCTAAAATTTCAAATACTCTGGTGCTTTCCCAGATCTGCTAAATAAAAAGCCCAGCAATCTGTGTTTAAACAAACCTTCCAGATAATTCTGATGCATGCTTAAGTTTGGGAACCACTTATATAGAAAATGAGCCAATTTTAGCAGACAGTAAATACCTATTCAATACCCACTTCTCCAGATTCTATGCAATCCTATGAGCTGTACACAATTAGCTCCAATTTGCAAATGAGGAAACTAAGACTCCAGAATTATAAATGACTTATTCAAGGTCACATAGCTGGTAACATATAGATGTTAAGCCAAGTTCTTCTGCTCTTTTAGAGCTATTTCCCTCTCTATGCTTAAACTCTTTCATTAATTTCATCATGTAAAATAAGACTGTGATGTTCACTTTAAAATTTTGTGTGTATATGTGTCTGAAATTACTAGCTGCTTCATTTTGTGTGTGTGTCTGTGTGTTTGATTGAGAGACAGACAGACAGATGATGGGGGGGCAGGGTGGAAAGAAATGAAATGGGAATATAAATAGGCAATACAAAAAATAAAATTAGTATCATAAATGTTGCTGTCCAATTACTCTCAATATATAGCAATTAGGAACACTTTGACATTCTTTCAAGACAGTTAAGCTAGAGTCTAGATGTACTTTCTGATATTATTGAATTGAGTAAGTATTCAATTCCAAACAGGGCTACTTAAGCTAAGAGCTATTAACACAGTTATGCTACTCCTCAGCTATGTGCTCTCCTTTCTCGGTCTTCAAAAACACATTCTCTTCTTCCTTTTGGCATTCACTACTAACAGACTATTTTGCAGGTATATGCTACCCATGAATTTGGTAACAGTTTTCTACTCATAAGTTTTGTGAAATTTTTTGAGCTCATGTAATTGTCAAGTAAACAAACAGCATCAGATGCTTGTTAAAAGGTGATAAGACAGATTTTATTCACACTACTGTAGTAAGGGAGAGAGACTACAATATTAACTGAGCTCAACTCCAGCTAAGCCAAAGACAGTTGAGGTTTCTAAGGGAGAACAAAGGATTATGGATAAGTGGGAAAGGTGAGAAAAAAAGAGTTGAGAGTCTGTGGAAATGAAAAATTATGAAAAGGAATAAGTGAGGAATTACTGAAAATAGTTTGGGAAGGTAGATTGGGACCATGTATAATTGCAGCTGGAGAGCACTGAATTTCCTTAAATAAAGACTTAGCATGGAAACCTGAGGTCACCTTTAGGGACAAGGCCTACTACAGGGGGAAGGCAGGCTGAAGTGCGGTCAAGTCTTTTTGCAAAGAATTCAGGGACGATCCTTTGTGCTGTGTAAGAGTTCAGCAGTCACATAATGTGTTGAGGCTTTAATTAAAATAACTGTTTAACATTAAAGAGAAATAAAAACATTATTTGAAATATTTTTAATTATTATGATGGAAATTATTTAGTTTTGAAAAACACTAAGTATTTTTTTCTGGACATAATCTTATGAACCTAGAATCTATTGGAATTCCTCGATGTAATGTAGCATTTCACTGTCAAAAACCATGAATGGAATCATGTTTTCAAGAAATTCAAGAGTGTAAATGAACTACCAGCTGAAATAATAATTGCTGTATAATTTTTGCAACACTGGTAATTATGAAGCAAAATTATACCCCATTAGATTGTTTGCAAATTATCACAATTTTTATAACATAGAAAAATTATATTTGTTTTATCATAAATATGGAAGATAAAACTAACATAATTTGTTCTAAATATAGACCTAAATATTATCATGTTTCACTAGAATTTTGCACATTTGTATAGAACTTCACTTTCTGGAGTGTAAGAAATAATGTATCAAAAAGAGATTCTAGGATTTCTACACAAAATCTCATCCTGTATTCAGAAAAGAAGTAATCAAATCCTGCCCATAATTTTAACTCAATTCTAACCAGACCTGGTATTAATTTATCAGCTTATTTTAATGGAGTTACTCAAAAGCTCCTTAGAGCATTCTAGTTTCACAGCAGAGAAAGTCATTACAGATAATGTCATCAAGAAAAACATTAAATTTTGGTTAGTAATCTCCATATTTGAACAAGAAAGTAAATGACCTTGAAGATAAAGGTGCCAAATTATTTTTTTAATAAATAAAGTCTAAGAAGCTATAAAACTTTAATTACCTAGAAAATTCACCTATATAAAAATTAATCTCTTTGTGTTAACTAATTGGTATGCTTCTCTAAAATACTTTTGAAATCTAAAAATCAAGAGTGTGCTAGAATATGGAGAAAAGTATTCAAAACAGGTAAAACAGTCTTTATCACTGCCTTTTTTGTTTTGCTATTTTCAACTTTATTCAACAAAACCTGATTTAGTGGGAAAAAAGTTGGCCCTGAATACAAAACACCGAACCTACCCTCCCCCAGGTGAGTGCGTACTCACCAATTGATTTAATTTCCCCAAAGTCCAGTTTCAGCATGTACAGAACATAATGCTTAGCTGATATATTTTGTGAGACTGAGATATGAATATTAAAAGTATATGATACATGACAGTCATTCTGTATTAGTTCTTGATTTTTGTGCTATTCCTGTCTTTCAATTCAACTTACCCCAAATGGTGCTTTTCTTAATCAAGAAAGCTTCCTTGAAACCTCATGTTCTAGATAGCCTTTCTGATCCGTGTTTGACACTCCTTTTCTCACAATGTTAATAATGAAGATTAGAAGAGCCATACATATATTATTAAGAAAATTTAAAGGAGTTTCAGATTTGTAATAATTGCCTATAAATAGCAAATACTTATATTTTATAATTCACTGACTTTTCCTTTGAAGTATACACATTTTGGCATTTCCTTTTTCATTTTTATTTTATTTGGATGTAGAGTTCTTAATTTATCTCAAGGATTTACAAATTTGACTTTGCTATCAAAAGAAAAAAAATTTGTGTTTAATGAATACTGAGTTTTCCTTTACTCAGCTAGTTGCTGGACTGCCCACTAATTGATTCATTATCATTCATTCAATAAAAATATATTGAGCACATATTATGAACTATGTATGTATGTCCTATTCAGAGTGAAATAACAGATGTGACAGATCCTGAATTCGTGAGACTCTGACATTTATGGAGCTACTTCCAAGTTTCATAACAAAGTTTTTGAAAAATACATTCCTCACCCAGGAAAGCACCACTGCTACTCAAATAAAATACAGTCTATACTTTTATCGAGAGTGGTCCCCACAAAGTAAAACTGGTGGGGAGAGCCAACCATAGTTCAAATACACACTGAATCCTTCTCCCTCTGCCATGTGTTTCTTTAGTTACTCACTTCTCCACACAGACTATTCCCCTCAACCTTTCAAATTCTCACCTACTAAAATACTACCTCTGAAAGGTTCACCCCGAACATCAACCAGCTTTTTCAGGACAACAATTTTATTATTTAAAACCATGATGATGTATTTTCTCTCTGATATAGCACTTAAAATATTTGGTTTGTAATTACTTGAATTATTTGTGTCCTTTTTCTACCAAGTTTTAAAACTCCTTGATGGTAAAGACTGCGCTTGCTTGTCTTTGCATCCTCCATTCTAAGAGCTAACATAAATCCTACACAGTGTTGCTTAATAGATATTAGCCAAAAATAATCTCTAGGATTCCTTAACATATTCATGTTCTGTTTATTTATGAGATAATATGGAATTTTGCATTTATTTTTTATATCTAGTTTTCCCCTTGTCTTTATCAATTTTATTAAAGTTTTACTTGCCTTTTACTTATTTTCTCCTGTTGTGTCCATGAAAAAATGTTTAAGGAGAAAGTTACCATGATGGCCAATAGCTTGTTTATTCTAATTGCCCAAAAAGAGAAGTATTCTTGGTCCAACATGATTGCTGGGGAGAAAATCAGTCAAATCCTTCTCTTCTGGAGAAGGATAAGAAGCATAAGCTGGGAAAGAAACTTGTGAATGGCCCTTTGCAGATTAACTACTCAATGATTCATCAAAACATAACTCATGCCTTGGCAAGTTAAAAGAAAAGATGATTTACATGAAAATCGTGTATGTTTTTCCATTTGGACTTTATCAATTTGCAAAATCCTCCCCATTACCATGGTGATGTTGCATTCTTAGGTAGAATTTTCTCATTAACAAGAGCTGACTTATGTCATAATCACTTGTAATGCCAATAATCAAACTTTATTATTTAGGATGTTAAATATGATCCAGAATAAACTTTACAGATTGCTATTATTTATGTACATGAATTTGCTAAATATTGGCTTTTTCTAATATGGTTTTTTTTAAATATTTTTTTATTTATTTCTAGGAGAGAGAGAGACAGCGTGAGCAGGGGAGGGTCAGAGAGAGAAGGAGACACAGACTCGGAAACAGGCTCCAGGCTTCGAGCTGGCAGTCAGCACAGAGCCCGACGCGGGGCTCGAACCCACGAACCGCGAGATCATGACCCAAGCGAAAGTCGGACGCTTAACCGACTAAGCCACCCAGGCGCCCCTTTTAATATGGTTTTTAAGTAACATATTTTTAGATAAAATACTTCCTATCTGCCAGAATACCCCATGGTTGATACCTTGAGCCTTATTAACTCCCTACTCTCACTTCTTCTGACTTTCTGCCTTGCTCCTTGTTCTCTAGTTGGTAAATCAAACTTATGATTTTTCTGGAAAACATCATACTATTTTCACTTTAATGCTTGTGTTCATGTCTTCCCACCTTTCTCCTGAATGCCTTGTGTTCAACCTTCAAAACTCAGTTGAAGTCTCATCTCCAAAGAGGAAGTCAGCCTTGGAGCCACCACCAATATGAACTACTTTTATTTTTCTTCCACCTTAGCTCTTATCATCACTTAATGTGTTTTATTGTAATTCTCTGTGTATTTGTCTTTTACTCCCAATAGAGAATAGATTCTGATTGAGGAGGGCCATAACTTACTTGATTTATGTTCCCATTTCCTAAAAGAGTGCCCTTCTCCTCAAAGGTCTTCCTATGTGTTTGAATTCAACTGTCCAAAAGCTCTTAAATAGGTATACAATACCACTTGGGATATTCATCTTTTAAGAGACATCAAAACTGATGTTGTTACAACTTAATATAAGTAATAGAATTTCACTATAAGAATATGTCTTTAAATTTAAAAAAGAGCTGACCTATATGAATGGGAAATATAATTTATGTTCCCTTTCACTGATGATATAAGTTTTAGGTTTTAGTTTCTTTGAGTAACAAAACAACACTTTATAACTTTTGAGATAATTGTATGCTCACATAAGTTGTAAGAAATACAGAAAATTTATATTCTTTCACTTACTTTCCCCTAAGAGGTCGTCCTTTAATTGGCATTGAATTTTGAACCAAAATAAACAAATACACTAAGTTAATAGTCTAACAACCATCAAGCAAAATTCTGGACCTCCTTTGCAAAAATACTTTTTATAGGAAGACTTGATCACCCTCACCAAAGAACAGAGAACACTGGAGAGATTCTCTATGAAAAAGGGACTAATCCTCTAGACTTGAGCCCCTCAGAAAGTCCCTTTCACATTAACAGATGTTTATAATAAAGACAGTCATTGTTCATTACCACAAAATTATCAGATTATAATTTACTGGTATATCGTGTACCCAAAAAATTCTTCTTCAGAATTTGAAAGACCCTTAAATCATCTAGGTCTTCCCACTTTCTATTTTGAAGCATAGTGAACCTTTTCATATGAGTCTTAACTGGTCACAGAGTGGGGAAAATGGTTCACTGATTGATGGATCCTTTAAATACTGAGTTTCTATTTTGTGCAAAGCAGAAAAATCCAGGGATTTCCAAGCTAAATATGATATATCATGTGCAGTTTACTGAGCATTTATGCTCAGAAATGACTGGTCAAGGATTTGGTAACATTTGTATCACAAAGTTTTTTCTTTTGTCAACTCAGTCTTTTGCTATAGCTTAATCCCACTAATCTTGTTCACCTTCAAAAATCCTGCTTTATTCTTTGCTTCAATCTTTCATTCTAACAATTTCCACCTATAAAAGCATATATAAGGAACATCTTGCAATTTACTGACAGTTTTACTTGTTTCTTAGGCAAAGTAAATACCGGCCTGAATATTTTGCCCCAGAATTTAACCTGCTGCCTCACTCTGTATCTTCTGCCTGTGACATAAAGTATATTAGATTCCCTTCCCTGATACTTAGACATTTTCCTCTGTGGCATGTCTATTAAAGACTATTATCTTGATGAGTCATTTTGTCAGATGGTTTTCCAACAGGATTCCCTTGAGAGAATGGGAAAGAGTGGGGAAATATGATGCAGAGACAAATAGTCAGGGATGGAGAGTTAAATAGTCTGAAAGCCAGAAGTTTAGTAATCTATCATTACTGACTTGTATCACTTCATCATCTTGTGTGTGAGTTATATACTCTCATATCCTCTGGCTTTTTTTCTTCATCTGTAATTAAGAATAGCAATACCCATCTCAGAGGATTGCTGTGAGAATTAAAGAAATAAACTATAAGAAAATATTTTAAAATATGCAAATAAGTGGGTGTATTTGTATGTACCTTGAGGGCAACTAGCTGCATAAGGAAAAGCAATACTAAAAATACAGATACGGTTTCCTTCACCCTTTGTAATCTGTCCTTGGTTTGAGCTTGCCCAACTGAGATTTATCCCACGCTATTAGTGAGGGAGTGTGCTATGTTAGGTGAGAAGCTTCCTACAAAATACATGGACAGAATGATCCATGGCATATAGTCTAGCTCTCTGGTTTTGTCAACTTTGCAGTGCGGGAACTCAAACATTTCTGTTGGCCTCCACATGGCTGGTCAACCTACGACAGATGAGGAGGAAAGAGGCATTCATGTCTTAAGAACAAGCCACCCTTTCCCTATAGGAAAGTATACATATAAACACCCAATTTGTTGAACACATTTAGAATGGCATTTCTTATGACAGTTGATATATAATAAATGATAACATATAATCACCTTTAAGATGTTATGGGCTAAGTAGGGCGCCTGGGTGGCTCAGTTGGTTAAGTGTCCGACTTCGGTTCAGGTCATGATCTCATGGTTCATGGGTTCAAGCCCCGCATCAGGCTCTGTGCTGACAGCCAGCTCAGAGCCTGGAGCCTGTTTCGGAATCTGTGTCCCCCTCTCTCTCTGACCCTCCCCTGCTCACGCTGTCTCTCTCCCTCTCTCAGAAATAATAAAACATTTTAAAAATTAAAAAAAAAAAGATGTTATGGGCTAAGTCAATGGGAATTTGTATGTTCTGTTCAGGATTTACTCAGTTTGGTGAAGAAGGAGCTCCAAAATCTATTAAATGTGAGAGGAAGATTATTTTCTCTAATAATATTTGAGGCACTAAGCTCTAGCTGTAGGCAATTTCTAATTATTTTATATATACTAGCTCATTTATTCCATACAGCATGACTAGGAAGGAGGAACTATTGTGTTGCCCATATTACAAATGAAATTTAAACACAGGCAGTTCAGTGACTCCTCCTGTGGTCACTGGAAATGCAAAGCCAGACTACAACCCAGACACTCTGGATCCAGAAGCCTTTGCTAATCACCTGAGAAAGCTTTCCTAAGAATTCTAGAATAAGAAATAGTTTTAGTACCTGAGGTCTTCTTAACCTAAAACAGATTTTGGGTAAAATATCAAATGCTCTCCCTTTACTTACCTACAAATGTTTCAGAGAAAATTACCTTTAGATGCATGAACCAAAACATATGTATTAGGAGAAAAGTTCTCTTGTCTATCAGTTACAGAAACCCTCAGTTTTCCATTCTTTCTAGAGGGGAAAAAGCCTTTAAAAGTGCTGATGAATATTGGATATTCTCCCAACTCAGAGTAGTGATTTTGCTATTTTACAGACAATGTGGATGTTGGGATCAGTCTTTCTGTATCTCAGAATGTCAACACATTTTTTTCAAACTGAATTTATCAGTTAAATGTAGCCAAGAGATTTAGTTTATCTGAGTGTCCTACAAAGGAGAAATAGTTTACCACTGTTTTTACAGATTGAGGTAAATCTGACAGATTACTGACATATGCTATGGATTTAATTTAATACCATAGTACAGATGTGTGCTCTGATAAATTTTTGTGAAACCTAGGCTAAGATAGAGTTGTTTCAATATTTATGGGGTTGAAAATGTAGAGTTAGCAAAGGAAGTATTTTAATTAAAACAATATTTTTCCTTATATGCTCAGAGTAAACTATAGGGGAATTCTTCTAAAGAGTTACTATTGTTTCAATATAATTGCTGGGTTTTTAGGCACATCAAAAGAGGTTTGGAGGGTTTTATCCCAGTTTTTAAAATCTACTAATTTTAGAACTATCAGAAATTAAAACTCAGTAGTTCTTCTGATTTTCTTTCTTTCACCTAAATTTATTTGACGCTTTAAGTTTANTTCCCATTGTATGGTTTAGGTATCCTGGAGATAACTTCAGTGGAAATCGGAGTTGTTGCCGTCAAAGCCATTAACAGCAACTATTATTTAGCCATGAACAAGAAGGGGAAACTCTATGGCTCAGTAAGTATTCTGCTTTAATTTTCCATGTCTGCTGCAGTAAATCATTACCAGAGTTTTGGAATGTTTCCCTCAGACATTGAAGAGCTTTGTTATCATTCTATTGCTAGTAAATAGAGCCACAGTGGGCTGGTCACCAGAGTTTCAAGGGCTGGCAAAGCGGCTCTTGCAACTCTGTAATTTCCTCTGTTGTTCACCCATCAGTCTACCACACAAGCTGTTACTGGCATTCGTTAGTCTGTGCTCTGAACTGTTAACGGGTCAGACTCTCACGGAAGCATCTGGTCAGATTGGCACGGGTGCCGCAGACAACTTGGAGAAGAATCATTGAAAACAAAGATCTTAAATTGAGTAGAAATCATATACTGTGTGTGTTTTAGAGCTGAAGATAAAACAGGGGCTTGGTATTTTGCATTCTTTTAAAATATGAGATGGGGAGACAGATTAAGAAATTTACCATTTGTGTGCCATTCAATCAACTCCATATTTTTATTTACTTAGACAACAGTCATTAATTCAATGTGGAGCTGGTATCCAGCCAATGCTTTGAGTACATATGTTTCTAGTGTTTCATAGCAAGTATTAAGGACTATCACTTCAAAATGTGTAAATAACTTTTTTTTGTTGATTAGCATAAGGACAATTGCAATGCCTGCCTAGATCCAGCAGGTCCCAAACTTCAGTATGCATCATAATCACTGGGAAGATTAAATCACGTTTCTAGATTTTTTTGGTACACTAAAGCTGTGGTAATTTCTAGATATTTCTTTTCCTTTTTTCTTTTCTTTTCTCTTTTCTTTTCTTTCTTTTCTTTTTTCTTCCTTCCTTCCTTCCTTCCTTCCTTCCTTCCTTCCTTTCTGAGAGAGAGAGAGAGAGAAGGTACAAGCAGACAAGCAGTGAAGGAGAAAGAGGGAGACAGAGACTCTCAAGCAGATTCCATACCCAGTGCAGAGCCTGATGCAGGGCTCAATCCCACAGATCGTGAGATCATGACCTGGCCGAAATCAAGAGTCAGACACTTCACCAACAGAGCCACCCAGGCAGCTCAAAAAATGGATAATTCTTAAATCAACAGTGTCATAAAAATATTTACTACTCTCATTTCCCCACTTTTTCTTCTGTCCCAACACAGCTCATATACGGTGCCTATTCTGCTCCTTGAATTCTAAGATGTGTGAATTATTTGGTCCCATCTCTATATCTAAAGTAGATGGCCACTGCCTTCTAGCATAGCGCCCCCTTTTAGTTTTCTGCGGTAGGATTCATTGGAAAACCTCTCATTACTGTGTATATTGTTGACTACCTTCCCCCAATTTATTGTAAACTTAAATTGGGCAGGGTCTGCCTTGTCCCGCACTATATCCTCAGCACTCAGTCCCTCCAGAGCAGAGTTATAAAAGCATAAACCTAACCACTTGTCCTAGCAGTTCAGCACATCATAGCCTGTACCCTCCATTTCTGGTCCATTTCAGAAAGAAGCCCATTTTCTAACCACAATGCATTGTTTTTGCAATTTTGCATCACAACCAGGAAGAGTAAAATATGATGGCTTGCTCAAATTAAATGAAAAACCCACTCAAATTGAATGTGCCATTCAGAGTGAACTAGGACTAGGAATTCTGCACTAAAGGGTATGCCATCAAAACTCATGAGGACATATCTAACATAATTCTGTAAATCAGGGGCAATGTTTACAAATTCCTATCATCTTTTTTCAGGGGATTTACACTGACATCCTAAGCCTTCTTGAAAATATTAAGCCAACACCTAGAGTGATTAATTAAACCAGCTCTATATTATATTCTGTATTGAATATTTTCCTCTGTTCCCTTTTGGGAAATGTATGTCTCTCTTATATTTTCATTATTCCTTCTCTGAACAATTTATCTATGCTATTCTTGGTTTCCACATGACTAACAGCATTAAATAAGTTAGAAAATGGTATTTAAATAAAACAGGCTCTCATACAGCCTGATTTAAGGACCAAAGAAATGTATGAGGCATCCTGAGGAAGTTCAAAACCTTTCTTTAAACTACCAAAACCCAACTTTTGAGATCTTTCTCTAGACTATACTTTTTTTTAACTTTAATATTGATGATTTGCCTAAATGCTATAAACACATAGATTCCTAGGTCTTTCCTCCAAAGATTCTGATATATTTGAGGTAAAGTGGGTAAATATTAAAAAACACTTGAGATTAGGAGTCTGCTATAGGTATACCTATAGGTATACTTTAAGAGACATTGCTCTATAAATTTATTTTGGGGAGACAAAATAACTAAACATCTACTGTTCCTTTCTATACACTGCTCTGTTGCAAATATAAAGTCATCTCCGGGGAACCTGGGTGATTCAGTCAGGTAAGTGCATCCAATTCTTGATTGCAGCTCAGGTCATGATTTCATGGCTTCATGGGTTTGAGCCCCACATTGGGCTCTGCACTGATGGCATGGAGCCTGCTTGGGATTCTCTCTCTCTCTTCCTCTCTCTCTGCCCTTACTCAACTTGCACTGTCTCTGTCTCTCTCAAAGTGAATAAATAATCTTTAAAAAATAAAAATAAAAAATAAAGTAATCTAGAAAACCTCAGTCCTCCCATAGTCTCTAAACTCCCCCACTTTATTAGAATGAATATAACTATACATGTAAAAAATCATCTCTGCTTTGAAAGCCATATAGCTTTAGACAAACTAAGGTGAATTAATGGGGGGAAAAAAAACAATATAGTAAGGACTTAAGTTCCTTTCTAATTCGGAATTTTTGTCACATTAAAATTCTTACCTTAAATAATTTACCTTTCCCTCTTACTTTAAACCAAATGAACCATTTGATGTTAGACTTCTATATTACTTTATAGAAGTGAAGCACATTGGGTAAATAAATTCCAGGAAACAAAGCTTAAATTGGAAACATGAATGTAAAATATACCTGTTTGTGACAGTTCGGATAATGTTCAAAATTAAGATCTAGTTGGCAGAAACCTGAATACTTAAATATACACACATGCAGGAATTGGGAATTTAGTAACATTTTTTTTTTAAATCCCGAGGTGAGAAAAACTGAACTGCCCAGTTGAGGCCAATGAAAGATGCCTATAATACCCTTGGCTTGGATCGGAAAAAGGTCGAACCAGAGGAGCAAAAGCCCCAATTCTTTGGCTTCTAACCTGCTTTAGTGTGGGTATAAGGGAAGAGGGACATTTCCAAAGCTAGAGTTTTGAGATTAGTGAGGTACCTCCTCTACATCAGTAACTCCAGAGTGAGATACTAGATTTATGTAATGAAGGAAACATCAATTCTTGTCCCAAAGATTCCCCCTAAAAACACATGGTCACTTGAAACAAAGCCAAAGTACTCTGACTATTGAGTAGAATTTCCAAGGATCAAAGCCTCAGGTTTATATAGTATACACAGTGATAGTCACCAAGTTTGTAATTTCTTTGATATGGTAATTCATAAAGCAAGGCATTTCATGTCCTAGTTTTCAATCATTCCTAGAGCTCAGAGCCAAATCTATTAAAATTCCAGCTTATAGAAAATTGTAAATAATTTACAAAATGTAGAAATCTAGTATTTTTAAGAAAGGAAGACATCCCTCCATCTCTCCCTGGTCTCTTGGGTATCTAGATCTATTATGATTTTCCTATAAGATCTGCTTTCTTCCCAATGTGGATGTATTTATTATGGATTTACAGGCAAGGTTTACAAACTTGAGAAACACAGGGTCTCCTGTAATTCTATTTCTCCCATGAGACCCCATGGTCCTTATTCTGAAAAAAGTATTATAATTGTTTATCATTGGCTCATCACAAATACCACTAGTAGAATGCATGCTCTTAACAATCATTCTAGGCACTTAAACCATGCCATATTCAAAGCATACCAGCTTTTTAAAGGGGCCCTAACATGTGTTTATGATGATCAATTAAAATGAATCATAAGCCTTCAAACACAGAATCTGCTTTGTGGTTATGAGTTTTACTCTTCTGCTGTTGGCAACATGTCTTAAGTGCACAACTTAGGTACAAATGATATCAGCGAACAAAGCTCTTGAACTGGAGTTTTCTGGATGGTTTGTATCAAATGGATTTAAGTATCATCATCACAGAAATAAAAGATTTTATTTTCCCCCTGCAGAAAGAATTTAACAATGACTGTAAGCTGAAGGAGAGGATAGAGGAAAATGGATACAATACGTATGCATCCTTTAACTGGCAGCACAATGGGAGGCAAATGTATGTGGCACTGAATGGAAAAGGAGCTCCCAGGAGAGGACAGAAAACAAGAAGGAAAAACACCTCAGCTCATTTTCTTCCAATGGTGGTCCACTCATAGAGGAAGGAATGTTTGTGGATATAGCAGAACCGAAGCCTCTTTCACCAGGACTAGTTGGTATTCTTCATGAAGACAGTAGCTCAAAAGGCAAAGACATACTGCAGATGTCTGCTTGCTTGCAAGAAAGGAAGTCTTTGAAGGTTTTGTACTCACTGCTGACATAATGATGTTCTTTTAATTAGTTCTGTGTCATGCCTTATAATCGAGATAATAGGCAGATTAAATGGGATGGAAGTTATTCCTAAATGAACAACACTGTGGCTGGGTTTTGGTTACGTTTTTGTTTATGTTCTTGTTTTTGAACTTCTGAGATAGAACTTAAAGGACATGGAACAATCTGTTGAATGATTTTCGGGAAAGTTATTTATGGAATACGAACTCATATCAAAGACTTTCATTGCTCATTCAAGCCTAGTGATTCAATGAGCAGTAAGACACGCAAGCATTTACTGGAAAGCACTTGGGTCATATCATATGCACAACCAAAGGAGCTTTGGGCGTGGCATCGTGGAAGAATTGGATAATATGAAAAAAATGTAAACATGTTAGCGTAAAATTGTTCTAACAAAACAAATAGTATGGTATGCTTGTGCATTCTGCCTTCATCCCTTTCTATTTCTTTCTAAGTTATTTATTTAATAGGATGTTAAATATCTTTTGGGGTTTTAAAGAGTATCCACAGCAGCTGCCCTCTGGTTTACCTTTTCTTTTTCTTCAGCACACCCCATGCATGTTCATGACAAAAGTGTTTTTAAAACTTGGCAAACACTTCAAGACTAGGAGAGGAGATAGGGAAGCAGGGTGAGAGCCCCGTGTAATAGCAGTTAATTTAATACCACTTCTGCAGTAAGAAGAATCAACAGCAAATATGACAGTGCTGGGGCATGGCTTGATGAGACATATCTGCCATCATTTAAAAATAGCTATCACTCCTAAGGCTTCCTTTCATAAGAAATAGAGCAGAAGGCCAAATTCTTTTCTCTCAGTATATCAATGGGTCTCCAAAATTAAAAGAAGGAAAATTGTTAAATAAATTTTAGTAGCCTAGCCTCGTTATTCACTAATGATTTTTTTGCCATGTCTCACAGTAGTGATGAAGAGGCTGTCTGCATATATGAGAACCTTTTTATAAGTCCCACGTAGTACATCTCCCCCAAAGGAATTATCAAGGAATTTGAAGTGCAACCCTTCCAGGGGCTTAAACTGAGCAAATATATCATGGTATATGTCTAATCATATACGGAAACCTGTTCCAGCTGTATGACCTAGTCGTTACAAAACCAAATAAAACTTATTTTCTGTAAATTTAAAGAGCTTTGGAAGATTCCACAATGTAACTGTATCAAAATTCATTTTGTTAGAGCAGGCATAGAAAACAACGCATAGGAATATACCAGTCATTGTCACATTGTATTCCACTAAATAAACACATAAGCCTTATTTGCAGTGTCTGTAGTGATTTTTAAAAAAGTATAGAAAAGTACTATTTGTTTTAAATACTTTAAGTCATAACTATGAGATTATATTGATGCTGCGATTTTATCTTCATATTTCTTGTTTTGAAAAGGTCTGTTTATTTTTTTTTGTTCAGACACAGTATTTTGGTACAAGGGAAAGACTCACTAAATGTGTCTTTATACTAAAGTTTAACCTCTAGAAAGGCTGGTGTTTTGTGATCCTCTCTTCTAACTTCATTGTGTCGTTATTTAACCAGCACTTCCAGTTAATCTGTTACTTAAGAATTAGTTTTACTAAGACATTTTCCCATAAAGTAATACCATAAAATATTTTTTTTTCATTCCTTAAAGTTGGAATTTCAAAAGATATGCATTTGAGGCAGAGTGTTTGGCTTATGGCTACAGCTGCATTTCATGGCATTTGGCTTCCAACTTGCTTCTTGACAAATCAGATTCTAAAAATGTTTAATTTTTGTGGTTGGAATCTGTATGTTAAAATGTAATTGGTAACGGAGTCTGAGAGTTATAATGTAAGGTATTGCTATCAGAACTAGATTATCTTTGTTCTTTTATTTTAAAATAATAATTGCACCTGACACATGAACACGGACCACCCAAAACCAAAATTAAACGTTTGATGAGGCAAATACAGTATTAGATGACTACACTAACAGCAAACAGGGCACAAACTGGATTCATATTTCACATAGCCATTTAGATTACTGAGGAGACTATGTGTAAACAGGCATCATTATTGTACTGGAAACACTAAAACAGCTTCTAGCAAAATGTATCAAAGCTTGCAGAAGCCAAAAATAGAAAACATCTCCCTCACCTCAGCCTCCCTCCATACACACACACACACACACACACACACACACACACACACACACACACACGGAGATAAGAACAGAAACAGTGTGGTAAGGAGTAAGGAGATTCTCCTGCATTTAAAAATGGCATCTTTGCTTGATCATTGAGATAGAATTCTGGTCCCCTTTGCAGCTGGATTCTGCTTCTGCAGAAAAAGCAGTTCCAGCCCGGAATATTTTATGTTAAAAAAATTATCATGATTTTGGAAGCTCAGCCTCTGCAGGAAGTGTGGCCCCTGGCCACAATGTCAAGGTGTGTCAGCCACAAATGTATGTCCCCATCTGAGTGTTGGTTCGGAGAAGACTCCTCATAAAGATACAGAATCCCTCCCTCCTCCTACCTCCCAAAAGGCTGAACAGTGTATAGTATGTTACATTTAAATAAATCAATAAAAATGCTGGGAAAAGAAAACAGAAATATTGTCCTTGTTTGTTTTATTAGCCTATACCTAACTATACCTGGGAATAAAGAGAAGCTCTAGTGTTCTATGCATGGCAGGATGTGGTTAAATGCCCCACAGTCCCAAACAACAACAAAAGAAAAACATCACTCAAACATGTTAAGTTTTCTTTAATGTTTTACATGTGTGAGTCAGCTATCCTTACTCTAATAACAACCAAATGCTTTGGATTTTTCCTAAGTATTCAGGTCCACCTAGTTTACACAGTGGATAAAGAAGGATGGATTGGAAACAAGGATGGCTTGTGAAACAATGAAAGACTTTTGGAGGAAAGCCAGGAGGCTGCAAAATCTGATTTCAAGGGGAGAGAGTAGGCCAACGAATCTGATTTGAGAAGTAGAGAGAGAAAAGTATATAATTATGTAAGTTGTGTCCACGGCCAAAGAAAGGTTATGAACACTAAATTGATCAGCATTACTACTGCACAGTTCCAATAATTTGGATGTTGTTAATTAAGGGTTTATGATTATTCAGCAAAAATAAAATTTACCCTTTCCTTATCAGTGAAGGCAGTAGCTGGCCCAAACTTTGGTTTAAAAAGATAACTAAAGGAAACCATGAAATACTTACAATACCTCTTGCATTAGAAGTAACCCGTTTACATGCAAACAAATATCACGCTGAATAAGAATTCTTGTCTGTTTCAGGACAGGACTTTTGCAACTTAAACAAAGCAGTAAGGAAAAAAGAGGAGTATTCTGGATGGATACTGGAAAGAAAAAGACAAGTCTGAGTTCCACTGGAACTGGGACATGAGGCAACTAAGCTCCGCCTCCTCACAGTCACTCATTTCCTCATACCTCTGATTGGCTTTATTTGTTCCGCTACTTACTGCTTTCAACCAATTTCCATCTTTTTAACTCTAAAACCCCAAATCTCTTTTTCTCAGGATCTCCAAGTGCAAACATCGTAGGTGTGACTGGTACTGGCTAGGTTTGGATAGTGTCCCAACCTCTAGAGCAAACAGTCTGGCAAGGCATATGGGCATGGGCATTGGACGAGTGTCAAGCACATGACCACAGAGCTGCAAGGTGCAGATTTTGGCAGCCCACACAACTGGAAGTAATGAAGAACAGTGTACCAAGCAAAGGGCAGAGTGCTGGACAGATGCAAAACTCCAAAACGGTTCTTAGTTACATTAGACAACTGACCTAATCACCTATCTTTTTTTTAAAACATAGATCTTTTCATCTTCTATTTTTCACTAATTCTAATTAGCCTTCACCTAATTCGTTCATATCAGAGACATCTAAAGATGTTTTTCTTTTATGCATCTTTTATAATGGAAAGATTGCATTTGTTTTGCTTTGTTCTAAAGCCAAGAGAAGAACCCTGAATGTAGACAGGGTCATTGTCATTCTGCAAACTTTATGGAATAAAAACAGAGATGAATGAAAGTTTTCACTAATTCAAAAGGTAATTCTCCTACTCAATATCAACCTCTATCATAACAACAAGAAAAGTATCTCTTTAACTCAAGAGCATGTACTAGTATTGTCAAGTATATCAACATGTAGAAAAAATCTGCAACTCAAATACCATTCATTTTTTAAAATACAGAATAAAAAGGAAAGAAAAGTAAAAAACCTGTTTTATGTCTTTTACTATGTCTTTTTTACATTCACTATGAGTCAAAAGAAAACCTTGTAACATTCATTTCTCTCTTTTGTGGATTAGAATAAAATACAAAATGCCCTTGAAAAGGACTAATCTACTGAAAAACACCTTTACAAACACTATGTGTTCATTAACATGGAATAATCATGATCAAGCTAATGAGATCAAAGGAACTGGTCGCATTCCTAAGTGGCTAATAATGAATATTTCCATGCGGCTGCTCTGTGATAGCAGCTAAGGGCAACAATTCCATACTTAAAGAGAGAAGCCATATGTCAACCATATATGCATGTGGCACATATTATCTTGCACATTTTTATTATCCCCCACAAAAGAGCCTATGTTCATTTTTTAATACAGGCAATTGCATCCTCTAGAGATGAGCACAGCAAATGAAGAATCAAAACATCCCATGTTCCTCATTACAACTGTAAATTGAACATATGCCTTTGAACAACTTAGGCAGTGACCCCAGCTATAGAATAACCAACTACAGTGAGGCCTTAACCTTCCTAAAGTTTGTTTTCAATTACCTTATACACATCTTAAATGACTAAATAATCTTATAATTTTCTAAATTAGTTATCATTTCTGTGCTCAATTTAAGCTGCTGACAATGCAAATATTCCCAGGTCTTTCAAGGAGCAGTAAATTAAGGGGCACCCGGGTGGCTTAGTCGGTTAAGCGTCTGGCTTTCACTCAGGTCATGATCTCGCGGTTCGTGGGTTCGGGCCCCGCGTCGGGCTCTGTGCTGACTGCCAGCTCAGAGCCTGGAGCCTCTTTCAGAGTCTGTGACTCCCTCTCTCTCTGACCCTCCCCTGCTCATGCTGTCTCTCTCTCTCTCCCCTAGAAATAAATAAAAAACATTAAAAAAAAAAAGAGCAGTAAATTAAAATCAGTGTTTCATAGGTATTAAAAAAAAAAAGACTGCTCTTTATGGTTACAGGAGACATTCAGGTGAGAGGTCACTTATCAATTGAACGTTAAAAATGTTTTAACATCTGCTAACACCAGATTTTCAATATGCATTTTTTCAGCGACATGATCAATACGTTCAGACATTAATAGTATTTCAGCCAATATCTGTAAAATTAATATGAGAAAAAAATCTGATTTTAGGGAGCTTTGCAACTAATAAAACACTGAAAAACAGTATTGCAAATAAGCAGAAATACAAATAGTACCTTATTTGCTTTCCTAATAAATTGATATTAAACATAAAGTGCATTGTATAACGGAAGCTTACCCTCATGCAGGAAACAAATGAAATTTAATAATATTTTTTAAGTCGTATTAAAAAATATTCCTTCTCATCCTAACCCAGGAAAGTTTGCATTCCATCCTCTAAAATCTCCTAAGAAGTAGTCAAATCCCCACATTGCAACTGCAACATTTTCTCTTTTTCCTCATTTTTAACTCCAGGTGGTATCAAATAGCTATGTGAAATCTACTTCCTTTTTAGACTCATAAGAAAAGACAGACTTTATTTAGATCCATACCTACCTTCAGCTGCTTCAAGTGAGTAAAGACTCTATAGTAATGTTAGTAGAGATGTTTGGAGGCCTCTAATATTAATTGTTACATTCTCCTTTCTGGTCATTATTATTTCTATTTCTCTCTATGGTTATAAATATTCCCTAGTGATAAAAATTAGTGGTTCCTAATCATTTAAAGTATTCATCTCTACTTTTAAGAAGAAACGAAAAACAATTTAAACATAGGACCTACTAGGAGTTGTAGTCCTAACCGCCAGTATTTTAGGATGTAGTCCTACTAAATTAATGGGTGATGGGTACTAAGGAGGGCACTTGTGTTGAGCACTGGGTGTTATATGTAAGTCATGAATCACTAAACTCAAGTGGACCCCTAACCTTAGCATGAATTGTGTCCTGATAAAAACAGAAAACTTGGACACAAACCTGCACTCCAGGGGGAACACCATATGAACACAAAGACAGAGACTGGGATGATGAGTCTACTAGCCAGGCAACACCAACAACCACCAGGAGACCACCAAAAGCTCTTCACTCTCACAGACCTTAGAAGGAACCAACTCTCCTAATACCTTGATTTCAGAATTCTAGCGTTAAGCCAAGTGAGACAATGAAATTCTGTTGTTCAATCCACAAAGTTTGTAGTACTTCATTAGAGTAGCTCTAGGAAACTAATACAGAGTCCATAACTTAAGACCCACAGAAATCACCATTAGGAGGTTGTCTGACACACTGGGGTCATAATGCTTTCATGTCAGTACACAGAATTGTTTGACATCAACCTTCATATCAAACAACCCTAACATACTCCTAAGCCATGTCCCTGCAAAGTCCAATGTACAGTTTTGTTCAATAAATCTATACTCATGCCATTGACTTTTGGAGTGTCCCCACAATTATGTCATACTTTTCCCCACAAATTTTATGGTTTGCTCGATAACCCCAAATACGGTAGATTCAAAAAACTACACTTGACCAATGTCTCAATATGCTAGTTAGATGAATTTGTTGTAGCCAGAAAATTTAGTTAGAAACAGACATACTTTGGGGAGCTCTAATTTTTTTTCATCTTGACCTTCCTTGTTTACTAGAGGAATAACAAAAAACGATCAAATTAGTACCTACAAATATAAATCTATAGATGGTAACCTCCATTAATTCCTGATAATTTATGACAATTTTATGAATTAACATCTCATTTATTTTATGCAAAATATTTACATTTAGACTATATAGGAGAGATGACTATAACAGTGGAATTGGCTAACATATTAAAATTTATACATCTAATGAATATTGCTCACTTCAGAGAATATTAGGAGACCCTGGTTATAATAGTCTTCATCCTAGAAATCAAATGTTCTCAGCTCCTGTCTCCTTTCAAAGCACTGATTTGACGCCGGAGACTTTCTGTTCCATCTCATCCATAGTAGTTTATACCAGAGATAGTGCTCACACTCATTTACAGTCCTAGCTTCCATCTTTTTAGTCTTAATTTCCCCAGTAGAATTACACAATTAGCTTTTCAGTCCAAATACATTACTGAACTGGTTCCTATGATCCTACAGTTATGTAACCATGAGATGGGTGGCTAATAAGGGCCCTCTTCAAAAACTTTAGTAAATCTATCCAGAACCAAAAATGTATAAAACAATGAAATGCTTGTGTTATGTACCCAAAAACTACAAGGATCTTCTGTAAATATAGTCACATTTGCCAAACCATTTCTCCTAATTTGTTTATTCCTCCTCCTTTGATCATTTACCATCTGAACTTCCATCTTCTTTTGTACCACTAGTAATCAAATAAGGAAGAAGCTAGCAGGCCTTCAACAAAACAGACATCTGCTAGGGAAATAAAATAACTCCAGGATTTTCCAATGCTGAGTCAGTGCTGCATTTAACCACAAGAGAACTCAACATTCAAATTATCACAGGTTGGTTCTGGGACACAACATAATTCCATCACCGGAAAACCTGTCCGAGATTTGTCTCCTATATCAAATGCAGTAAATTAGCTGAAAGGTTGAGCTCCATCATTCAGCGTTTTTCCCTAATTTTATAAATGATAAGACTGAGGTTCATTTTCCTTATCAGAGCTCCATGCTAGGTAATGAACGCAGGTCTCCTGATGCCCAAACCATTCTTCCTTCCATTACATGGGCACTTTACCGATACATACCATACCATTTACAACCCAATGTTTTGTTTTGTTTTGTTTCAATGTACTTCTAAGGATAATGAAGGTGTTTCCTTTATTGACACATCTCCCTTTATGGATGCTTTCTTGAGAGGAATATTATACACTTTTTAATGTTTATTTTTGAGAGAGAGGGAGAGAGAGAGAAAGTGCACCTGAGTGGTAAAGGGGCAGAGGGCAGAGAGAGAGGGAGACACAGAATCCAAAGCAGTCTCCAGGTTCTGAGCTGTCAGCACAGAGCCCATGTAGGGCTTGAATTCACAGATTGCAAGGTCATGACCTGAGCCAAAATCAGATGCTTTACCGACTAAACCACCCAGGCTCCCCCAGAGAGATACAATTTCTAATCTTAGTTCTGCCACTCTGCAGCAGGGTAAACTTTAAAAAGTTACCCCATTTAAGATAAAAATGAATGAACAAAAAATCCTGAATAATAATTCCTAATATTGGGAAATAATCACATTTGTTAACTGCTTTGTGTAATGACTGGCAAGCAATAAGTGCTCAACACAAGATGATTTTCTGCTCTCTCGTTGGTCAATTGTGAATATTTATAAAACATATCCTAATGTGCTAAAATAATGACTGGATCAAAGTCTCCACATTTACTCAAGAGATTCCTTCAATACACAGATTCCAGGTTTAACCTGTGTTTCCTTCTTTCTTCTCCAGAAAATCTTTTTCTGACCATTGAGTAGATCATCACTGTATATTAAAATTGGCTTCTGCAGCATTGTTGATTACCGGGCTCTGGGCCAGCTTTGAGGAGGTACTGTGGTTTTGAAGCACAATTTTCTCACCTGAAAAAATGGGCTTTCTGAGGCACTGGAATGAAGGAGGCACAGGTAGTATGAAAAGAACATAAGCATGGACACAGCTTTCTTCAGATAGAGAGGTGACATTGTCTGTGGAAATCTGGTTTGAGAACCAAGAGGGATCAATGTTTTAAAATATTCACTTGGAAGGAAGAATAAATGTTATGAGCACAAGGGTTTCTAGAGAAATTATAGAGGCTTTACAGTTTAGCCATGTTTTACAGTATTTCAGCATCCTCCCCCCCCCACCTAACACAAAGCCTCATTATCATAGAAAGTGAAAATGATAACTATTCAGCCCACAGTAAATAGGGGCTACAAAAAAAAAGCACAAAGATATTTTTCATATTCTCCACTGTGTGGCCATCTACTTTGTTACATTTTTAATCCTTTTGCAAATAAATTGGGAAATGAGGGAAAATATGCCCATCTACCACCTTTGTTTCCCAGCTTTTAGAACCCTGAACACTAATGGGGGAGTACACCGCCCCAATCACTTTTGCAGGACCTAGGCAGTCATTCCCTAGCTGCTAAAGGCAAGTTGCATGCTCTTCCTGCCGCCTGCTGTGGCAGTCGCACCAAAGCTCATTGTCAGGTATAAAAGCCTTGTCCCCTTGCTCAGTTGGGAATAAAGCTCATCCCTTATTGACGGGTCATCCCCGTGGGTCAGTTGAGATTCCGTTGGAACTTCATCTCAGATCAACATTTTTCCCTCTCCCCAGAGCTGTTTATTCACCTCTCACAGGTGTTCATTCCAAGAGCACTCTCCGCTAAACTTCCTACATGCAAATCTCCAACGCAGAGTCTGTTTCTTCTGGAACTAGATCTAAGACAGCCGTAAGTGTAGTTTGTTTGCTTTTAAGGTAGGGACTATTTGATAAAACTGTAGCAAAATGACTGTCCCTTCTTCTGAATGATGGGTGCCTCGGTTTTAACTTAAATAACATGTGAGTTTAATAAGTCCACCAGACTTAAGTCCAAAACACTTCTAGGAATAAATTGATGTGGGAAGCAACAATTTTTAGGACTAGCATGGAGAGAGACAATAGCATAAGACACTGAGAATGGGTTTACCAATCCAGTTGCAGGATATGAACTAGAGGCTAATGGGCAATAAGCTAAGGGCAAAATCATGCAAAGGAAAAATGGCAATTTGTCTAAAACTCTTTCCTCTTTATTTTTTGGAAGAACCAGCAGAGAGAACCTATGATAGATGCAGTTCTATTGTGGAAAATCTAAGGATTAAAAAAGTATACTTAGGCATTTTAATCTTTTTTAATGTTTATTGAGAGAGAGAGAGAGAGAGAGATAAGGTGAGTAGGGCGGCAGGAAGAGCAGAGAGAGAGGGAAACAGAATCTGAAGCAGGCCCCAGGCTCGGAGCTGTCAGCACACAGGGATCAAACCCATGAACTGTGAGATCACGACCTGAGCCAAAGTCAGATGTTCAACTGACTGAGCCACCCAGGTGCCCCAAAAGTATACTCAGACTTTTTTTTGTTTTTTTTGTTTTTTATTTATTTCTGAGAGAGAGAGAGAGAGAGAGAGAGAGAGAGCGAGCATGAGCAAGGGAGGGTCAGAGAGAGAAGGAGACACAGAATCCGAAACAGGCTCCATGCTCTGAGCTGGCAGTCAGCACACAGCCTGATGTGGGCCTCAAACCCATGAACCATGAGATCATGACCTGAGCTGAAGTCAGATGCTTAACCGACTGAGCCACCCAGGAGCCCCACTCAGACATTTTTAAAAGGAATATTCCTAAATGGTCCTTTACAGCAAAAGATAAGTCAGTATAAAATGAGACATGTGTAGGTATATGAACTTCACTGTAAGAGAGTTCATTTCAGTTTACCAGGAGTCCAGAAAGCTAAGTATACTATTTTCAAAACTATGAAAAGTTCCAGAGCAGCCCCTCCAAACAGTTTCTGGAACCTGTCTAAGTATTTGTATTTTGCTAAAGAAAACACTGATAACAATTTGCTATTATTTTTTTCCCCAATGTGCTATGTTGAAATTCCATTACGGAGAGCCTCAGACATCATTATCCAGGACAATTCCCTATTATTATGTTGGAAATGGAACTTAATTTTAGGTTTTCAATTCCAAGTCTTAAGCGGGAACTAAATGTCACAGAACAGAATGTCACGCAATGAGATCGGATACTAAAATATGTGACAGTAACCAGATGTTTCCCTAACAATTACCACATAGCAAAGGCCAGGCAAAGAAATGAGGTACAGTGTTTCTCACAAGTCAGAGGGCCTCCACATTGTTATGTGGTATGCTGGTATTTGCCAGTTTATATTCTAGTGAGCACACCCTAGATGCTTCTGAAGAAATACAGAATACAAAATATGATTATTTCTATGAAAGACTTCTTAGAGAAATTAGAGCAACTTAGAGTACCAACATTAACATCCAGGTTCTCATTAATATATGAAATAGACAGAAATAGGTCCTTAATCATTTGACTAAAATCCTTATCCCCATCATCCCTGCCCTACCACCCTCCCGTTAACTACTTCACCATTTGTGAGGCATGAGAAGAGGCAAAAAGAAATAGGATTTAGGAGACAGATGTTCAGCTCAGAGATGAAGAAGCAAAAATAGGGCTGAGCGAAGAACAAGAACACACTGTCCTCCACCTTGGATGTTATTTATGACCAGATTCCTCAATCTCAGTCCTTGGACTGATTCCTCAACATTAACCCAAAATTGCAAGTGTCAGGAAGCAAGTGACTTGTTTTTAGGATTCATATCCCTTTAGCCTCTTGATATACAGTTTTAACACTGTGGTAAAATGGTGGCCAGTAGTGAAACCAAAGATTAAAAGCAGAAACCTTCTTCAAGCCCAATGGAGATAGATATCCAAACTTCCATGAGACAAGGATAAATATTAGTTTAATGGATTTATTAGTTTAACGAATTAAAAAAATTTCAATAACCCAAGTAAGAAATAGGATATAGGGAATGCACAGCCTTCTGATGTAAAAACAAATTTAGGTTAAAACAAATCTTAGAGATAGTCTTGTCAATTTGATCCAAGAAAACATAAAATATATTTAATTTACCTTACATGTGCAGTGTTTCTTTTCTGGAGGTTCTAAAGTATTATATGATCTAGTATATTTGTATTAACATGTATAAGTTTAATATAGGATAGGACAACAATTTTGGAAGTGTTTAAGTTCTAAAATGTATCCTTGAATCTTTTCAAAATCCTTATATCTAAGATCTCCCTGGGCACCTAAAACACAACATACAATATATTGGGTTTTTTAAAATCTATTCTGAGTTTGTTAATAAATCTTAAAATATAAAGGTATATAATGTTCCTTGTTTTCCACTTTTACAAAAATAATGAGGTCTTTATGCTCGTTAGTGCTATCTTCAGCAGCCTTGGTTATGCAAAACACAAGAAAACAGGTAGCTCCATCAATTTGGAGAGAAAAAGGCCAACATCTTTCTCTCTATGATTTAGTGCAAGTCTTAACTTAGTATATGTGTTTTAATTGCTGCATGGCATTCCATTTTATGAAAATAACATTATTCATTTATTCATCTATCCTCAAATGGATGCATGTATAGTTTGTTTCTAAATCATTATGGTCACTGATGCAGTAAAACATCTCATACAAGTCCTTTGGTGTACAAGGTCAAAAGGCCTCTTAAGCGTGTAGTGTAGAGACGGACTCTAGGGTTTTATCACCTTTGAACTTTCCCACATATTGTCAAGTTGCTCTCCAAAAGAAAAAGAATTTAATTTTAAAATGGTTTGTGTTTTCATGTCATTTTAAAGAAATTATTTCCCATCTTAATGTTTTAAAGTTTTCTTTCAAAATTTTTTCTAAAAGTTCTGAAGATTTCTTTCATATTTTGATTTTCACTTCATGTGAAATTTATTTTTGTTATAGTGTAGGATATGGATATAATTTTATTCTTTTCAACATAGAGAGCCAATGGTATCCCTATTTACTTTTAGGTGCAACCTTATCATAGATATAGGATAACCATATTTTTTTCATCCAAAGCAAAATGCTTTTGAAATTAAAGTGGGAATTATTAATAATTATGCTCAGACAAACATATACAAAACTTGTCCCGGGCACACTGGGACATACAGTCATTTTACTCATAAATCAAATTCAAATATGTGTGTGGTTCTATTTTTTGACTATTTGTCTCCTCTGTTAAAGCTCAGATTCCTGCAGCTGCAACCCCCAATTTTAGTGATGAGTTTATAATGCCAGATAATAATTAAGATGGTAAACTTTGGGGGGTCTCTGGGTGGCTCAGTCAGTTAAGCAGCCAACTTCAGTTCAGGTCATGATCTCAAAGTTCATGGGTTTGAGCCCCACATCGGGCTCTACTGACAGCTCAGAGCCTGAAGCCTGCTTTGGATTCTGTGTCTCCGTCTCTCTCTGCCCCTCCCCTGCTCACACACACACTCTCTCTCTCTCTCTGTCTCTCAAAAATGAATAAATGTTAAAAATTTTTAAATATATATATAATGCCAGATAGCTTCAGGCCAGTTTTACCAAAATTTTAAGAAACATATGATCTTGCAGTAGAAAACTTTTTCATATAAAGTGCAGATTGGGAAATGATATTTGCAGCTCATAACGCTAAGATTAATATGAAGAATATATCAAGAACTGCAAACTTCTATGAAAAAAAAGAAACCACTTCACATCCATCAAATTAGGAAAAACTAGAAATTCTGACAACACTAAGTGTTGGAGAAGATTTGATAAAATGGAAAATCGTAGGTACTGCAGGGGTCTTGTCAAACAGAGAGGAAAAAAGAACAATCTACCCAGCATCTTCATCAAAAATGTTCCAAAATGCTTCGTGGCCCTTTTGATTTTACATGAGTTTTCAAATCAACTCATCTTGCTCCCTTGCAAATTGTTTTGCTTCATGTGAGTAGCTGTTCTGCTCTCAACTGGCCACATCACAGCTTGCTTGCCTAGGAGAGTGCCAGTGAATTTAAATTATTGATAATATTGCTTTTTTGCACCACGGGATACATGAGCTTTAGTACTCTAGGCGGTAAACATGCCATAGACTACGTGGTGCCAAGACAGCCTTGGTAGAAAGATGCCAGAGGAACTGTGATGTGAGTCAGGGAGTTCAGTTGCCTCAGGTTGTCCTTTAGTCTCATGATGGTCATGATTTTTTAAACTCTTATTCTTTGAGGTACTTCTAGATTTCACATACAGTTGTAAAAAATAATAGAGCAAGATCCTGAATCCTTTAGCTAATTTACCAATGGTAACATCTTGCAACACTAACACAATAGCAGAACTAAGATACTGGGAGGAAGAGTCAACATACAGAACATTTTTTAAAGTTTATTTCTTTACTTTGAGAGAGAGCTCAAGCTTGAACCACCGAGGAGTAGAAAGAGGGGGAGACAAAGAATTCCAAGCAAGCTCCTCATTGTCAGTGCAGAGCCCGATGTGGGGCTTGAACTCATGTGCTGCGAGATCATGACCTGAGCTGAAATCAAGAGTCAGATGCTTATCCAACACTGCTACCCAGGCGCCCAACATAGAACATTGTCATTACCATGAGCACCCCTTATCTTGCCCTTTAATAGCCACACCCACTTACCTCTCACCCCCTTGCTCTTAACATCTGGCAACCATTACTCTGTTTTCTATTTCTACAGTTTTGTCATTCAAGAATGTTATATGATGAAATCATAAAGCATGCAAACTTTTGGAAGTAAAAGCAAGAGAAGGAGATGAAAAGGAAAAGAGAAAAGGGAAGCATCATTTTGGGATTCTGACTGAATTGTTAAAAATGCATAGCCTAATTAGGGGAAAGTTTTTTTCCCTCAGTTATCTCCTTCCCTTGTTTCAACAGGCTTTCCACCTCTTCTTGTGTATTTAGGTTTCCTCCTTTTTAATTGCATCCCTGCCAATGTTCTGACAAATTTGGCAAAGGGAAGAGTCTAAACTCATGTAGCAGAACCCTTCCAGCTGCACTCCTATTTCATAGTAGAACAGCAACTCTGTCAATGAAGGAGCTGGTTCCTGTCCTCTAGACTGTTACAGAGGATTTCTTTCTTGCCAACACTCTGAACATGCTTTTGGCTATTTTCTTCCATGTTCACTCCACTCCAACACACTGTTCTCACTGCTTCAGGAGGAGGGCCCTCAGGAGCTTTGTGCTTGCTGGTCCTCCCTTGTAGGACTCTTCCCCCAGGGAACCTATGTGGCTTACTCTTTTTAATCAGGCCTCTGCCTAAAGATCAATTTTCAGAAAGGTCTTTCCTAACTTTTCTACATACTTTTGTACATGGATTCATTTTTATGCATGGCACTTAATACAATCTAATGTACCATGTATTTATTGGTGTATTCTCCAGTGGCATTTAAGGTCCAAAAGAACAGATTCTTTTCGTTCACTATTATATCCCCAGAAGTTAGACTAGTTCCTGGCAGGTAGTTACCAAGGAAATATTTGTTGAGCAAATGAATAAGTAAGTGATAGAAGGAATTTTCACACCCTTAGGATGCTTGTATATCCCTAAGGATCAAGCATGCGAGATCTTACTGCTGCATATTTTTAAGGTAGGAATTCAGAGAAAATGTTCGAAGACAACCACAGAATTATTGGCAAAACAAAGAAGAGTACCCAATCTTCAGGATCCAAAGCTTAATTCAATCTCTTCCATGAATTCTGACAATTCTCTACTTCAACATTATTATCTAAATTTTATTATCTGAAATTCTTCCATCTGTTCAACCCACTAGAAATTTCACAGACAGAAGTTTTCTAATGTAAAATTTATAGCAGGAGTTGGCTTCCTCAAATCAGGTCTAAATTACCCTAAGAACAAGCCTTTCCCCATAGTATTTTGGCATTTCCCCTCCTGGCTCCAGTCAGATCCCAGAAGCCAAAAGGTGTTCCAAACTGAAAAGTAACAGGAAGGAAAAATTAACCAAAGTCTTGAAGCTTCCAAAACTATTGGTTTCAAGTTGCATTTGCATTTTGGTGTGGATCAATCATGAAAGATGAAGGGGACGGGTTATTATTCAGTCTGATCACTCAGGTTTGAGATAATTTTTTGTTAAGCTCTACTTGGGAGTTTCTTTGTTTAAATCCCTCCTGTTTCTTGCTGACAGTTCACTTTTAACAAGGTTCTCCTTCATGTATATTTAGATAATTTTCTTAACGGGAGCCAGAACACATTTAACGTAATCAGGATGGACCTAATTAAATGGGGGACAGATGTCGATCTTTCCATAATACATGGAAAAGTTGTAAGATTTCTTTTTAATTGAGCATGAAATATGCAACAGATTTGTTGCCACCTATGTAGAATTACAGATTCAATAAATATATGTGATAGTGTACACTTACATATACAACAGTTTTCAAAGATAGAGGAAAATAAAAAATAAATACTTGTAGAAAATATTTTACATGAAATTGTTACGCAGGTCAGCCTAAAATCAAACTTACCAAGTTTGAGAAAGAACTACCTTCCATTCAGTAATATAAAAGTATACTGTACAATGATGATAATCATTAGCATTTCTTGCCTCTCCTCATTATTGCCCTCTTCCATGCCCAAGGTAAAGTAACAACACATTTTTTCATAAACCATTTCACAGGCTTGTTAAAGAACTAGCCTCAACACTCTCAGTCTGGTGGAGAGAATACGAATATTGGAGGATGACATAACCTGCATTCAAATTGTGGCTTAATCATCTAGCTGAATTTAAAGGAAGTTTACTTATGATAAAATAGGGATTAGAATTCTCTCTATGAAGGTTACTATAAAAACCTGAAACAGTGCATGCAAAGCTCCTACCACGGCTCCTGGATTACAGGAAATGTTCAATAAATGCAAAACCAATTGAATTCTAAGAAGAAAGCCTTAAAGATTCTTACTGATATTTGTTTCAAATTAAAAAAAGGGCTTGCCTCCTAAATTTTTCAGATGCCTGATATAACATTGATATCAGAAGGGACTTAGAGATCAACCAGGGTTCAACCCACTCATTTCAGAGATGATGAAACAGAGACCCTGAGAAATTAAGTAGTGGAAGAGACAAGACTTCACATAGCCTGGCTTCAGAATAATGACAAAAAAATCATTTAAAAGAAATGAAATTCACAATTCCATTACTGATCACTTTGATTTTCCTGTTGTTTTTCCTCTCACCTCTTTTCATACAGATATTTCTTATCATGTGCTGGAATTACAGCCTAAATACAATTTTATAGCTTGATCTTTTGTTTTTTGTTTTTTGTTTTTTTTTAGCCTATGACTTAAGACCTAAGAGAAGAAGTAGAGTTGAAGAAACACAGAAAAAGAATATCCTGTTTGGGGAATTATTGTTATTTGATGGTCTCAAATTCTGGATGACCAATTGTCTTCACATTTATACTCACTCAGTTAGAATTTTCTTTTTCTCTCTATCTAAGTAAAATGACCACTGTGCTGTGATCTAATACCATGGTACTCAATGAGGGATAGTGAAGAGGAAAATCATATGTATGCAATGACAGTGTAAAAGTTTCTTTGTTAATTCTTCATCTCTTCATACTGCATTGACAATCAACAGATTAATTCATAGGTTCTCAAAAATGAAATGAATAAGCCACAAAATTATCTGTGTCATAGGTGAAAAATTGCTCTTGTATGTTTTTTTAAAAATTTTTAATGTTTTATTTATTTCCGAGAGAGAGACAGCAT
The DNA here is from genome assembly GCF_008692635.1 of Crocuta crocuta. NCBI lineage: Eukaryota > Metazoa > Chordata > Mammalia > Carnivora > Hyaenidae > Crocuta > Crocuta crocuta. The sequence goes on from NW_027528006.1 coordinate 3,012,131, forward strand.
GAGCAGGGGAGGGTCAGAGAGAGAGGGAGATACAGAATCTGAAGCAGGCTCCAAGCTCTGAGCTGGCAGTCAGCACAAAACCCAATGCGGGGCTCGAACCCACGAACCATGAGATCATGGCCTGAGCCAAAGTCGGATGCTTAACCGACTGAGCCACCCAGGCGCCCCGTTCTTGTATGTTTTAAGTGAAAAAATAAAACAGAAACTATACTTTCTTAAAGTCTAACAAATGTATGGACACTGTTGACCTCCTGTAGTCCTTTTGTCCAATGGCCATGATGACTCACTAGGTGAGACGCCCTAAGGGAAGAGGAAGGTGGACATTGAGACCCTCAAGATTGTTTCCTTTTGGCAGGTTAGCCTATAACGGAATTTACATGTGAGTAACGAAGTAGATTTATTAGGTTATATGAGCCAGGTTTTTTTTTTAATGTTTTTTGTTTGTTTGTTTGTTTGTATTTTTGAGAAAGAGAGCACAAGAGCAGAGGAGATTCAGAAAGAGAGGAGACAGAGGATCCAAAGCGGGCTCTGAGCTGACAGCAGAAAGCCGACACGGGGCTTGAACTCCCAAACTTTGAGATCCTGACCTGAGCTGATGTCAGACACTTAACTGACTGAGCCACTCAGGCGCCCTTGTAAGAGCCAGTTTGAATTCAATTGGCCCAAACAAGATAATGAGATGGACGACTGACTTTAAAAGATTTCTGTAAATATTCAGAAAATAATATTATTAATAGAAGCACAAGCAAACAACTACAATACAAGAATTGGCACTTCTAATTCCTAGAATAAGCTTTAGCTTCATCACATGGTTCAAAACAGTAACTGAGCAACCCCATCTGACACAGTAATATTGCATGTAATTGTTGAAAATATAAACAATCTATTTCTCCAAAGTAAAATTTTATCAATGAGCTTGAAAGTAAAGCTTTTCTAAAAAATACACTCTCATTTTGTGGTGAGAGTAATTTGAAAATAAAGGCTTAGAAATGTTTGTATTGTTACATGATTTTATATTTAAAAATATATACATTTATTACTTAAAAAAACTCAAATATCTGTGCCTGTGCACACAAATGTGTGTACATATACAGGCCCACACACTGTGAATTCTTTTTCTTAATTCCGTTTTCATAGCTTTGTCCCTAAAACAATTCTCCTCTTTATATTTTGTTTAAAATTTGAAGATACAGAGCAAAGTGTTATATAACCTCATTATAAGGCTTTAAGGGTTTTATAATAAAGTGAATTTTAATCAAAATACAATTCCATAAAAAATGTGATTACTTGTGCTTGTGCTTATTCTAGGCACTTTGCTACAGGCTGTGAAGTTGTAAAAAATTAAGGACTCATTATCTCTGTCTGAGGTGGTAGCAATATAAAAGGAATCATCAAGAAGTAGATAAATAACCTTGCACAAAATATAATGTTATGATATAGTAAACACATATTACAGAAAAGACTAGGTAAATGCTGAATCATGGAGAAAAGGTATTCAAACTTGGCCATTCAAAACAGGGTAAGATTTGAACAGGTGATATTAGGTGAAGAGAAAAAGAAGCACAAAGTTAAATAAATAGTACCATTAAGAGGAGGAGATGAGTACCAAGGGAAAAGGATGTTGGGATAATCAATGTCTGGTTTTTCATCATAGCTTTATCACATATGGATATACCCCTAAGCAACTTACTATTTAAAAAAATTTTTTTAATGTTTATTTATTTTTGAGACAGAGAGAGACTGATCATGAGCAGGGGAGGGGCAGAGAGAGAGGGAGACCCAAAATCTGAAACAGGCTCTGAGCTGTCAGCACAGAGCCTGATTCAGGGCTCAAATCCACTAACTGTGAGATCATGACCTAAGCTGAAGTCAGACACTTAACAGACTGAACCGCCCAGGGGCCCCAGCAACTTACTATTTAGTTTAACTTATTTTTGAACTTTATGTGAAAGAAGCCAACTGTATATATTTTGTTACTATTTTCCCAAAATTGAATTTGAGACTTATCCATGTTGAAAAATTGGCTACAGTTAATTCATATTCTTTGCAGTTTTATAAAGAGATCACTAATTAATTATTCTAGTATTAAAGAATCTAGGTTTTGTTTGCTTATTATTTTTTTCTTAGTTTTTCTGGTATAAAACATCTTCCAGTATATGCATACACCTAGGAGCGGAATTGCTGGTATGTGCGCATTTATTACTTTACAAGGTAATATGAAATGGTTTTTCACATCAATGGTAGTAGTTACACTTCTGTTGGAATGTTCCCATTCCAACAAACCCATACCACCACATTGTATTTTTAGAACTTTAAAAAAATAGTTTAGTGACCTGGTGGTGTGAAATGGTAACTCACTGTTACCATTAATAATCATGAAAATAAAATTTATCAATAAAGATGAGTATTTCATATGCTTATAGGTCATTCTTGGCATAAGGTATGTCCCCAGTAACAGTTTCTTATTAATGAAGAATAATCAAGCAGCATTATGTGAATTCTCTCAAATCATGAATAGAGGTATAGTAAGATCCTACTGTTTTTCAGAGAGTACCAAGAATTTTGAAAATCAAACCAATGGCATTTGAAAAATATAGCTACATATCTTTTAGGGTTGTAGTTGGTTCTGTAGAAATAAAGTAGAATGGTATGTTTCTTATTTAATTTTTCTTATCATTTGCACTGGATCTATAAGAATATTTGCTTCTAATTAGAGTAATGCTCAGATAACACTGGCTTGCCCTTAAATTTCCCAAACTGTTTGATAGGCAGTTTAAAATTAGATTTACTAGTCATTATTTAACAGATCTGTAGTTACAGATCACAGGAATTTTTAAAAATCATGACCACAAATCAGTTGTAATTGCCAGCTCAATATCCACTATAGAAGCGTCCCTAATGTTTTGTTAAATTAAACATAGGTTCAAGCCATGGTGAACTTATTTCAGGTTTCTAAATGTGCCTGACCTTTGTGCCTCAAGGTCTTTAAATATGCAGTTCTTGGTTATTAATTCCTCCATCAGTTTCTAGGTCCATGATTTACTTAGAATCTATGTATCAAAAAATTATATTTTTAATATTGACATTAACCCACTATGGCAGATGCTTACAATCATTCCCTCCTTCCCTTTTTCACACAATTATATTTTACTGTATCACCCTTCTGCATTATTCTTTGAACAGATAAAAATCACGTAGAAAGCTATTTTAAGGTAATATTTTTCAAATAATCTTTATATATTTTAACAATATCCACAGAGTCCAAGAAGCTAATGGATATGTATCTTATAAAAGACATATGTTACAATAAAATTAATGGTGTAGTCATTGAACTCTTTTGTTCTTTACACCCTTAACATTTGTGAATAGTTATATTTTTGCCACTATAAATTTTACATATATTTTTAGGATGGCTATTTTCCTAAATATATATTAACTATTTGAGTTACTCCCATTTGGGATTTTCCATCACACTTAATATATATAAATAAGAAGAAAGTGTTTAATTCACCATTCCAATAAAGGTAATAAAAGTAAATAATTTCCAGGAAAGAAATAAAAGAATTAATTCAACAGAGTCATGCAGAAACCAAATTAAGTATTTTTACTTTGGCAACTATGATCATATCATTCTATAGAAGAAAATAAAGCCTCCCTTCTGAGGCAAAGCTACTTTCCTGGTGAGCCGTTCCCCTCCATAAAACGCAGTGTAAGATTATTTCTTAGAACTTCCCATTTTGTTTTGGTTTTCTATTTGCTTCCTCTTGAAATAGTGTGCCATTTCCTAGGTTTTAGACATTATTATACATTTATGTCTATAGAGTTTAATATTAGAAATATACTATTTTCTAATGGTTTCTATGGTTTGTTTTTTTTCAGCTTTATTCTCTAAGCATTTTTTCTAGACACTAAAGATCAATCCTCCACACTAGAGGCAGAAATGTTTCAACTTCCATCCTCTTACTCTCAACATTCAAATTCTTCCGCTAGACCATAAGGAAGGCTGGAAAACCTCTGGGAACTTCATTGCCTACCCTCCTCTTGCAGAGAATGCTTCCTGTTACTTCCAGTAATTATTGAGGTTGTTTTCTCTAAGACACTGGTCATAAGGAGGTGAACTAGCATTTCAATTCTGGTTCAAGAACATCAGTGTTTTCCTTCATCCCCACTCTCCGCCATGAGTTCTTTCCATAGTGAATAACGTACATATTTTCAAAACATGGTATGTTATCCCACGAATAAAGAAACAGAAGGAAACAGAGTAGAGATATAGCTTTCCCTTGCTTGGAGTATGTAATGTGAGGTGGGGATGTATTGCATTGAAGGTTCTTCAAATCGACCATCCTTATACCCTCTTTTCAAAATAACTAATCTATGTGATATCTTCCTGATTTTTAATACAGTGAAGCACTTTTTTGGCTGATTCTAGCCATTTTTTTCAATTTGAATGTTTTGTACTTTACCCCAAATTACTGAATACTGTCAATTAGAGCTAGATATGGAATATTGATTTTATTTAACACTTAATAATGAGTATAGATATGGAAGAAGAAACCATATTCTTTATAGGTTCTGGTGTTAGATCAATACATCTTGTTAAAGAAAGTGTTTTGTTACTTCATTATGTGACCTTCCTTTGTGTGTGTGTGAATTAAAGCAACTTGCATACAATACATACAGAAGCAAATCCTACTAGTTAGAGAAAACCTAATCTTCTGCATGTTCTATAATAATTCCCACTGAAGTAATGTAATTGCTTTTAAATATTTCTTAGATTTTTAATATTTTATTTTATTACACTGGTATTTTTCCAATTCTGTCAGGCATTATGAATTTTATTATTTCAAGTTACCAAATAACTGGTGGTTAGCAAACAATTTTGTGTTTTTGTATTTGTATTGGACAGCATTCTCCGCACAGATGAGTAGTCCATAAATGAATTCAGAAATCTAACTATTAGCCATCCCATTATAACTTGGGTGTGTGAATCTTAGGGGAAAAAATAATTCAGCTGCATCTCAATAGCTTGTAGAATAATTAGCACCCTGAGGTGTGGAATTTCACCTAATCAATTCCATTCACTAGTCAGAATTCCAAAATGTTATTTTTCTTGTGACCTCTCTCACACTGTGCTATGCGGCGAATACAGTACAGTCCATCTCTGACTGATAATTAAGACAGCCCGCTATCTGGGGGAAGTGTCAATTGAGCACCTACTGTGGATTTGACAGTAAGCATTTTTGTCTGATGATTAACCACTTCTCTTTTAAGAGTGTCTTCAACCATTCCTATTTAGGAATATGCCTAAATAACACATTTCTTTTTCCTGAAATTGATCAAAGTGACACAAAGATTGGTAGGACTGAGAGCAGCAAATTGAGAACCTACGGTCTCATACCAGCCACTAGTTTTTGTTTTGTTTTTTAGACATTTAACTCTAGCAAGGGTAATGCTATGAAAGAAGTGCATGACAATTTTTTTAAGTTTATTTATTTATTTTGAGAGTGACTGGGGGAGGAACAGAGGGAGAGAAAGAATCCCAAGCAGGCTCTGCACTGTCAGCACAGAGTTCTATGCGGGGCTTGATCTCACAAACCATGAGATCATGACCTGAGTCTAAATTGGACACTTAACCATCTGAGCCACCAAGTGCCCCAACAATTTTCTATTTTAATGGAACTATTGGTCTTGCTGGGAACAAAAGGAATAGAGACAAGGTTTATACATGTGAAACAGAAAATTCAAAAGTGAATCAGGTCTCAGCCTAATGTTGGCACCCCAACTAGAATGTGACACTGGCAACAGTGCTTATTCTTGAAGTATTTCCCCTACTGGACTTCCTATACACAAAAATTCAATTATTTCCATTTAATATTTTTGAACTCCATTATCACAGAGGGTATAAATATGAATAAGACAAAGTTCATTTCTCAAGGACCTCAAAATCCAGTATGCTTAAAATATCTCATACTGAATAATACATGTAATAGTAGGAAACAGAGAAGCCAGATATTATTGGGGACCAACTTTATTCCAAGCTTAGGATCAAGCAATATTCTTTGGCTTTCCATGATCTTGCAAGTTAGGTTATATAATATGCAATGTCTAATGTTACATCTGACGATTCTATCTTCATGGACATAGAATATCTTCCAAATAAAGAACATGTACTCCTAAGATCCACAATTCACTGAGCTGACTACACTGTACTACAATTTGTACCTCCGAAATCCAAACTCCACCATACTGATTACCCCACAGTGTGTTGTTTCTTCCATTTGTCTCTTTGCTATTCCTCCTCCTCTGATTCCCTGGCGTAATCTCTGGCATGAGGTAAAAGATATGAATTATTACCTAAGCTTAGATATTCTTTGTTAAGATGTTTTTAACGTCCTAAAATTTCTTCTCATTATCAATGAAGCCATATAATTTGATATAGTGACCTCATATTCCATGTTTTCATTAATGCAAAATTGCTATTGTGTTATGGGAAATCTAAGGCACAACTCAAGCAGATTCAAATACTGTTTTACTGAAGATGCAAGGAACGCAACAAGAATGTGTTCCCATAGCTATTACAAGGCTACAGGGTGTTTAGATACATTTCCTTTGGCCACTTAAGAGCTTTCAGTCTAAAGATGTAATATCAAAGTAATATTTTCCTTTAAATCTGCTACATGGTTCAAATACTTAAATTCATCTGTAAAAACATATAAGGACTTACATACATTTCTATTGGTTTTATCTGAATTGCGATCACCAGATTGCAGGTTTTTAATAAGGCACTCTGCTAACTAGACCCCGAAACTTAAACTGTGAGTTCAAAACAAACTTGTAAAAACTAATAGATGCCATTTATGTGCCCTAAGTCTTGCCTCTGATTTTATAAAATTCTTTTTCCAATGGCATCATTCATATAAAAGAAGTATGTTTGTTTTAAGTTTTCCCCTCTCTTCTCCACATTTGTGGTAACATTTCACTCTTAGTTTATTAATATTAGAATACAGAAAGTATACTTCTCTGAACAATGGTGTGGCTACTGTGGCTGGAAAAACAGGAGAATTTGCTTACAAAGAATTAGCCACCAAAGCAAATAAACTGGTTTTGAACTATACAAGCTGACCACAAAATGTTTCTGGGCTTTTTGACCCTGTTTTTCCTTTGGGTAAACAGAATTCAAGGACATGAATACCAACCATTGCTGACAAAAAGTTCTTAGACTTCACTTACTGAATTCTCACTTTCTCTTGTTTCTTAACTGATGCTACCCCTGCAGAGGGTACCTTTAAAATCAATCTCACTTTCTCCCAGCTCAAGTACATTTTAAAGTTATTTTGACAGAACAGCAGGAAGTAACGTATCCTTTAACCTACCTGGGAATATTTCGTATTTTAAAAGTTTTACATATTTAAGCTGGCATTCTTATCTGAAACAAAAAAGTAAGAAATAAAATTGTGCATGACATTCAAAGCCATAGAGCAGTGATGATCAGGCCCTGTGACACTGTCTTCTGTATAGATTTCCCTCTCAGACAGCGGAATGAAAACATAACCTTACTCGTATGTATAGAGAACTAATCAGAGTCTTTTATTGCCTCTGACTAAAGATTTTATTTCTTCTGGGTTGATTAGTTCTTAGAAATAATTTCATATAATCTTATTTCACTTTGCTTCCTACACAACTAAGTATCTTGGTTCAGTGTCTAACGTGTACTAACTTTGAAGAATATTTGAGACAAATGTTTGAACAAATGAATAATGTATATAGAGAACTATTTAGGGAAATCTAAAAATCATATTATGGAATAAATAATGGCCATCCAAAATAACCATTTAATCAGCAAATGGGTCACTTTTAGTATGTCTACCTTTCTACTATACTGATGTAGAAATACCAGATGTTTTTACTTAGGTCATTGCGGTGGCCTGAAAATAATTATTTCCTCTTTTGAGGGCCCTGCAGACACGTGGCAGAGAAAAAATTTTCAATCCCTTATACCTCTGGTGGAGACGCATATAATGGTACATCTATCATCAAGGCAGCTAGGAAGAAACACCTTGGCAGATTATGAACATAGCACTGTCATATTATATAAGGTGCCTTGCAAGGCATAGGCTGAAACATCTATATTAAAGAGATAGGAACCTACCATATTCTGAGTCAATGGTTTGAAGAATATTTAAGTTAAAAGTAAATAAAAGCTGAACCATCACCAGACCACATTTTGCTTCACTTGCAAGTTATTATCTATTAATAGGTTCATCCTGTAAGCAATTCGGAAAGATAGACTTTTTTTTTTAATGAAATGCACAGTGACACGTTGGGTTCCAAGAGATCTGAAGGTATTTTCAACTGTCACCTTCAACAGGCTTGTTCAGGAAATCTTTCAATTTTTGTCCCTTCCTTATAACTTATTAAGCATATGTTTTTGGGCGATGAGACACCATGATGCAGATCACATGCCTTTTTCTGTCCACAAAGTATTTGAACTCAGCCAAGTCTATTTCAGATCTATTGTTGAAAACAACAGTTCTTGTCAATCTGTGTTGGATATAACAACTGCTGAGTTGTGACTGCATCATTAGAGATTTGAAATAACACCAAGAGTATGCTGAACCATGGGAAGTCCTAATCAATTGATAAATTATTTTCTTTAAAGGGCAGTGAAAATCCAAGTCAAATCCTGACCAAGCTTCGTAATGACAACATATACATGGAAAAATAAGCAAACTTTACTAAATTAATAAGTGGTCAGTCATTAAACTCCTCTCTAGATTTTGGTTCAATTTCAAATTGTTCATTACCAGTATGTAGCAATACAAATTCTTTTTATATTTTGACCTAGTATCCTCTGACCTTGCTAAATTGAATTTTTAAGTCTGATATCTTTTTGTAGTTTCTGTGTATACTCTTTATAGACAATCATCTCATCTATTAATACAGTAAGTTTTATCCCTTTCTCTCCAGTCTCTATGGCTTATTTATTGCACTGGTTATGACATCCAGCAAATGTCAAATAGTAGTGAGGCGAGAGTGAGCATACTTTCCTCTTTTACAATCTTAAGGATTAAAGAATTCAGATTTTCACAATGAAGTGTTATGTTAATTCTATTTGGAGGGAGGGGTGTGGGAAGGGGGGTAGATCCCTTCACTGGGTTGAGAAAGTAAACATTTATTTCTAGCTTGTCATGAATGGATATTGAATTTTGTCAATTGCTTCTTTTGTATAAATATAATCATATGAATTTTCTTCTTTAATTATTGACATGTTGATTGCATTGATTTTGAGTACTGAACTAGCCCTGCTTCTCCAGGATAAATCCCACTCAACTTTGGTGTCTTAACGTTTTCTTAAAATTGCTGATATTAATTTGATTATATGTTACTGAGGATTTTTGTATCTGTTTTCATGAAAAATACTAGTCTATGGTTTTCTCTTATTGTAATGTCTTGGTTTTGTTAAAAGATCTGACTTCATAAAATGAATCTAGAAGTTTTATTCCTCTTCTGTGGTCTGGAAAAGTTTGTGTAGAATTGATATTTCTTTCTTGAATGTTCGGTATATCAATTCCACTCCACTGAAAATACTTTAAAATCAGCAAATTCAAGTAAACCATCTGCACCGTAAGTAGGAGTCCTCAATATTTTAAAGATGTCACTTATCAAATTGACTTTTGGATTTATTTAATTTTCATAAAAGGGTTTTACAAGGAATTTGATAAGCTCATTCTAAGTTTATGTGGATGAACAAAAATAATCAAAGTATTGCTGAAGAAGGATAAGAAGACGGTATGATGACCCCTTGTGAAACATCAATGTTTATTGTAAAGCTGTAATAATTAAGACAGTATGGCATGGGCAAAGGATAGACAAATTGCTAATGTAACTAAATTGAAAGGCCAGAAACAAACCCATATATACAAGGATATGAGAATATGAGACAAAGGAGAGAAATGAATTATAACTCCCTAAAGAAAGGTTGAGCCCCAGACACATGAAATGATGCTCAGCGTCCCTCATCATCAGGGAAATACAAATCAAAACCACATTGACATACCACCTCATGCCAGTCAGAGTGTCTAAAATGAACAAATCGGGAGACTATAGATGCTGGCGAGGATGTGGAGAAACGGGCACCCTCCTACACTGTTGGTGGGAGTGTAAACTGGTACAGCCCCTCTGGAAAACAGTGTGCAGGTTCCTCAAAAAATTAACAATAGAACTCCCCTATGACCCAGCAATAGCACTGCTAGGAATTTACCCAAGGGATACAGGAGTGCTGATGCATAGGACCACATGTACCCCAATGTTCATAGCAGCACTTTCAACAATAGCCAAAACATGGAAAGAGCCTAAGTGTCCATCAACTGATGAATGGATCAAGAAGATGTGGTTTATCTATACCATGGAATACTACATGGCAATGAGAAACAATGAAATCTGGCCATGTGTAGCAACATGGATGAACTTGAGGGTGTTATGCTGAGCGAAATAAGTCAGGCAGAGAAGGACAGATACCATATGTTTGCACATATAGGTAGATTAGGAGAAACTTAACGGAGGACCATGGGGAAGGAGAAGGGAAAAATAGTTGAGGAGAGGGAAGGAGGCAAACCCATGAGAGACTCTTGAATACTGAGAACAAACTGAGGAAGGGGGGTGATCAGCATGATGGAGGGCACTTGTTGGGATGAGCACTGGGTATTATATGGAAACCAACTTGACAATAAATTATTTAAGAAAAAGAAAAAGAAAGGTTGAGCCCTTAAAAAAAAAAAAAGCAGCAGCAGCAGCCTGGGACCACCAATACTAAGACCACAAAGGAAAACTACAATTTAATTAGTACCTTATGCTATTTATAAACATTTCTAATGGATTAAAGACATGTGGAAGGAAAACTTTAAAATTTAAGAAACCAAGGTAGAATAGCCATGACCTTGAGGAAGGACAGAATGTATTAAATTAGGTACAAGAAAAAAATGATGACAAAAAAAGTTGATTAGATTACATTAAAAGTAAGAATTTCTATTAATAAAGCAAAAGAAATCATCAGCAAAATGAAAACAATCTAAGGACTGGGTTGTTGCCAGGAATTTGTGTTTTTAACTCCCCCAGATGATTATAATGTGTAGTCAGTAGTAACAGCCAGTTCCTTAGGTTTTTATATCTTAAAAACTTTCTAAATTATGTCACTATTTAAGTTGCTTATTAACAGATAATGTGAAACACCCTCTTTACAATTTTCTTTCTGATAGATGTTACATGGCATATTCATTTGAGAGCATTTTTCTATGATGAGTTTTGTAAAATGTGAGAGCCTAACTGTGGCACCTCTGGGCTTCATCCTGCATGTTAGAAGCAATCTGCCGCTTTTACATAGTACCATCACCTATTGCCTCCCAAAACCTCACTCACCTGGGACAAATCACTCCTGGATTAGTCAACTTTAACATAATGAACCTTGTTATTATCCCAGAGAAGCTCAAAATCCACACAGCAAAAAACTCAGAAAACAAAAAACAAAAAGCCGTAATCTCTAGTCTTACAGATCCATGATTTCCTGAAGTCCTGCAAACTTTACTTCTAGTCCTCTTAGATAGCCAACCATATATCTGCTCTCCTTATCTTACATGACCTCAACAACACTTAGCAATATTACTCAGTCCTTGATAACACTTTTCTTCTTCCATTCTGTCCTAATTGTGTCTTTCAGTGATGCTCTTCTTCAATTCTTGTTTTCTAAACACTTCCCATGGGTAGTTTTACCAATGTTTTTGGCTAACATTGTCATCTATCAGTGAAACCAAAGAACTGTGCCTCCACTTCCTCTAAGAAAATATGGTTAAAAGTGGATATTTATACTATTTTTATATGTATCATAATTTGAAGGTACATAGTTGGATTCTTTATTTTCTCATTTTTTAATTACATACATAATTTAAAACATATTCTTTGGCAAAAGTGTCAAATAGCCATCAAATTCAGAAAGAGCCTACCACCAAGAAAAATTTTAGTCTAGGCAAGTGATAGGTCATTTCTAACTGATCAACTGAATTTTAATCATCCACATACTGCTCCACTGCAAACATAGGAGGTAATATTTGTTGTCTGGAGAGAATCACAATTCTCATCAATTACTTGCTGCTTTTATTTTCTGTGTAAAGGTCTAGTCTCCTGAACTATACATAATCTCCTCCCACCTCTGCAGAGGGACTTGGGTGTTTTACTTCTTTAAGATAATGCTTCCAGAATGATGAACCTCTAACTGGGTTAGGAACAAGTTTCTGGTGCCCTAGCACCATCTGCATTTACAAACTGCCCAGATGATTCTGTTACAAATCATAGTAGCTAAGTCTGCTCCAATGTTCGAGACCTCGTAATGATAGGCAGTTACTTGTTAATTGACTGATATCTATCCAAAACAGTTGGAAATTTGACACCATATTTAATATGTAGCAAAAGACGGCAGTTTTCCCACAGGCAAAAATGTTTTGTTACTTTGCTTTTGCTTTTATTTCCTCTTTAGCAATTTGGCTTTGGATGCAAATAGGGTAAATTTCTTGCATTAAATGGAATCATTATCCCTCAATTTTCTTTGACACAAGACGCTTAGAGTTATCATATGAACATATAATCTATAAACCCCCCCTCTCAAAATTCTCATTAGTTTGTAGGATATTTCCCTCTGTATAATATTTTATTCATAGTTGCTCAACATAAACCATGATTATTTGTCATCTATGACTACTAATTCTTTCCATTTTTTCAAGTAAGCAGTCATATTTCCATCATTAAACATCATTTAAATTATGTTTTTATCTAGAGAAAATAATTTCAAATATGGGAGAACATAAAACCTAGATCCCAGCACCAATCACATACCATGCTTAACCAAAGGACACACAGTTTGAGACGTGAGATGTGACACAGCCTTTAATTTAGCCCCTAAGAACTGTAAGATGTTTAGTGGGCCATTATTTTCACAGTTCATCACAATGAATAGCTTTGCCATATTTACTCTATATGGAACATTTTATCCACCCCATAAAAATAATTTCCCCCTCTCCTCTTCTTCAAGCAAGGGTTGACAATCAGACATTGAATTTTAATGTGTAAAAATACTCCATTTCCCTGAGATTAGAAGCTTTCATTTTCAAGATTCCATTCTAGCTTCAGGAAAACTTCTCTAACACTCTCCGCCATAATATATTGCTACTGCTTTGACTTTCATTCACCAAATAACTCCATTAATTACCAGCAACCAGACTTCACTTCCTTACGATGTTTTTGTGCACCTGGTTTGCAGACGGGATGTAGTAACAGAAGCCAACACAGCAAACCCAGACCGCAGCACAGGCCAGAATGCTGGCTACTCTAAACTAATTTTATGTGTCTGTGGAAAACAGAGCTTTGGATTTCAACCAGCTGAAATTACTGTTTGCCACTTCTCTATTCAACACCAACGTCATTCTGTACAAAGTCAGAACAAGAAAAGTGAACTTTCAAAATGGTGATCAAGTCATCATTTACTTGCAGATCTATTCAAATAACTATGGGTTTACGTATTCAAATAGAAGCCACACGAATCAAAGCCTCCCCATAATTTAGACCTTTGTCATTGACTTGGCATATCAACAGCATATCTTTCTAGTAATAATTTCACAATAAAGTGTGAGGGCTCCTCTGGAAACACGAACAAAAAAATGCTTTACTAGTCTGCATTCTTATTTACCATTTATGTCTGTATTCAGAGACTTGAAATGTTTACTTAAAATAAGTCTTAAAATGCCTTCTCTACATGTGGCATATGCTTCATGCCTGTAACATGCCCAATAAATATTTGGGAAAAAGAAAAATGCTGTTTTTATTGTGAAATCAGACTTTCTTCACTCCTTTTTCTCTCACATTAACATGTTTTAGCCATATTCAGGGAAGGTTTTCTGATAAGAAACTAGCCATAGGAGCTGCCTTTGGATCTTGAGTCTCTGAGATCTTTTTAATAAAACCTCCAAATAAAAGTGTTGATGATGTTCTACTGAACTGTACCAAGACCAGGCATGTAGGGCATGAGGAGCAAGCTGTCTATGAGGGTGTGAGAAGAGTACATTCCACACTTTGACTAGGGGATTATACTGACCTAAGATAGAGATGGGGTAAAGACCACAGTATAATTCTTCAAAGATCTCCAGCACAGCTGAGTTAAAGTTGATAACTGCAGACCACTTTTAGGCACATTACAAAAATCCTTACACTAACTTCAGCATTCTAAAATAAAATGTAAAAAGATGTATTCTTGGGCTTTATATGCTGTCTCTGGATCCCAAGGGTCTTGCTTTAAGGAGGTCTAGGATCAGAAAAGCTAACCCAGAACTGCCTTTAGGGCCACTGTGTAGCACCCCAGGAAACAACCAGAATCTTTTGATAATAACAACATACTATTTGAACCAAATTTATTTTACTTCCCGTAACTTATCAAGAAAAATGGAATGAGGTGATTGATTTTGTGGGAGAACCAGGATGAAGCAGTCATGATAGAAATATTTCAAGTCACAGAAAACTGGAAATTTTAATCTTTTCTCTGTTAGGGATAGGGCTACTCCATTTAAAATTAAATGGTTTGGCTTAGAAAATATTTAATATGCTCATTTTTTCCCCTAAAGTAAGAGCAGATATAAAGGTAGAAAAGTTGCTGGACTCTACAACAAAATGAAATCTACAACAGCATTTCCTCTAATATTGATTTCATCACTGAAGAAATAACTGCAATTTTTCTTCTAGAGAACAGACTTCGATAGAAATGTCAAAAGATTTTTGCTAACTTTATCTTTTAATCTTAGTCTTTGTGGCAATTATTCCCAGACCTTATTGTGGTTTCCTGCACAAAATTATACCCTTAAGCTTAGCAGCCTTGCATTTACTACAGGCCCAGGACAATAAAAAGTCAACATCAGGAGAAAATATGTTTTATATGTTCAGTTAACTTTACGCAGAACTGGAAAATATTGGCAAGTGGCACTTAATTATGTTATTCTAGTTTCTTTAATATATATAAAAATTGCCAACCTGAATGGAGATTATTAATTTCTGGTTGTTTAGAGGTGGACTATCTATTATTATTTAAAGCATTCAAACAATAGCCTCTGTATCTATGATTTTGAAATTCTTCCCCTCTTCAATTTAGTCTTATCATTTATTTTTAAATTACCTTTAAATGTAAAATGAAGAAAAAGTGATTTTATCTAAGACACATAAAAATACAAACAACTTAATTTCTTCAGCAGGTTGTTTTGGGACTTATATTAGTTTAATATTCTTTGGATCAGAGATCTTCCCATCGGTGGTAGGGTCTGTATGCATTAGTTATATATTGCTATATAATGAATGACTCCAAAACTTGGCTGTTTTAAATAATAGACATTTATTTTCTTACAGTCTTGGTGGGCCAGAAATTCAGGTGTGGCTTCACTGAGTGGTTCTGGCTCAGTTCCTCCCAGGAGACTGCAGGCAAGATGACAGCCAGGGCTGTAGTCATCCGGCTGCTTGGCTGGGCCTGGGGGATCTGCTTCCAAAAGGGCTCCATCTTTCATGCCTACGGGCAGTAGGCATTCAGTTCCCCACTGGCTGTTGGCAGGAAGCATCAGGTCCTTGTACACAGGTTTTTCCATAGTTGTCTCAAGTGTCCTTACATAATGGCAGCTGGAGTTCCCAAAAGAAAGTCATATAAGGGGCACCTGGGTGGCTTGGTCGGTTAAGAGTTCTACTTTGGCTCAGGCCATGATCTCACAGTATGTGAGTTCAAGCCCCACATCAGGCTCACTGCTGTCAGCTCAGAGCCCACTTCAGATCCTCTGTCCCCCTCTCTCTCTTCCCTTCTCCTACTCGTGCACTCTCTCTCTCCCAAAAATAAATAAAAGACATTAAAAAAAAAAAAGAAAGTCGTATAAGAAAGCAAGAGAAAGCCACAATGTGTTATCATCTATCTTCAGAAGTCACATTCCATCATTTCACCAATACCCTATAGATTACAAGATGTCTTTGTTCCACATGGGAGGAAACTATACCAGAATGTGAATACCAGAAGACAGAGACTGTTGAGATGAGCTACGCAATCTAGGCCAGAGGAGGAGGCAGAGAAGGGGGAGTGGGAGAGAGAGAGGGGGAAAGGATAGGAGGAGTGGGAGGGGGGTCATAAAGAAAAAAAAGAGGAGGAGGGGACAGAAACACAACAGAAAAAAAAATCCCCATACACATGAAAGATGGACTGCAAGGTCATGGACAGTAAGACCTTAAGAGTATGAGTAGTTGGCACATTTTTAGTATGAAAATATTTCTGGAAAATATCTGCACAAAAGCTACTTACACTATAAAATAAAATGCAAATGCAAATGACTAAAACCTTGTAGGAGACTAGGAATGTACCTGTCTTTTATCAATTTACTTGAATTTAAATTCTCAAATCTTTCAATAATTGATAGTTAGCATGACTGCTGCTTAGATTTCCTACTCCCTCTAAACACTAAGACAACAGAGAATAACACATGTAAGAAGGGCCTCATGAAATTTTTCCAACACAAATTTAAATCAAATGATATAAATAATGTCATTTGAGTTGCAAGCTAACACTGTTGGTTACTATCAGCCCATGGTTACATAACTAAAAAGTGGTATTTGTAAACTATAATCTGAGTTTGTACATATATAAATGAAACCTTTGCTATGAATGCTTATGTGTATCCTACATGTAACAGAGAACATTCGGAGGTATAAACACATTTTTGCAGAGCAAAACATAGAGCAGCAAATGTACTACACAACTGGGGAAAATGCAAAGCAAAAACAAAACAAAAAATCAGAAAAAGAGCGAGGAAAGAGAAAAAAGAGACAAAAAGTTTTATTCGAATTAGCATCCACCACAGCAGGTACCAAGAAACATACCTCAGAACATCAACTACTGGCAGAAAGATACTCTTACCCACACACAGACATAATGCAAGAAAGAGGCAGAAGAGAGTCTTGGGGTTACAGCTGGCTCACTAGTTAGAAGTGAGGAGTGGAGTCAGAGACAAATCTAGGCTTGTATTTAGGGAGTGCTAAACCTCACAGCAAGGGACATCTTATAGATGTGTATTGCAGGCGAGGGAAGGAAGAAGTTGGGAGGAGCTGAGGGTAAAAATTTTAAATGTGGCACAAAAAGTCAGGCAATTCCAAACAGCATCAGGTGTTGCATGGAGCAAAGAAGGTTAGAGAACAGGACCCCGGCAAGTCTGAAGATTATACTCTTCTAGTTATTTTCCCAGACACAAATGACAGAGCTCCAGTACTAAAATCTCCTAATGGCACAGAGCAACTTATCACAAGAAGATGACCCATTAATCAAGAAACCATGAACCAGGCATTAATTATCCAAGACACAAGAGACTACAGGGCTCATAATGTCAAGGTGGGCTTTGCTGAAATCCTTAATTTGCAAAGTGTCACATATGGAGTTATATTCATGTATGCAGCATATTACCAGACACTCCATGGATACCAAATGAGCTATTCTTTTGCTTGAATACCTTACTTCCCAATGACTTAAAAATGTAAGAAAAAGTAATGTTACCTTTGGGCGTTTTTAGTAGGAGGCTAAACGAATATGAGTGGGGGTTAACCATGAAGCAATCAAGGATGTGGCTCAAAATATAGAGGTGGAATAAATTGAAGAGCCAAGTAGCTCTACAAATCTGTGGTTCTATTGACCACATTAGAGTATCAATTTATATAAACAGTGCACTTTTAATCTTTTGAAGTACTTCCATATATTTTCCATATTGCATCTCATAGTCTTACAACAGTCCTAGGGTAAGTTGGGTAGGTATAATTAGATCTGTTCCTTTAGCTGGAGAAATAGACTCACAGAGGATAAATGACTTACATAAGCTGGTAAGTTACAGAGCTACGGCATACACATAACCTGAATCCCAGTATGGTTTGTCTCCCTGAGACCAGCGCTTCTGGAACTTGAAAACAAATCACCAGGAGTCTTGCTGAACTATGGATTCTGATATCAAAGTTCTAGGGGTGAGACCCAGGATTCTGCATCTCCCCAGGTGATACCAATGCTACTGGTCTGCAGTTCTAAACCAGACTGCATCTAATCCAGTAATCTTTTAATTCAGTAGCTGTACATCAATTATTTTTTAAATATGGATTTAAGAGCTTTAGCTCAGGGGATTCAATGGATCTAGTACAGAACCTTGACCTCTGCATTTTTTTAAGTTCCATGAGTGATTCTGATTAATAACTGGGGTTGAGAGTGTTTTCATACTTACTTAGTACCTGTGCTGTACATTAAAAAAATCTTTGAAGCAAGTCTCTTCACTGCAATTACTAGGAACTCTAGTTTCATTCTAACTCCTCAGAAGAGAACTTTTTCATATATTTGTAGAATATTGAATTCTTTCAGATTTCCATCCCTCATCTTTTGATCTTGAGATTTTAATTTCTCTAGTTCCCAAAGTACAAAATATCCTACCACTCTATAATGTCACAAGATGTCAGTTTCACTCATTTTTGTTTTAAGTAACATCACTTACAAACTTCGATCCTTATTTTCTTTGACCTTTAGAGATGTCTATGGCTCTTGGAGAATTTATTGTCAGGTGTAATTTTCATTATTAGGCACATTTTAGAGGTCTGTACAGAAAGATAAGGATGAAGTGTTCAAGATATAAAAATCATTTCAAGAATTACATTTTGGAAGGGGTAAAAACTAATATCTGAGTGACAATTAAAAAGATGGCAACCTTACTGCCAAAGTTCAGCTTCCCAAGTGAGCAAACAGCAAAGACTGGTTGAGATAAGAGCAAGTGCTGATAGAAGGCATTAGAAATGATGTGCCAGTCTTGGATGTGGTCTTTGAGGGTTTGATAAACCAGCAACTTATCTTCCAGAATTTTCACTCATTGATTTGAGGCACAAGTTAAAAGCTAAAGATGTACATACCTTTCTTTTCTTTATAAGGATGACCTTGACTTTCAATTGCTAAACTCTACTGTAGCCCATGTTACTCTTGGTATAAAAGCAAGCAAAGGTGGTGGTCATAAGGCTGTAGGATTTTGGAAGAACAGTCTAGGCAATTGTAAGTTCTCCCCACCCCTAAGAGTCTCAAACCCACAATTTCAATTTATTGTTACTGTCTTTGGGTACTAATAAGGTAATGTCACCAGGACAGAGAGGTCTTCTCAGTTTACTGTGTTCTTAATATCACAGTAATTATTTCACAGCACATTCTAAGCTAAAAGAAATACCTAACAGCTCTATTTATTCAATAGTTAGGGTCTAACCATTTCTATGTATTTATATGCTAACAACTCAGTGCCTGTTGACCACTGAGTACAATATCTCAAACCTTGCTATCAGAGGGAACACAGCTACCTCCTCCACGTCCTATTTCAAAATGATTTTCACATGGTCTTTGCTTTTTATCATAGAAAACCCAGCCTCACAAAAACATGACGTGAAAAAATAGAACACAGCAATCTAATCCTTAAGCTATTAGTTCATGTAGTGTCCAAGAGAGGTTACTGTATTCCCCTTGAAAATGTAAAATATTTAGCTATCCCTATAAATCTTCTGTAGCACTCCAAAATGACGGTGTATAGTTTAGAAATTGTGGCTTTAGCAAATGTGAAGCCCAAGACCCAGATTTCTGGTCCTGGATGCTGAACCTTCTAGCCATGTCATATGGATAAAGTCTATTAATTACTCTTAGTTTCAACTTCATTTAAAATATAAACAATTTCATCATCCTAAGAAGGAACACAACCAGAAGTACTCTGTACACAGAAATGCTATACTAGAGATGTAGAATATTTTCTTAAAAGTAAGTTAGTCTTGTATCATGAATTTTAAACTTTTGTCTTTTGGAATATAGAATCCTTCTTCAATAAAACATCCTTAAGATATAGAGGGCACATATGAGATTAAACATAGGAATACTCCATTGGAAAAGGTCACTTTTCTCAGACCCAGTCCTTAATCTCTTCATGCCCTGTTGTGTTCCAAAGAGGATGGACTATCAGTCTGTCTGTCACTTTCTTACAGATTGGCTTACCACTGGGCTCTTCCTGTAGGCTACTGGATGGAGAATCTAATGTCCCCCTACTCTGCCTCCCAGAAACATCTTGAGTAGTCCTGTTTTCTGTCCTCCATTCAAGCTCCCCTCCTCCCATTCCTATCACATGGCCTCAGCTCCTCCATCTGTCTCCCTCCAGCCCTTGGGTTAAGGATGGATTGCTGCAGTTGCTTATCTTGGAGTTTCCTTAACTTCCCCCAAGTTGTGCTTTTAAGCTCTTCTAACTTATAGCTAATTTTCTGTATTAAGTTTCCTATATCAAATTTTTTGCTGTTGGTTTTATTTATAGATGGTCCCTAACTGATTCTAAGATGTGAATGGCCCAGAGCCCTACCTCTAGGCCCCAGATCTCTTAACATGGTGTTCCTTAGTCACATCTGAAAACCTTAAGACTCATTTCCCACTCTATCACTAAAAACTGAGCAATCTTAGGTAAGTTACAGAACTTTTCTGAGTCCCATTTTCCTCGGCAATGACCATACTTACCTTGACCTCTCCTGATAAATGAAAAGTATTTGGAATGACTTAAAGTGTAGATTGACCTTTTATTACACACGCCAAGATGTTGCATGTTTGGATAAAGCATTTTTATTAAAAAATAAAGATGCTGGATTCCAAGAAACCCAAAAAATATACTTCTCCTTTGGCCCTACCAACATAAACCAGGCCTAGCTTAAGGATAGAAAATTTTAAGCCGTTCTTTCAAACAATTAGATTAAATGAGAATTAATGGACTTCCATCAATTGTAACAAAGTTAAAACAGAGCTTGTTTACAGCTACTGATTCATGTTTCTATTCTGATCCTGCTGTTTATGTCTAACAACCCACACTGGTATTGTGCTCATTCCTTCTTGTATTGTGGCTTCGGCACTTCCAGAGTGGTTTTAGGCACTCCTAATCCAAATTTTAGGTTCATGTACTCAGAGATAATTACCTTCGGTTGCAAGGAGGATGCATACATGACAGAAGATGGAATTAGACAATTATGGTTTGAGAACTGCTGCTCCAAATAGAAAAGTTGAAACGTATATGTTTGTAAACAACTGTGGCCTGGTGTAGATTATAGGTTTTGCTTTTTTCTCAATAAAAATTGTTTTCTTTAAGTTTCACTTTCTGAGTTGCCGTAGTATCAACTCTGTCTGATGGAAAGAAGACATTTGGGTTCATGTTGCTATCACACATAGTCAGATCCATGACTGAGTACTTATGAAAGAGACTATAGCAATATGAAAACACCGTATTATGACTCCTTTTATCAGCTTGGCCTTTAGGCTCTTATAAACTTGGACAGGAGAAAGACTGAGTCTTTTACAACATGTATTTCCCGTGCCCGCAGAGGTGCTTGGCACACAGGTGGTTTCCAAAACACCTGAGATGAATTAATATAAGGCTCGAATAAGACCAACTGATGCCCTCAGCACAGTCCAACGATGGTGCTGTCTCAGCCACGGTGAGAAAACAGAGAGCTTAGGATCATATACACAAGTCAGGTGGTAAGTTCAATGCTAACCAAACTCAGCAGCTATGTTTCCCACTAGATAGACGTATCTATCTAGTGGGAAACATAGCTAGATATAGAGATACATAGATAGAGATAGAAACATCTATCTCTAGGCCAAGAGATAGAAACAAATGTGGTATCTGATAACAGCTTCAACCCAAAATTTTAGTCACTCACTATGACACAGAAAATGTTTAATAATAATAGACTAAAGTAAAATATGGCAAACAAATGTAGCAAAAAATGTACTAAAGTCAAGAGAAGCAGGGAACAAGTTAAAGGCATAATAGGTGATGTGGGGAGGGACTCTAGTGTCCCCCCCCCCATTTCCCTGGTCAATCTGCTCATTTGCTTAATGATTAATCCAGAACTGAATGGAAGGCAGAAAATGCAGAGCTAATATTAGAGAAAGTCTCTCTTAATAGTCTCCCATCTGATTTTCCTAAAATGCTTTAAGCCTCATGCCACAGTTCCACTCCATGACTCTTCCTTCTTCATACATCTCTCCTTTCCCCAATCCCATGACATCATGCTTGACTTGGGGTTTTCCTCTTGTAGAACCCTGCTCTCAGTGCCTAAGCTTTCAGCTCTCAGAACTGGTCCTTTTTGGCCACCTAATCAACCATTTTTGTTATATAATGTGCGTAACACTGTGGAAAGTATGAGAAGCCTAGAATATAAAGGAAAGAAAAAACAACAGCAATTTCCTCATTCTGAAAATAGTTATTATCTAGCTTGATGGCCAATGCACAGATACATGAAAATATTGTGGGTCTCAATCTCATCGTTATTTCAATAGTAAAAACAGGTTTTTCTGCCTCTACTATTCTTTGACTAAGAGACTTACCAGAAAGTAACACATCACCAAGTACAAACTGATACAGAATTTGCAGATTGGCATAGTATAATTGGAGAGTTACTGAGTCAAAGTTATGCAAGAACCATAGTTAAATGGGTTAGACTTCTGAGAAGAGGGTACAGTTTGAATGATATTGGATAACTCGGATCTCAGGAATGGGAAACCCTCAAGAAGTTTCTCATCCCACACCCATTATCCAGCTTTATCAAATCTTAGCATCATTTCATACTTTTCCTGAGTCTTTTAGTTTTAAGCAATAATGGTAAAACAATGATGATTTCTGTGACCTTGATTCTTCTCAAGGATCAAGAATGGACAAACTAATTGAGGTATATGCATACTGTGGAATATTCTATAATAGTTACAAAAAATAAATATCAATATGGATACAATTTGAAAACAATGAATGAACCATTAGGTTGATTTAAGTTATTCACCAATACAAGCATTGTTGCAATAAACATCGCTGTCCATATCTCCTTATACATAAGTGTATGAGTTTCTCTTTTTTAAAAATATAACTTATTGTCAAATTGGCTTCCATACAACACCCAGTGCTCATCCCAATAAGTGCCCTCCTCAATGCCCAGCACCCACTTTCCCTGCTCTCCCACCCGCCATCAACCCTCAGTTTGTTCTCTGTATTTAAGAGTCTAAGTGCAAGAGTTTCTCAAGAGCACCTAAAAAGTGAAATACAATGTGGGTTTCAAAAGATATGAACATTTTCAGTATCAATGGATATGGTCAAAATCTCTCCAAATTTTTTTTTAACCACTTAGTAGCATATGACAGTTCCCATTGCTCCTATCCTCGGTGATATTTGGTCAAAATTTTCTTTTAATTTTTGGGGCAGCTGGATGGCTCAGTTGGTTAAGCATCTGACTTTGGCTCAGGTCATTGTCTCACAGACTGGGTTCAAGCCCCACGTCAGACTCTGTGCTGACAGCTCAGAGCCTGGAGCTTGCTTTAGATTTTGTGTCTCCCTCTCTTTCTGGCTCTCTCCTGCTCACACTCTGCCTCTATTTCAAAAATAAACAAACATTTTTAAAAAACTTTAATTTTTGATGACCTAATAGTTTAGAATGGTATCTCTGTTGTTTTTATGTATATCTAATTAAAGTAGCACATTAGTTCTTTAAGTTTATTGCTGCTTCTCCTATGAATTGCCTATTATATCCTTTGCATATTTTTTCAGTTTTTTTGTTATTTTTGTGTTGATCTATAGGGACTACCTACATATCCTAGGCAATAACATCTTGCTGGCTATATGCATTTAAAATAACTCAGAAAAATAATAACTTCATGAGGTTTGTGGTTTTTTTTTAAGAATTTGCCTCCTTGTATACAGTCAAATTTGGCATTTTACATAATGATTTTGGAGACTTATGGATTCTCTAACATACCCTCCCTTATATTTGCTTCTAAAAACTTTTAGAAAAAAAAAGATCTATATATTCCTTTGTATGATGTGACATAGGAATCTAATTTTTTTTCCTATATGGACAACTAAGTTTGACAACAGTATTTATTGTCACTGTTTTATAATTCTGTCCCTAATCTGAACGTAATCTTTCCAGAACATTCCAGAATGCATCACATTCTAAATGACTGTCTCTCTTTTACGCCATGTCAGGACAGAAGTAGCTACAGGAAATTTAATGGATTACTGTGTGATTGGGGGTGTATGTGTGTGTATTCCAGAAGCACTGAACTACTGGAAATCTTGTGTTTAAAATACTTACTATGAGACAGTACTGGGCTGGAAAGCAGAGTAAGAGAAGAATATTAATGATACTGGGGGCCCTTACGTACAATTCACCTACAGAGGTCATCCCGAGACATCCTAAAGCTGAGGACCACTCTGGCATATCCAGAGTCTCAAGATCATGCCACGGATAGACCTCAGGCTTCTAGCAAGTCTCTGAAATGTACCACTAGGACCTCACCTTGAGCCTGAATTTATCTATAGTCCACATCCTGAGTCCATGACAGTCTCTAGATCAGTACTTCTCTGTCTGGGAGCAAAATAGGGAGGGGCATTTTTAAGTTGTTTTTAATAGGCCGTCATTTTCAGAGTGACATGTCCTCTACCAGTGCATTGCCCTCTGGATGGCGGCCCACTGTTGTGTTTCCCTAAGGGAAGGTGACCATGTGCTGAATGAAATATTCTCTCCTGGGAGACCCAGGCCATCTATTAGGGAAAGAGAAATGATCCAGTCAAACTAGTCAACAAACCATCTCCGGCAAGCATCTCTGAGGAAGCCAGTGGGCAGGGTACATATGGACATTACTGAATTATCGCAGATAATAAAGGAGGTACTGTTACTATAATCAGAGGGGGCCTGCAGCTGTTCAAAAAAATTTCTGAGCCCAGGTAGTAAAGAGACACATATGAAAGCAGTAATTTCTGGGGTGGGTTTTTTTTTTCACTTTAACACTCCCATAATTTAAAAAGAATTTAATGGATTTTCATTTTCAAGACCTGGAAAAACAAAAGTCCTCCTAAGCTGAGAGCAAATGCTTCCAGTCCTTGCCTGAAGCCATTCTTTTTATTGGGGGAGTTACAGCCCCTTGAGAAGAAGGGGTTTATAATGGAAAAAATGAGACAGCATCAACCATAATGAAGCTCAGAATATAAATAATAAAGACCCCATTAATGCCTGACACTTTATGTTTCCAAAGAAAACCCCTTCTTTTATCTAAAATAAGACAGTTCCTGAGGAAGTGGATAAAGACCAGGCCAACTTGCCCACAGTGGTTCATTCCCTTTAGAATATTCCTGAGACAAAAGGCCAAACCTTCTAAGAGAAAAGCAAGCATATATTTAACACAATTCTTTTACTTTACCTTTATTATCCTTCAGGGAAACTGGTCCCTTGCTGTATGTTAGATTTCCCTTCATTTCAGACTCCCATCTAATGCAACAGAAAGCCTTTGAACAAAGTCTCCACTGAGAAGAGGATCATGCTTTTCAGTTGAACCCTGCAGCGTCTTAATGTAGGAGGAACAACAGAAATCCCAGGGCCCACTTCTTCCTGCAGTATAGACTTTGTGTGTAGAATTCCTCCATGAGGGTGTGCGTGATTTCATGGAGCAACAGAACTTTTCTAAACAGAATACAGAAATACAAACTCAATTCACAGCCTCATGGAGATGGGTACCACACACATGGCAGTATATATGATACTGGCCCTGTCCTCAAAGAACTATTCTAGGAAGCAGAGTCACATATTAAACCTAATTGTGGAACATTTTTAAACACTTTATGTATGGTTTCCACTGGGCTTAACTCTTCACACATATTCTGTCCTATAATCTGCACATTAATCCCAGGGAGGTAGGGACTGTCATTATTACCACTTTTTGAGATGCTGAAACAGTCTTTCAGGGATTAATGAGCCTCCAACACAGGCACTGGGCAGGAACCTAGGAGTTGCGCCACTTTCCCTGCTTGTGCATACAGCAGGCAAGAGTTTATACATATGCCCAGGTCCACAGACTGGAACAGTGTACAGGTGGAAACAGACCCTTGTTTTTTTTTAACTTAAATGTGATCATCCCAACAGCTACGGTCAGTTCTGAAACCTTCACTCCCTCCCAATGAAATGCAGCGAGTAATATAAAGACTGCAGCCTCCTGCGGCACTACCATTAGGACTCTGCCAGGGCCCCCTGTCTAAGAGAGTTTCCATGGGACCTGTTCAGTAGTAGTTTTCCTTAGCAAGGTCCGAGACAAGGTGACGTCATTCTAATTTTTATTGAAATGAATTCATATAAGATGACTTACCCATCTGTGAAAGGAAATTGTTTATAGTATGTACTTCATAGAGTTGTTATGAGAATTATAAATTGAAATATGTAAAGTGATCAACACCATGTGGGGCACATACTAATCACTCAATACTTTTTATTTTTAATTGACATACTGTCACAAATATGTTCATGAGAATACACAGATAAGAGGGTATAAATTTGTAGTATCAGTTATCTTGGAGGGAGGGATAGGAGTAGAAATAGAATAAAACTTACTCTTGCTATTTCATATATTTAGTCACAATGAGAATATTGTTGAACTACTTGTGCAATAATTTTAAGATTGCTAAATAACTTCTGACAAAAGACTTTCCCAAAGAATTACATTTAAAATTTTTATTTTTTTACATTTAAAAATTTTAGTTGGTACTTTCCTGGTACCCAGCCACTGTTCAAAACTCAGCAGTGTATTAAACATCTTGCCCACCTTCAAGGAGCTTAAAATCTAAGAATAAGATAAGTACAAAAGGGAACTATATGCAGGTTAGAATGTGATATATTTCCTGAAACAATCTATAAACACAGAAACACCAGGTTTAGAGTGTGTATGACNAAAAGCATATTGTAAAATAGTATTATAGTAAAGAGACACCTGGGATGTGAAAGAGCATGAGAAAGAATAGAAATTCACTTCATGAGTGACAAGATGGGTTGCTACTGCCTTATTATCAATAATACACAGAATGAGTGATTAGTATGTGCCCCACATGGTGTTGATCACTTTATATATTTTAATTTATAATTCTCACAACAACTCTACGAAGTACATACTATTAATTTCCTTCCACAGATGAGTAAATCAAGGCACTGAAAAGTCAGGTAACTTGCACATGATCTCTCAGGTAGTAAGTGAAAGAAACAGGATTCAAGCCTATGCAGTTTGTTGGCTGAGCTCAAATTCTCAATCACAAGCAGACTATTTTTAACTACTGCATATTCCTACACCTTTGGAAAACAGTGTAATGGAATAGGCTTTTAAAAATCTTCTCATAAGAAAGAATTTAAACATATAACAAGAATGGAGAAAATAGTATAACGAATCCCTATGTATCCATCACCAGCCTTTCAATCATGGTCCAGCCTCATCTTGCTTCACTCCCCCAACCCTGGACTATTATAAAGGAAACCTTCAACATATCACTCCACATATTCTATGTATATTGCACATACCAAGATACCATTTTTAACAACCAAGATGCCATTACACTGTTTTAAAAATTTAGCAATAATCCCTTCATATCAGCAAATATCTAATAGATGTTCAAATTTCTCATTTTTCTTATAATTTTTTTTTATATGTTGTTTAAATCTGGATCTTAGTAAGATCTATATAGTTCAGCTGTTGGGTATGTCCTTCAAATCTCTTAATCTACAAGTCTTTCCTTCTTGTTCTTGTTTTCCTTACAATGCATTTGTTTGAAGAAACTAATTTCTTCATCCTTAGTCCTGTAATATCTCCCAGTGTGGATTTTGGTGACTACATTCCTGTGGTGTTGCTTCATATTTTTACCTGTCCTGTTTTTTTAATAAGGAACACTTCACAGGTGTGTGTGTGTTTTTTTTTTTTTAATTTCTCTCAAGAGGCCCTGTGTATATTTAAGCATAATTATGTTTGGAATNTCTTTGATAACTTTCCTACTATCTGAGGTAACAAGATATTCTAGACTCATCTTGTACATTTCCTGGAATCCTGGTTTATTTTACTTAAAAATGTTATTTAAAGAGAACAGTATGGACGCTAGTGATGCTTAGAAGTTGGTAATTCTTTCTAGACATTTTTAGTGGACAGAGCTAGGTTTGATATTTGTTTTGAAACTAAAGGGGTGCCTGGGTGGCTTAGTCGGTTAAGCGTCTAACTTCCGCTTAGGTCATGATCTCGTGGTTCGTGGGTTCGAGCCCCGCATTGGGCTCTGTGCTGACTGCCAGCTCAGAGCCTGGAGCCTGTTTCAGTCTGTGACTCCCTCTCTCTCTGACCCTCCCCTGCTCACGCTGTCTCTCTCTCTCTCCTAGAAATAAATTTAAAAAAAAAAAAAGAAACTAAAATACATCTCAAGTTTACACTTGTACTTCAAATTCAAATTCAGGACAATAGTTATTTACTTCATCTTTTTGATATTATATCTATTTCTCCTTTCTCACATGAGAAAAACTCTAGATCACATTAACATCTACATACTATTCTCTGTGTTTTATCCTACATCACATACACAACAAACTCAGAACAACACTATTCTGGTACATTGCTGTCATGTAGAGCCCCAATTCTTCACCATCTCTTGTATCTAGACACTTTGCTATGTAAATCTGTAGTGTTTTTTTTGTTGTTGTTGTTTTCCCAGTCTACCTCTGGACATATCCAATGACTTTCAGTAGCCAACAGGATCTCAGCAACCATGAAACAAAGAGAGGCTGGAAAAAATTCTTGCATGTTTCTGCTTTCTCTCATACATTTCTGTGATTGCTGTAAGGACATGCGTGGGCCAGACTGGTGGAGCTACCAAGAGCCAAAAGACTTGAAAAGCATGGGAATAGGGCCATACTGACCCTGTTGTCTGTCTCAGCCAAATCTTTCCAGATTAGTCAACAGTCAACTCCCAGGCTGAGCCCACCAAGATCAACAGAATCATGTAGCCAGTCTAAAACTGATCACATACTCATGAACCAGCCAGAACATACCAGCTGAACTCTGTGGACTTCTGAGCCAAATAAATATTATTTTTGTTCTGTGTCTGTTTGTTACTAAATATTCTGTGTTGAGGCAGAGCTTCTACAAACAACACAATGCTATTACTTAAAAGAGTTTTTAAAAGAATTTTGCAAATCTTTTTGCAATAGAGTATATACCATTAGATGTGTGCAGTCCAATATGGTGTTTTTTTAAGATATATGAGGCAGTCCCACTATGTGAGATTAGATGCCAACTGGATATAGAGCAAGTTCATTAATTTCATTATACCTTCAATTTCCAAGGATTATTTTCATTAAATTTTTTTCATTGTAAAATATTTACATGATTCCAAGGCAATCTACAGAGCAATATGTATCCAGAGAATGTAGCTTATATCTCCTTCCCTCCCCTCAGCCCCACAATGTTTTCTCCCACTCCTATTCATAATCATTATTTTAGACTTGTTTTAATCTGGCATGTTTTTAAAACAACAGATAAATCAACTCAGATATATATGTTACTCCTCATTCTAATGAAAAGTAGTAGAGGCGCTTTGGTGGTTCAGTTGGTTAGGACTCCAATTCTTGATTTCCGCTCAGGTCATGATCTCATGGTTTGTGATTCAAGCTTCACATCAGGCTTTGTGCTGACAGAGCAAGGCCTGCTTGGGATTCTCTCTCCCCCTCTCTCGCTGTCCCTCCCCTTCTCATGCTCTCCCTCTCTCAAAATAAATAAACTTTTTTAAAAAGTAGTAAAAAAGTAGAGAAAGCCCACACTGACATTATTTTATGCCTTCTGTTCAGCAAACTAACTGAACTAACAGAACTTCTGTTCTGTTAACTAACTATGCCCCTTGATTTTAATAGTAATATTAAAAAGGAACATTTTTGACAAAAATCATAACATTAGGGCACCTGGGTAGCTCAGTCGGTTAAGCGTCGACTTCGGCTCAGGTCATGATCTCACAGTTCATGACTTGAAGTCCTGCATCAGGCTCTGTGCTGACAGCTCAGAGCCTGGTACCTACTTCAGATTCTGTGTCTCCCTCTCTCTCTGCCCTTTCCTCACTCATGCTCACTTGTGCTCTCTTTCTCTGAAAAATAAATATTAAAAAAATTTAATTGTAACATTAATAGTATAATTGAAATAGTAAAAATAGGTAATATTAAACATTAAATAGATACCACATGTAGTGTCAATCATGAGCCCGACATCTTCAGAACAACAGTTGAGGAAATGGACACTCAGAGGGTAATTTGTTCAAGATTATCCTGCTAACAAGTAACGGAGTGAGTGTGCACTGGATTTGTACTCTTCCAATGAGGGCTCTTCCAAAATAGGCTCTCATTGTACCCTAATTCTTTGCAAGTGGTAGTACATTGCCATAGGACACGAAAGGGTTGGACAAAACAACCTCTAAATTTCTCTCAAGCTTGAAAATTCTGTGATTCTTTAACAATCATGTGTTAAATTTTAAAAAGTGGCAGGAAAAATTATTATAAAGATGACATTCTCAGCACACACACATTACAAATTGCAGAAAGTTTCTCAACAATAGCTAAAACATGGAAAGAGCCTAAGTGTCCATCAACGGACGAATGGATCAAGAAGATGTGGTTTATCTATACCATGGAATACTACATGGCAATGAGAAACAATGAAATCTGGCCATGTGTAGCAACATGGATGGACCTTGAGGGTGTTATGCTGAGCGAAATAAGTCAGGCAGAGAAGGACAAATATCATATGTTTGCATGTATAGGAGGATTAGGAGGAACTTAACGGAGGAACAAGGGGGAGAAGAAGGGAGAAATGGTGGGGGAAAGGGAGAGAGGCAAACCATAAGAGATTCTTGAATGCTGACAAAAACTGAGGACTGATGGATGTGGGGGGGAGGGGGGTATGGGCATGGAGGAGGGCACTTGTGGGGATGAGCACTGTGTGTTATGTGGAAACTAATTTGACAATAAACTATTTGTAAAAAAAAAACAAACAAACAAACTGCAGAAAGTTTCCAACTAGCTCATGGATAAACATCATAAAAACCATATCGGTATTTTTTAATATTATACTAAATATTACTGCTTTTGGAATATAATGTAAAGAAGAATTCTTTTGGTCTAAATGAAATTCAACTCAAAGTGAATTAAGCTAAATAAATAAGTTAACAAAAATATTTAAAACTAAAGGTCAAGGACTAGTTCACCCCAGGTTATTGTTGAATCCAGGTATTCACATGATATAATCAGCAACTATTCCTCTAAATTTAGCTCTACAGTGAGTTGCCTTCACTGTCAGGTAATTTTTCCCCAAGTGAGAGGATCTTCCTATAGTTTAGCAATTCTGATGGAAAGAACTTTTTTATTTTTTTAAAAAAAATTTATAGTTTATTTATTTTTGAGACAGAGACAGAACATGAGTGGGGGAGGGTCAGAGAGAGAGGGAGTCACAGAATCTGAAACAGGCTCCAGGCTCTGAGCTAGCCGTCAGCACAGAGCCCAGCACGGGGCTCGAACCCACGAACCTGAGATCATGACCTGAGCCAAAGTTGGATGTTCAACCAACTAAGTTACCCAGGCACCCCGGAAAGAACTTTTTTTTAAAAAAAATCAGTGTTTCTAACAGGAGTCCTATAACTGAGTACCATTACCCTAACTTGGATATCATTGCAATCAGAGGAGTACAATATTCTGATGGGTAAATCAAGATCAAATAGCCACCCATGGCCCCAACTGGAGAAAGTAATCCCAACTAGACCACATGGAATGAGGATGCGAGAAAGGGATTCCTCAAATGAAAATCAGAGAGGTTTTGCCAAAAAAAAACCCCCAAAAAACAACAACAAACAAACAAACAAACAAACAAACAACAAGTGGCTAGATTCTGTACAAGGAAACACAAGTAATGCCCTTTCCAGAGAGGATAAAGAACTTAAGAGCTGGGCATGATAAGGACTAGTGATCAGGAAGACTGACAGAGAACAACTTTAATCCTCTTTTCCATAATTATTTGATGTTTCTGAAAAGAAAGTTAGGAGAAAAAAATTAGGAAAAAAAACAGTATAAAGAAATTAACTAGACCAGTTAAGTCACCAATCCCTTCATGCTCCTAGCTGCTCTCAAAGGCAGAGAAGTACTCACTGAACCACTGAATGGAAGTAAAAGAATCAAGCTCAGTTTAGTGCTGGGGCAGAGCAGTTATTAACCGAGTAAAACACTTTTCCTACTGTTTAATTCTAAAAAGCATAGAGATGCTCACTATTAATACTGAGGAAGAAGAAAAGTTAGAGTAAGCTGTTGATTTTAAAAGATTCTATTTTTCTTAAAGGAAAAATCTCTTAGCTTATCCTCCCATATGTTCCTCTCAAAATTCCCTACCTTAGAAATTGTTGGAAGTGACATTAATCAAAGAGCTTTGAATTCTTCAGATTATAGTTCCTTCCTTCTTTCCTTCCTTCCTCCTCTCTCCTGCCCTCCCTCCCTTCCTTCCTTCCTTTTCTCCCTCCCCCCCCTCTTTCTCTCTCTGTTTCTCTCTCTCTCTTTCTGAAAGAGAGAGAGAAGTGAGGCTTACCTGGGGCTTTACCTGAAGTGGGGCTGTATTCACCCAAAGTGGGGCATGAGCTCACCTGAAACAGGTCTTGGGCTCATCTCAAGAACTGTGAAATCATGTCCTGAGCCAAAGTCAGATGCTTAACAACTGAGCCACCCAGGTGCCCGCAGAGAAAAGTTTGAGGATGAAAATCAATGTTGAAAATATTAGAACTTGGAATTAGACTATTTAGCTATTGCACACCACAACAAAAGGAGAGTTTCTCAGTCACATTTAACAGATTAAACTCATTGATTATTTTAAGGTCAACAACCCCTTTGTGATTGGCATTTTATCAAATTAAAATGTATTCTAGTTTATACATTCAGTGTTGTATATATTCTGAACATCAGAGCATAAATTATATACATACGAAATGTTGACTTTAGAGCTTCATGTAGGCAGAAGAGTTTTACCTCAAAAACAGATACACAGCTAAGGAGGCATGTTTCCAAATCTTATATGAAACTATCTGAAGCTTCTGCCAAGAATCCCAGTAGAAATTTAGATTTTTTTGGAGTCTCTTAAAACAAGAGATAGCTGAATAAACATCTTGTTTACTAAGGACTTGTTTTCTGTAAAATATTCCTCATGGACAACCCTTGTGAATCATATATTCTACACACTTCCAGGGCTCTTCAGCTTTCACAATGATCAAGTATAAAAATCAATCCCAGTGACTGTGCCTCAGGAGAGCAATTTTACTCACTGGAGTTGAGTAATGGACATTTAATACTATTGATTACACCTTTTAACCCTTCAGAGCCAAGATAAGCATATCAATTTATCCTCCCCAACTTTTCTTACTGTTGCACAACTCCCCTACTCTTTACACATGCTTACTACACAAAACCATGGTAGGATCTGAACTCTGCACCAGATGAAAACAGAATAAATTATTTCCATATAGGTCCAACTCAGACATGTATGTATCTGACTTTATGTTCATCAATCTCACTTTCAGCTCTAGAATTCAAGAAGGTCAGAGTTCCAGTTCCTACTAAAGGAACTGGCTTTTTATGGAACAAAAGCTGCTCCTCCTTGGTATACGTTAAAATAATATTCTTGTGTAAGAGCCTGGAAAGATATTGTGTGTACGTTTGAGGGTGTTATACATACACACATACACATATGTGAACATTTTTATATATATGTATATATATGAAGAACAAGATAGTATTTTTTTTTTTTTGCATTTAGATCTCCTACCACTCACATAAGCACTTTAGAGTGGAAAATATTTGTAATTCAACTTCCTCAAAGGAGGTGTAAGTTTATTCATGATGAGAACTCATGCAAAATACCTTTTTTAAAATTTTTTAATATTTATTTATTTTGAGGGAAAAGAGAGAGAGAGCAAGAGCACAGGGGAGGGGCAGAAAGAAGGGGAGAGAGAACCCCAAGGTGACTCCACGCTGTCAGCACTGAGCCCAACGGTAGGCTTGATCCCACAAGTGTGAGATCATGACCTGAGCTGAAATCAAGAGTCAGAGTTTCAAACGACTGAGCCACCCAGGGGCTCCTCATTCAAAATACTTTGAAATGTCAAAATAATGGATCTTTCACTACTTTCATTTAGACTGCTTTCCAGAATATTTAGTGAATTGGATGTTTCCACTAAATATTTTCTCGAGATATTAAGTCTAAATATAGGTTTTTCTAATTTCCCCTCCCCCAACTGTTCAGTTTTATGCCCAATCACGTTCTTGGTCTTCCATGGACAGTCATACTCTAGCCAACAGTTGTTCTGTGTCTCACTGAATTAGACTTAGCTACTAAAGAAACTCATGGCCAAATTCAACTACAGATAGCTTCTTCTGACGCTGAAGTCAGAAGAGTTCTGTGCAGACAACAGGGAAAAGCACAGGGACAGGGGGGCCTTTCATCTCTCTTTAGAAGATAATAGCTCCCGGCCTCTTGTTGCTTAGTTCCTCTCCTCTGAAATTCCTGGATTGTTTTCCACTTAAAGGCCAAGCTACTGCTCCCTTAGCTAATGTCAAATGCAAGAACACCATAGCCGCCAAAAAACAAACCAGAAATCGTAAACTAGCCAACACTGAATTCTCAACAGTATCCATTAGCTTGCTGATTCACATGTTGCTTATTCCCACTTTAAAATACAAAAAGTTATGCAATAGGAAACCACAGCACATTTAACCTGAAGCTTTGAAATGTGCACCGATGACAGCAATACATGAAGTCAACACAGGAAATATAAGTTTAGAGCTATGGCAAGCTTGGAGAGTTTCTGGAACCACAGATCTTACTTTGATGTTCATTGCTATTTCAATCAGCAAAAGCGGCAGTCGTAGAGGAGAGAAAGCAATTGAACAACTTAGACTAGCATTTCTCTGGAGGACTTTTCTTTCCTTTGAGGAATTCTTTTCAACTTATTAAGTTATCTGTCTCCTTTTTAGCAAAGTGTTTTAGAATGTAAGAATTTACCAAAATGACAAGTAACCTACAGGGAATTAAACCAAAATGCAAACTTAGCTGTTGTCTTCAAAACCACATGTCTTTAAATCCCTTGATTGTTAACTTTTATCCCAAAGAGAAGAGGTCTTAACTTTTATTGACTTTCACTAGGTAATAACTGGTCTATTTTGAGTTACATTTCCCCCTACCCTGACAACTTAATTGACCTGTTAGAAGTATAATTTACCATATAAAAATGCTCCAAAAGCATGAAATAAATTTTATATAAAAATCACGATAGTATATATTTAAAAATAGTATGGAATAAAAATTAGGAAAAATGATTTTAGGAAACCCAAATGTAAAACTATGATGCTATAATTCTATTCAGAAACATTTATTCCAAAGCCTTAACCCAAGTGTCTACCTCAGATGTATCATGGCCATCCACACAGCGACTTTCTTTGGAATTAAACTTTGGAATTACTTGTTTACACAAGAAAACTCATCTCAGATGTAGCATCTGTTTCTCACTAAGGCTTAGCTTTCACCTAATTCTCCAAATGGGTTGACTGAGGTTCAAGAATGTGAGGTGACTCACTCAAGATCATACAGTGAATCCAGGGCAAGCAGCCTCTCTCCCTTGAGTAGTAGATGTATATCTTGGTACAAAATACAATTGATGCTGTTCTCAGGCCCATGGCACATACTGACATCCACTTGAAAACCTTAGTTCACTGAATAAATCACCCGATGTCTTTATATTTTTAACTGTATCAGAAGGAAGGGAAAAGCACCAGGGAGTCTGAATATATTCACCAGGTCTTCTTTATTCAACTATATGTCTTGAGTCCAGAAGCAGCCTAACCTAAAATATTTAAGTATTAGACCCATAAGTAATAGTATATACCTTGTATGATGCAACAAGAATGTAGTAAAAGGAAAAGGATGTATGTGGAGTATATTAAAAGGAAAAGAATGAGCAAAAATATGTTTACATAGCCCTATGTACTTATTCCATATGAAATATTTTGCTATCTTTATATACTATAAACGACTACTTATACATACTAATTCTTGCTTGGATAATTTATTGTTTTATGTCACTCATTGCAAGGAAGCCAAATAATACTTAAGTTTACAATAAATCCAAATGATTATATTTCAAGGAAATTAGCGATGCCATAATAGAAGTACAAATCTACATATCCTCAGCCAAAATAAAATGAATGCTCTTACAAATTGCCACTGTGTGAACTCATATATTTTCCTATCTATAAGCCTGTATATCTCAACGTTTTTTTCATTTTAATCATGATCTTTAGTTAAATGTGCATGGATATACACATATAGAGACAATTGCTTCCATTCTTTTCTAAAGTATAGTGAATAGAATTGTTCAAAATGTCTTCAGCATTTTCTCAAGAGTAATATCTTATATCCATTATTATAAGAATAGCTTTGAATCAAGCAAACATATCCATAGATGTTACTTTCAGACTTGTCATTTTTCTACGAAGTTCTAAGTTCAGATGTTTCTACATGAATAATTACCTATGATTGACTCAGTGATTCCTAAGCCTGGCACTGTAACTAAAATGTTCTCTTCTACAACTTCCAGTGGGCATCATATAATTCTTCAGAAACTCCCACCAAAGAGTTGCTCAAATTACCTTCTACTTCATTTTTAAAAAAATATATAAATTGGTTATGTCAGATGTTAACATTAGGGAAGCATAATATAGGGCAAGGTATGTATGAAATCTCTGTGTACTCTATTCTTGCAACTTTTCTAAAAAACATAAAATTTTCCCTAAAAAAAGTTTAATTAAAAAAAAGTATGATCTATTTCATTGTAAAGAGAAATGAAGTGATGGTGAATATTAAAATAAATAATCAGATTCTGAAGGCAGAAAAAGGGAATCCTTTGGAGTCATTTCATATTCTTTCATTAATTTGATTAACCCTAACTATTTATCTTCCTCTTCTTTTAGTTCTCTGAAATGTTGTTAAATACAACAGTCAAGAGGTGTCTGGGTGGCTCAGTCAGTTAAGTGTCCAACTCTGAGTTTCAGCTGAGGTCACACATATCAGGCTCTTTGCTGTCAGCACAGAGCCTGTTTGGGATTCTCTCTGCTGTCTCTCTGCCCCTCCCCCCTTTTGTGCACCCTCTCTTTCTCTCTGAAAATAAGTAAACGTTAAAAAAAAAGCCACAATATCTATAGGCCTACCAAATACCCAAAGTATGCCCCAGTCTTTCTCCATAAGGATGACTTGTCATGACTGTTCTTCAGTCACCTCACAGTAATTTTGATAAATCATTCAGCAAACACATATGGAGCATTCACTGTATCCCAGACAGCACAAGGGGCACTAGGGCTATGAGGGTGTCAGGTGTGGTTCCTATGCCTGGAGAGCTAACACTGCAGTGGGGAGAGATGTAGACAATACGTAATGAGAGAGTCTATCTCAGAGACACTGCAGTCCTGGTGAGCATTCAGGAGAAAACTCCACCTTCTAACCTAGAAGGTTAGATAGGAAGGAAGATAGAAAAGAATCTATCTTCTAACCTAATGGTCACAGATCTTCTATGTGATACCACTGTGTAGTGTACAAATCAGCCTCCTATAATTTTTCTCATCCCCTCATTCCAGCTTCATTACAAACGTGTGGAGCTAGACAGGCAGCTTTTTCATTCCCATGTTACTGATGAGAGTTACAGCCAGCTGCACCTGACACGCAGAGTTTAATTCATGTCTTGTGAGCTCCTGATTTGTACTTGTTCTACTACTTCCTATCTTCCTAGGTGGAGATCTTGCCAGACTCCTTCTATAAAGATTCCAATCTTTCCTGATATTCACGTGAATGGCCCATGTCTTTCTTTTTCCTTGGCCTTCTTCTCTTACTACCTATTTCTCAAAACAAGATAAATTAACGATATTTTTCTAGTTTTACATTATATCTCCCTTCCCAGGATAGGAAGTTTACTTTTGAAAATAAGGGATTTTTCTTAAAATCCTACAAGCAAACTAGACATGTTTTGGAAGTTAATCTCTTCAAGTCACTCATTATTTTAGTGTGCTGAAGAAGCTCACAACATGAAAAACATCCTGCACTACACTGCTTCACACAACACATTAATTTGCCTATTTTACATGCCAGATATGACTGCTGAGCCCTAGAGACGCAAAGATGAATAA
The DNA here is from genome assembly GCF_008692635.1 of Crocuta crocuta. Classification (NCBI taxonomy): domain Eukaryota; kingdom Metazoa; phylum Chordata; class Mammalia; order Carnivora; family Hyaenidae; genus Crocuta; species Crocuta crocuta. The sequence continues at coordinate 3,050,291 of NW_027528006.1, forward strand.
GATATAGGGTCTTCGCTAAAGGAGGTCCTGGTCTAATGCAGGTAGGAAGATGGAAGATGATAATGTATATGAGAATTGCTTTTCTATTTGTATGCCCAGGAACTTAAGAGGACTTGCAAGGAGCTCTAAAAGCAGAGGGCTGAGGACAGCATTCTAAGCCGAGTTAGAAGCAAAAGTTTGAAGTTGGGAGTGTAGCTGCTCAAGGAATTGGTAGTAATTTAGAAAGGCTAGGCACAGAGGAGGGTGAGGGAATGAAGAGAGAGAGGAGATTACAGGTAAGTGACTTTGGTGTCAAGCTAAGGATCATGGGCTTTTTTTCTGAAAATGGAGAGCCACAGAAGGATTCTAAGCAAGAAAGATGTGATGAGAGATAGTGTGAAAGATCTAACAATTCTTCTAACTGATGTCTAGAGAATAGACAGGAGCAGAGAAAAACTGGAATCAGAGAAAAGAGAAAAATAAGAGGAGGACATAACAACAGCCAGGAGCACACTGCTGAGAACTCACCTGTTTGACCAGGTAACGGCAGCGAGTCCTGAGAAAAGTGAAAGGATCCAGAACTACCAAGGTGGCCAGTATGATTCAGTAGACAATTAATAGACATGGTGGTAGAGAAAAGATCATCAAGGGGGTCTTGCAGGTTGCCAGCTTAGGTCAGCTGAGGGAGGCTGTTCATGGGGAAGAAAAGGGAGATTGCCATGTCAGACTCACTTTCAGGAGGGTAGGAGTGAGCAAGCATGAGAAGCTGAGGTGTGTAGTTCAGGACACGTCAAAGTAGATGCCTGCTCATCTGCTGTGGGTCTATGACTCAGGGAAAGTCTGTGATCATATTTGGGACTTATTTGCTACACTACTGCCCATGTTTCTGAAAACTAGGTGTACCCTGAAGTCAAGGGCTCAGGTTTTAGAAAGGCAGGCTAGAGTTTGCATCATGGATTTACCCCTGATTCGCCGAGGCTTTTCTACCTGTTATCTATAGCACAGATAGATATCCCAAGATAAAACCATGGGCAAAAAATAAAAAGCATGGCATTTACCAGGATAAAACCATGGGTAAAATAAAAATCATGGCATTTAAGCACAGAAAAGGAAAATAATTGTGCATTATCATGATCTTTCAAAAACACTCCAAGCACGTCTTTTTTTTTTTTTTTTTGAAATGTTTTATTATTTATTTCTAGGAGAGAGAGAGAGAGATAGACAGCGTGAGCAGGGGAGGGTCAGAGAGAGAGGGAGTCACAGACTCTGAAACAGGCTCCAGGCTCCGAGCTGGCAGTCAGCACAGAGCCCGACGCGGGGCTCGAACCCACGAACCGCGAGATCATGACCTAAGCGAAAGTCGGACGCTTAACCGACTAAGCCATCCAGGCACCTCTCTAAGCAAGTCTTCTAACGCATTTTATAAAGGCCTTATTTTTCCCTAAGACAGAAGGGTAAGTACCTCTCATTCCAATTATTTGATAATTTTGTATAATTATACTGTGACTTCTCAAGATTTTTTTTAAAAATTTTTTAATGTTTTATTTATTTCTGAGAGAGAGAGAGAGAGAGAGCAGGGGAGGGTCAGAGAGAGAGGGAGACACAGAATCTGAAACAGGCTCCAGGCTCTGAGCTGTCAGCACAGAGCCCGACGTGGGGCTCGAGCCCACAAACCGTGAGATCATGACCTGAGCCGAAGTCAGATGCTTAAGCAACTGAGCCACCCAGGCGCCCCTCCTCAAGATTTTTAAAAAGCAGATTTTACTGCTTCCTAGCTCAATACAGGTTAAAATCATTTCTGAAATTTAATCTACAATAAAAAAATTAGTTCTATCTAAGCAAATGACGGCCTCTCACTTTAATAAAAAGTTAATATTCTGCGCTATTATGAACAATTAGGGGTTTCACCATTTGTATATACTAACGATTAAGGTGACTGAGAAAAAATGTGGAAGTATCCCAGCTTTGAATTGCCTACTTCTAATTTTTTGCTGGTAATTTCCCTTTTTTTAAAAAGGACAGAGACGATAGTCCAAAAATTTCAGCTGGACTTAATAAGCTCACACTCTAAAATACAACCGAGCAGAACATCCTCCCATCCTACTTGAGAGCCCATCCTTAAGAATTCCCTTCAGTTATTCTTCCTACTAAAGGTCGTTGGAAGGAAACGGAAAGGTCTAGTGGCTTTTTTTTAAACCAACTTTCTGTGCTACAATTTAAAAAGTCTGGATGCAGCACAATCAGAACTCCTCAACTACAGAACATAAATTTTTAGTACTTGTTGTTCTGGAATCCAACAGAAGAAATATTTGGCTTTTGCTTGGCCCCATCCCATTAGCATTAATAGGTTGTTTTCATTGGAGTTGTCTTCAAAAAAGATATGGATATGAGAAATGATATATTTAAACATCAGTTTTTAAGCTAAGGTTGTGAAATGTAGCTTTTACAAATGAAATGGAATTAAATGGAATATAGTAAAATAGAATAGAAAATGCCAGACTGTACCTACTGTAGAAAAGATAAATACTGTTTTAGGAGACCTTTTATTTATACCTCATATGAGGTGCTGACATACATACAGGTATAGAGACAGATACAGACATATCTGAGTGTGTGGTTACTTGGTCACAATATATGTTAATTGCAGTTAAATGTTTGAAGGTCACCGTATTGTGAATTATATACTATAAAACAAACTAGAAAAGATATAATACTTCCCCAAAAATTCTTTTCCTTGCAAAGTTATGCTCATCTTGCATTTAAAATCTGTCCCAAAATTCATTTTTAAAATAGAGCTATCTTCTGCTTAAATACAATGTTATATACAGTTATGTACTATATATGCATACAATGTTATATATACATACATAATATATCCAATGTACATTAGTGATATACACAATGTATATTAATGATGCTGAAGATGATAATGGTAACCTTATTCTGTATTATACTCTGCAAAATGATTTCAAATCAATTATCTAATTTTACTGCAAAACGAATAGGAGAAGTAGTAACAGCTCTGTTGACACTGAAGCACAGAGAGGACAAGTGATTTGCCTCAGGTAACTCGGTAGCAAAACTACATGTATAAACCTGGTCATTTAAATTATAAGCATGCTTTTTCACTGGATTATGTTGCTGCTTCATGCTAAACAGCTGCAGTAAGTTTGCCACTGTTTATCTCATGGGTCTTTGTCATTTGTTTTGTGTTTAAAGCTATGTCTACAAAAGAGTCCAAAATATTCGGGAAAAGGCAAGAAGGAACATACAGAGATGACTTGATGATTTCAGAGTTTGTACGTTGTCAACTGTATTTTCACCCAAGACAGAGGCTTTCACTGCAACTAGCTAGCAGCCAATCTGCTTTGTAGATGTCTTTTCATTCCAAAGACTATCACAGGGCCTGCAATGCAGCAGACCACTCAATTAATATTGCTTCGCTGGAATGAAAATTGCAACTTGCCAGGTCATTTTTAATATGAGAATTCATGCTTAGAGGAGACAGATTACAAATTAAAAGACAGAGATGTGAGCTGGGGCGAGGGGTGAAGGAAAAAGGGAGGAATCTTTTGAAGAAGCATGTAATATAGCCCCATAAAATCAACAAGAGAGTTTCCCTCTGCCCTTCCAGTCCCTGGAACAGACACAAGGAACTATCTAACCTATGTGTGTCTAAAACGCCCTGGGTTGGATAGTTTTTTGTGTTTTTTTAATAACAGGTTTGAAAACCATTGATTTGATTACTTTAATGGGGTTGTATTTGTTACGCTGTAACATCATATATTGTTTAGAAAAATTGTCTGTTTTAGTAAAATTTTCTGTAAGATCTTCCACAGAATTCATTTATTTTTTCAGTCTCTATGGTCTGGAATTTTCCTCTTTTCACTCCTAACAATACTTGGGATTTTTTTTCTTTATTTCTTCATCATTCTTGTATAGCAAATATATTTTATTAATAAATTTAAAGAAATACCTCTTGATTATTCTATTATTTTGGTGCTGTGTATTTCACTAAACTAGGTCTATAATTTCATTTGGTTTTCTCTATCAGATATCTGGGTTAATGTATTTAGGTTTACTCTATTAGATATTTCTTAGTTCTTAAATTCAAGAATAGTTGTTAAATTTTGAAATGTTTTCTTCTTAATGTATGCTTTTTGAGGCTATAAAATAAGCATTCTCATTTACATCCTATAGATTTTGATACTGCTATATATTCCCTTCTAAATATCCACTGAAAGATGAACTATTTACAAATGTGGCTATTGGAGACATAATATGTATATATATAATTGGTTTGGTTATTAATTCCATTTTATATAGCACGGATATAAAATGTGATCAGTATTTTTATTTGAGGTTATTGCGCCCATTTTGCAGCCAACAAAGTGTCAATTTTTGTAAAGTTTCCATATATGTTTGAAATAATGTAAATTCTCTAATTTGAAAGTTCAGACTTCTATAAATGTTCACTACAAATACCCATTAAAGTTAGGGGCACCTGGGTGGCTCAGTCAGTTAAGCACCTGACTCTGGCTCAGGTCAGGATCTCACAGTTCATGAGTTCAAGCCCTGTGTACAGCTCTGTGCTGCCAGCTCAGAGTCTGGTGCCTGCTTCAGATTTTGTGTCTGCTACTTGCCTGCTCGCACTCTGTCTCTCTCTCTCTCTCAAAAATAAACAAACATTAAAAAACAAAATAAGTGAATATCCATTAAAGTCAGCTAGCTAATTGTGTAGTTCAAATTTGTACCTTTATTCAGTCTTTTTCTGTCTCAAACACAAAGTGTGTACTTAATATTCTAATATAACTGAGAAACCAAAATTTTCTCCTTGTAATAATATTTACGTGTACTTGATATTTGTGCTTTGAGACACACATGCCTTTAGAACTGTTATGTATTCCTTGTAAATAATGTCTTTCACCATTATATTGTGGTCTGCCTTATCACTGATAAGATTTTGTCCCATAAAATCTATATTATATAACAGAAAAGCTGCTACATCAGATTCTTTTGATTATAATTTTCTCAGTAATTTTTTCCTCTATTCCACTACATGAATTCTTTAAGCATATGCCTAGGGCTTTATGTACTTTTTTTGAAATATTCTAAAATTTTCACAGAAAATTTAGAATCACAGCCCAAGAACTTTTTCTTTTCCTGAATGATTTGAGAGTGAGCTGGAAACATCGTGCCCCATAACTCTAGAATACTAGTGTGCAGTTCTTACAAAGAGTATTTGCCTACATAATACAATGCAGCCTTCAAATTCAGGAAATCAGCACTGATGCATTGATATAATCCACAGACCTCATTAAGATTTCAGCAGTTGCCCTGCTAGCATTCTTTATGGGAATATTATCCAATCTGGGGCCATATACTGCATCTAGCAATGTCTTTTCTTTTCTTTTTTAATTGAAATGTTTGACTCTCCTTGATATTTATGACCTTGACACTATCAAAAGTTAAAACTAATCATTTTGTAGAATGTCCCAAATTTTAGGTTTGTCTGATGTTTCCAGGCTATATGTTTTGGGCAGTAATAGTGCAGAAGTGATGCAGTATACTCTTTATTATATCCTACTAGATGGTACATTGGTTCAATTTGTCCCTTGATAGAGGTGGTATTCTCCAAGTCTCTCTACTCTAAAGCTTTTTCCCTTTCTAATAAACAAATCTTTAAGGCCAAGTCAATATTACATTCCTCATCAACTTTTTACCCACTACATTTAGCATCTGTTGATATTTTGTGACTGAACTGTCAATATGATGGTTGCCAAATGATGATTCTTAATTCCTCATTCCACCTACTTTTATTAGTGGATAGTCTATTGTAACAAAGAGCTTTCTCTTCTCCCCATTTATTTATGCATTTGTTTATTTATATTTATACAGACAAATGGTTTCCTTTTTTATTCCGTGGATTATAGTCCATTACTAGCATTCTTTTGATGCTCGCGTCATTCCAATATTTGGTTAATGGGGGCCACTTCACGCTGCTTCTATCACTATTCATTTTCTGAGCAATTCCTCACTTTTTGACATAAGATTTTCCATGTTCATCTTGTACTTTGCTTGCCCCAGCCATGGAACCAAGCATTTCTCCAAGAGCCCTTTGTTCGTTATACGTGAGAATTCTATCTAGAAACAAAGATCTGTATGCTAGATATGTACGTGACCATTGGTATTTCACCACTGGAGCCCCCCAGTAGACATAACTTGAGGAATATGAGTAAGAATATCCATCTACGGGGCGCCTGGGTGGCTTAGTCGGTTAAGCGTCCGACTTTCACTTAGGTCATGATCTCACGGCTCGTGGGTTCGGGCCCCGCGTCGGGCTCTGTGCTGACTGCCAGCTCAGAGCCTGGAGCCTGTTTCAGTCTGTGACTCTCTCTCTCTCTGACCCTCCCCTGCTCACGCTGTCTCTCTCTCTCTCTCCTAGAAATAAAAAAAAAAAAAGAATATCCATCTACATTTATATTTATTTTTCTGTCCATCTCTATGTATCACACCACACCTCTACCTCCAGTCCAATACCATAGGATTAATTCCAGCTTTTTCCTTTCCATATTTGTAACCCCTATTCCCATTGTGAGAAATCTGACTTCCACTGTATTGGTCTGTTTGGCTACTATCATATAGACTGGGTGACTTAAACAACAGAAATTTATTTCTTATAGTTCTGAAAGCCAGAAGTTCAAGATCAAGGTTCCTGCTGAGAGCTTTCTTCCAGGCTTGTGTTAATTGTTACATAGCAATAAAAAGCTAATGAACCTTCCAAACACACCACAGAGTTAATTTCAAAGCAATTTCCATCTCCTCAGCTCTACTAGATTTGTGCCTTCTGGATTGCCTCGCCTCCTACTTTCTGATAAGATGGCTACATGGTTTCTTCAAATCCCTTCCCATCCACAAACATTATTATTATTTGTCTCCATTTTTTGTCTTTTCCTCCTCCTATCCATCAGAGAACAAAATGTCTCTTCAGTGCCAACTCTTACACTTACACCTTTATTCTTTTTTCCTCCTGTCTCCTCTGGACACCTTGCCTAGAAAAAACAATTCTTCTATTTTCAATGATGTATTTTCAACACAATATCATCACTCATGTGTGCTCACACTTATCTTTTACCTGTCTCCTCCTGGCTCAATCTGAAAACACTGGTAGGCCTAAAAATTCTAAGCTTAGGTCTGCTACCCTTTCAAGCAATTATCAAATCACTCCTTACTTTTACTTCCAATGATCAACTTTTTCTAATTACACTGTACTTGTAATACTTGTAATACAATACCATTATAAATCCATTAAAATCTGGCTTTGGCCTTCATCAATCTGTGAAACTGTTCTTTCAAAGATCACTTTAGTACAAACTGCTAAATCTAATTTCCATCTTTCTCAGCCTCTCAGTGTCATCAAGGGTTGTTGCCCAACTACTTGGACAACATGTTCTTTTTCTGTCCATGTGATCACTCCTTATGTCTCTAGCTCCTGCCACTCCCTACCCACAGATTTTGCACAAAGATGTATAGCTTTTGCTTTTCTGTCTGTGGAAAGACAGAGCAGGGAAGGGAAAGGAAGAAAAGGGAAAGGGAGATGATGAGGGGGAAGGAAGAGGGGACAGAAAAAAGGAAGGAAGGAAGGAAGGAAGGAAGGAAGGAAGGAAGGAAGGAAGGAAGGAAGCCAACAATGGCTTTGATTACAACCAAAATAAAATACAAATGCTTAACTTGCTTTCCAAAACTGTTCCTCTGTTGTGCCTGTTTTACCTGTCTAACAGTACTGAAACCTAGTGAATGTGAACTATTTTCCAATTTCCTGAACTTTTAGTCTCTAAGCTCAGTTTTCATTACATATATCTTATAAACAGCTTAAAGTTTTGCCATGTTTGTAAAATGTTTTTCATCACTGTAGATGTTCAAGTCCTATATTCCTTTCAATAATAATAATGTAATCATTATCAACACTTACAACACACGAGATATTGCCCTAAGCACTGTGTATTTATTAATTCTTTTAATCTACAAAACAACCCCATGACCCAGCTCAAATGCTATCTCCCCAATGAAGTCCTTCTCTCTCTCTCTCTCTCTCACACACACACACACACACACACACCATGTATGTTCTACTTTTTATAGTTCTAGGTGCTTCATGTCATAGTGATATGTCTTTATCTTATTTATGCTTACTCGGCAATTAGGTCTTGAGAGCAGGTTTCTTGCTAATAACCCTTTGCTGCATGATTAAATCACTTTTTTTTTTTAACGCCAAAGCTCTGAAATCACCTGTTTTAAGAAATCTCCTGAATCTCAAACTCTGTATTAAGTGTGTTAGGTGTTCCCCGTTGTGCTCCCACAGGGCTCTGCATCTTTACCATGTGTTTACAATCTTCTTCCAACTGCCTATCTACTTACTAGTGTCCCCTTGAGGCAAGCACAAGGTATTTTCCCTTCTCTTATCCATAGCATTTGTCACTATACACTGCAGAGAAGGTACTCCACAGATGTTTGTGGGATGAATAAATGATTATCCCAACCAAGACCATCTGATCTCCCAAGTCACAGGAGGTTGCATCTGAAAGGAGATCATAACTGTTGGAGAAAATATATTCGGTTACTGAGGAAGAAACAAGACAGTGAGATTTTTAGCACACAATATAGTACAAGACCATCAATTTTGAGCCTAAATCAGTATGAACACATTAAATGTAATGGGGGCCCTGTGTCTCCAAACACAAAAATTAATTCAAGATGGATCCTAAACCCAAACATAAAAGCTAAAACCATAAACCTTTTAGAAAGAAACATAAGAGACTCATGAGCTGGGGCTTGGTCTACAAGTTTCTTAGGCCACAGAAAACAATAATCATTCAATAAATAAATAAATAAATAAATAAATTTGACTTTGTATTTTAAAATGACTACTTATTGGGGCATCTGGGTGGCTTAGCAGGTTAAGTGTCTGACTCTGGATTTTGGCTCGGGTGATGATCTCATGGTTCATGAGATAGAGTCCCACATTGGGCTTCGTCCTGACAGCCTGAGCCTATTAAGATTCTCTCTCTGCCCCTTCCCCATGAGTATGTGCTCTCTCTCTCTCAACAAATAAACTTAAAAATTCATAAAAATAAATAAAATGACTTCTCATTAGAATATATTATTAAGGAAAGGTGTAGGTGAACCACAAATTAGGAGAAAATATCTGACAAAGCACTATCTACAGTATCAGTAAATAACTCTTCCAGCTCAAAAAAAAATATACCAAAAAAACCCACACAACTTAAAATAACAAAAAAATGGTCAGCAAGCCCATCAATTGCTCAACATTGTTAGTCATTAGGAATATACTAATTAAAATTAAAATGCCACCACACACCTAACAGAGTAGTTAAAATGAAAGGCTTTAACACCAGCAGGTATTGTCATCAGAGCACCTGGGCTGCTCCTATATCTTCTGGAGGCATTAGAAACCAGTACAACCACTCTGGATAAGGTATGACAGTTTCTCATAAAACCCAATGACACAGCAATTCCATTCCTAGGTATTTACCTAAAGGAAATGAAAACATAAGTTCACCAAAAAAAAAAAAAAAAAAAAAAAAAAAAAAAATAAAAAAAAAAAAAAAAAAAAAAATACAGAAGCTTTACTGACAATGGCCAAAAACTGCAAAAAGCTTTGTGCCCACCAACAGAAGAATGGATGAAAAAACGGTGCTATAGTGTCTGAGCAATAAAAAAAGAAAAAATGCTGATGGATTAAACAAAAATACGCCGTGCCGATAGAGAGAAAAAAAAGTCATATATAAAAGACAACATTCCATTTGATTCCATTTACATGGAAATTATAGAATGACAAAATTAGAATGGCAGAAAGAAAGTCAGTGGTTGCCTCTAAGAAGGTGGGAGTGAAGACAGACTAGAAAGTGCCATGAGGAAGCTTTCTGGCTAATGATAATATTCTGTGTCTGGAAATGGATTTGAATTACATATGTATATGCATTTGTAAAAGCCCGGCAGACATACACTAGTAATAGAGTATTTCATTGCATATAAATTATTCATCAAAAATAAAAGCTAATAAAGTCTGATACTAGTAAGTCTAATACTACTAAGTATCAAATCTAGTTAAGAATGCTAAAATATTTAGGAGGAAATATGTGTGCAATTTACTTTGAAATGCATCCAACATAAGTTAGATGAAAAGGTACAGAGATAGATACATTTGTGTTTACAAAAGTAGTGAAACATTAATAGCAGAGTATGTGGTAAGTTCATAAGCACTCGATGTAGAAGTCTTTCAATTTTACTGTTGGTAAAAATACAATAGGCAACCAAAGTATTGTGCTGTGGGGAGACTCCTTTTAATTATACATCTTTAAAGACTGTTTTTGAAAGTTTTGCCATAGGCAAAAAGGGAAAATCTAAAAATAAAGATAAAGAACCATCATATTTACATAGCTAATTTATCTGTGAAGTTGAATTAATAATACCAAACATTATATTCTGAAAATTCAGAAGCATGATTGACTAATAAGATGTCTCTTTACTCATTTAGAAAAAATGACGGGCAATTATTCCAAACGGACCTTGGAACTGTTCAATATTTGGAGCCGAGGGCTCCAGAAGGAGAGAGAAAAAGGAGCTTTCACTAGTTATTAGCCTTTTCTTTTTAATGGTCTTAATCTCTTACTAAACTTCTTGGGTGTTTCTACACACATTAATACTTGATTTTTTCTAAAATTCCACTTAAAATTAGACAGAAAGTACATCCCTCAAACAGAAAGCCAGTCATTTACTTATTTCTTACAATTCCTTTCTTTTCCATCTGTGTCCGCTCATACCATTTCCTTACCCCTCTTTCTGTAGCCTATTCAATTTCGTCCACTTATCCCTTGTTTTTGAAACATTTTCTTTGTGTGAAGACTAAATCCCCATTTCCTCCTTTTTGATCTCCATTTAGTCTTGATTACAAACCTAACTGAATTATGGTCAGTATTACTAAGCTCCTTCCTCCACCCACTCACCTTATTAGACCAGTCACATCATCTCCTTTTAAAAAATTTTTTACAATGGCCCACTTCTCACGATGACTTTAGCATGGATTAAAAAGAAAATCCATCATATAATATCTATCTTCCCAGAGTAAACAAATGCTGAGAGAGGAAACACAGGGATCCCTAAGAAGTTTTGGTAGTTTGGGGCTTAGTTAAATACCTAAAACACCCTAGAATAGCATTCAAAAAGAGCTAAAACTCTGGTTTTCTTCTTACAGAAGGAGACTGGCCAGTGGTTGGTCAAATAAGGTAATATTAAGCCTTAATTACTCTGATTCAAAAGTAATTCTCTAATTGGTAATAATATATTTAATATCTTTAAGGTTCAGGAAGCACAGGTAGATAAACAGAAGGATGTTGACTCTTCCTATCTTGGTTAGCCAAAAGCCCACTCCTGAAATCCCTTTTCCTATATCCATTTGGAGAAGTTTTATAAATAGTAAAAGTGCCTATGGGGCACCTGGGTGGCTCAGTCGATTAAGTGTCTGACTTCAGCTCAGGCCATGTTCTCGTGGTTAATGGGTTTGAGTCCCATGTCAGGCTGTGTGCTGACAGCCAGCTCAGAGCCTGGAGCCTGCTTCAGATTCTGTATCTCCCTCTCTGTCTGACCCTCCCCTGCTCACGCTGTCTGTCTGTCTGTCTGCCTGTCTCTCTCTCTCTCTCTCTCTCAGAAATAAATAAAACATTAAAAAAAATAGTAAAGGTGCCTACACTGAAATAATATGAAATTTACTTTAGCTGTTATATAAAAGCATGAAACCATAAATATTAAAGTGAAACAGAGTGACCATCTAGTCCTACCTTTCCTAAATAGCTTGGTGAAGACCTCTTGTTCTAAGGGATGTTATTCAGCGTGGCTCCTCAAATAAGTTAGGTGGGAGGTGGTAGATTCTATTAGGTTCAAGTCATTTTATTTGCAAAGAGGTGAGGTGATTAGCCTAGATTATTTGTAGCAAACTAGGGCCACAACACAGGTCTAAGTTCAAGCACAGGGCTATTTACAGGACAGCATAATACATTCCATTAATTTAATAATACAGCATTAAATATAATATCCTTAAAGGTTTGTGGAATATATCCTGCCAACACATCTGACATCTTTTTTTTTTTTTTCTGTCTGAGAACAGATCAGGTATTTTATCTTTTAGGGTCTTCCGGTGTTTATCTACCAAAACATGAACACTTTCAGGAAAATGTTAACACAAAGATTATATGTCCCCAGTGTTCTCTCCTCCTATCAAAAGCCAAAACAAACCAAAAAATCTCAAGTAAAGCATCACAAAAAGCCACTGCAAGTAGAAAAGATCCTTCTTTTATCAAAAATAAATATTTCAATTAGAATTAAGCCTTCAGAATAAAGACTGACTTAAAAGGTAACCATTGGTGTAATTTCTCCATTTCCATATCTATGAAAAATAATCTGGCTATTTTCATAATAAATGGTCAACAAAAAGATCACATTTCAGCAGGGAAATCCAAAAGTTGTCCATGCCGGCCCGGCAGATGTCATTCCTTAAGAGCTAAAGGAAGCAAAGCCAAACCAGTGAAAGTAGACGAAGGAAGTGATATACAGGAGAGTAACCTCTTTAAAAGGTTCTCTAGTCCATATCTTCTGATGGTGAAATGAATAGCATATCTCAAATTATTTTATTTATTAAGACACATTTTCATAATCTAGATCATTTCAACTCTTTGGCAAGTAAATTATTAGCCGAGAAGATTACTCCCTCAAATATATCACTAAAATGAACCCTCATTTATTTATTCTGGTCCCCTTTCTAACTTCCGAAAGCTGCCTTCCAATATTGGGCCAAAGCCCCAAGCACCAAGAGTAAACAGCACAATTCCTTTCTCATGTCTCTAATGGATTCAGATTCCTTCTGACTCTAAAAATGATTCAAGATGCATCTGAGTGGCTCAGCTGATTAAGTTTCTGACTCTTGATTTCAGCTGAGGTCATGATCTCACAGTTAGTAACAAGCTCGGTGTCAGGCTCTCCAGTGACAGCACAGAACCTGCTTAGGATTCTCTGTCTCCCTCTCTCTCTGCCCCTCTCCTGCTTGTGCTCTCTCTCCCTCAAAATAAATAAGTAAACATTTTAAAATATTAAAATAAAATAAAGATGATTCAGTAATGGTCTATCATTTGATCAAAAGTAGACGCTGTACCACGACAGAGCTAATGAAAAAATAAGAAAGAAAATACAGGTATTCCCCTCTTACTGTTATTCTATTTTTTAAAAAGTAATACTCAAGTCCATATTTACTCCTGAGATATGGTCTTCCAGGTAACCAACTAAAGTTAAGATTTTTGCTTAATCAACCAGTCTAATTAAGGCTTCTGTTCTGATCTCTGGATGACAAGGCAGAGTGTGGCTTCAATCAAATTGCTGGTTGACTCTTCCATGGGCCTAAATCATACTCAGTAATGTAATCAAACCAGTTTGGCTAAATTACACACCATATATCAGGAAATGGCTTTTCTAGGTCACTAGCCTACACACAATCTGGCATTAAAGTATAGCAGATAAAAAGAAATGTTTTAACATTTCCAAGAAACTCACATGCATTACTTAAGGTTTTAACTAATAAGAAACTATTAGAAGAAAAAAAGAGACACATGAAAGCACAGCAACATTGTGTCCATCCCAAATGTCATTAGCTATAATCTTTAATCAGGCGCTCACTCCAGTTACTGGGCGGTATTGCCAACCTCCCAGAGGGAAGTCAGCCGCAGACCAAGAATGAGAAAACCAATTTGAAAAAAAAAAAAAAAAAGAAGAAGAAGAAGAAGAAAAGAAAAGGAACCTGAATGATAACTGAGCCCAGATGGGGAGAAGAAAGGTTAACTCTGGAACTGGTCTTATTTAAAGGCCACCAGTAAATTTAAGCCACAGAAAAACTTGCCTAAACAGGGAAAATACTGTGTTTTCTTCCCTATAGTAAAAAGGGAAATGAACATACTCAGTTTGACCCACCAGCAGTCTTTCCCCAAGGTTTAGTGTGGAACATAAGGTCCATGAGCAGGAGTTACAGGCTAAATACTGCAGTGGGGCAGTGTAGAAAGGAAGCAGCTGTTTCTTATTATTTGCATGTATTTCTCTTATGGGTAAAAACGTGGGCGGAGTGCCATGGTGCACTGCTGTGCAGACCTCCCAAAATGGCAAGGGCAGAGCACTGGCTTTCCTCTGCTACCACCAAGCATGTGATCAACAAGAGATCTAGCCAAAGAAACCCCAGTAAAAACAGACCTGTTGCATAGCCAGTGGTGTGCAGCTCTGTAAAAGAAGGAATGAATTGAGGGTCAGCTTTTAAAAAGTACACTTAAAAATCTGATTACAAATAATACCAAGAGGATTTGGACCTTAATATAATCAAACAAGAGACATCAGTAAGTCTTTAGAAGCCTATGTTACTTACATTTTTAAATGGCATGAGCTACGGCAAAATGGAACTACTGAAACCATGATTTGGCAGAGAGGGCAGAAGAGAGAAATACCCAAAGCTCTCTCCCATCCTCCCACAGATCTCCTACAAATACCACCCTCTGCACACACCCACAGTCACAGAGACATAGGGCAGGGAAGGCCAGAGAATGGCTCTACAGGGGCAATGGAGAATATTCTGCATGCTCCTGTAGGTTCAGTCCTCAACACGGCTTTGAGCGTGACCCGTTTTAATAAATTTTTTATAGTTTATTTATTTTTGAGACAGAGAGAGGCAGAGCATGAGTGGGGGAGGGGCAGAGAGAGAGGGAGACACAGAATCTGAAACAGGCTCCAGGCTCTGAGCTGTCACACGGAGTCTGATGTGGGGCTCGAACCCATGAACCGTGAGATCTGACCCAAGCTGAAGTCAGATGCTTAACGGAGCCCCCCAGATGCCCGGAGAGGGACTCCTTTTAAAACCTGCATCGACTCTTCTGCTCAAAACCCTTCAGTGACTTCTCATGGCATCAAGAGGAAAACTAAAATCTTCACAAGGTCTGCTCTCATCTCTGCTGGGCCTTTGCTCAAAGGCCCCTGTTCAGCGTGGCACACCAGGATCACCCTACTAAATGTTCCAGCCCCCACTCCTGAGCAACCTGCCCTTCTTTATGATTTTTTAATGAAATTTTTCTTTTTTTAAAATGTTTGTTTATTTTTGAGAGAGAGTGCAAGTGGGGAAGAGGCAGACACACACACACACACAATCAGAATCTGAAGCAGCCTCCAGGCTCTAAGCTGTCAGCACAAAGCCCGACGCAGGGCTTGAACCCACGAGCCGTGAGATCATGACCTGGGCTGAAGACCAGCGCTTAACCTACTGAGCCACTCAGGTGCCCCAGTGATTTACTTTTGTTGATAGCACTATCACTAGCAGCCAGACTGAATGTTTTACTTTTTTGTTTATTGTCTATCTTTTCCTTACTAGCATAAAAACTCCATTAAGTACATGCTGTTTGTTTTGTTCCCAGTTGTAATTCCAGATCACCGAACACAATGCCTGGCACATGGTAGCCTTTTATTTGTTGAATGGATAAATGAAACAATGGATTATTGAACATTTAAGATATCTAATTTTAACAGGCTTTTTGATCAAGTATTATTCACTAAAGGACTTTAATCAGTATCTCCTATAAATTGATTTCATAAAATAAGTTCTTTCAAAGTTTAATTATGTGATTACATTTAATTTAGGTTAAGGGATAAAACCAATTCTCAACACCCTTCACATTATCAAGCAGCATTAAAACTGAACAAATTGCTTTAGACAAGGGAGAAATGACATCTCTTTGATTTTAGGAACAAACTTTCCCCCTTTTTAATACGGAGTTGTAAAGGTCACCACGATTGACCTACTAATTACCAAATCCCACAAACACTCCTCAGTATTTATCTTTCCTGACTTCTCTGAGTTATCTGACACGCCTGGGCATCTTGTCCTTCAAAAAATTACTTGGTGATTTGATTTACTGTGGTTTACTAAATAGGTGGGAGACTGTTTCTTTAGTAAAATTTTATCTACTTGTAAACTCTTTTTGTTACTATTAAAGTAGTAAAATCTGCCATTTAAAAATAGAATGTAAAGTGTCATTGTCTAACAATATAGGCAGTACCTGTTACATGTAGGAAATATATCAGAAAAATAAAGAAAATTCAAATCCCACCACTAGAAATAAGCAATTTAAAAGCTTGATGTGTATTATAATATTTATAAAATAATTTTCACTTTAAAATGTTTTATTCATTATTCTTAAGATATATGCATAAACATCTATATTGTATTTCAATGTAATGCATCAGATTTACTTAACCCATGCATCATTGTAATGTATTTAGATTATCTCTAATTTCTCTAGTATATCTAATTAAGTTTATTGAATACATATTTTTGTGTAATTAACCCACTATCTCCTCAAGAATAACTCTTCGAAAGTGAATCACTGGTTGCAACATCTGTAAAAAGGAAGAATATTGACTGACGTTTCAATATGCATTGTTCTTTCCCTTATTTATGTTTTTATTCAATGCTTTGGTTTTTGAATGTTGCTTTGGCTACAATCTCCACAATAACAACATAGTGAGCAGATATCTTGCTTTATTCCTGACTATGAGAAATCCCTCTTGATACTATTTTTACACATGTTTATTCATTTTTGAGAGAGAGCACATGAGCAGGGGAGAGGAAGAGAGAGACAGAAGATGTGACGTGAGCTCTGTGTTGACAGCAGCAAGCCCAATACAGGGCTGAAACTCACAAACCTTGAGCTGAAGTCAGATGCTTAACCCATGGAGCCACCCAGGCACCCAATACTATTTATAAATAGCTTTCTCAGACTTAGGAACAGATAGTAAAAGTACTGAACACACAACAATTAAAGTGAATATTTTTCTTTGTTTTAAAATTTACTTTAATGTTCGTTTTTGAGAAAGAGAGAGAGACAGAGACAGGGTGGGAGGAGGGGGAGGGGCAGAGACAGAGGGAGACACAGAATCTGAAACCGGCTCCAGGCTCTGAGCTAGCTGTCAGCACAGAGCCTGACACGGACCTCGAACTCTGGAACCATGACATCATGACCTGAGCCAAAGTCAGACACTTAATCGACTGAGCCACCCAAGTGCCCCGAAAATGAGTATTTTTCTAAACAGAAATTACAAACTGTTGACCTCTTTGTTGAATATAGCATACCATTTGGATTTACTTGCCACAAATATTTTCACATTTAAAAAAACTTAAATTTTCATCTCTTGGAAAATCAAAAGACCAAGCCACACTCAGTCTGCATCCTTGGGGGACAAAAATAACTACAAGTGTAGAGCTACTTACTCTTTAGATAGAACACAAACATTCTAGCTGATGTTGGTCCTCACAATCCATATACTATACGCATACACACTTGACTCCAAATTATTTCACTCATATATATTTCCTGCCTGATCCATAGAGGCATATTTCAAAACATAAATTATAAAGACTCCACAGAAATCTATTATATCAACAGATTTAATAGATCTATTAAATCTACCATACTTTCTTTAACCAATGATCTATTTTTCAACACTTTCTATTATTTCAATTTTAAACATGTTCTTATGTAGAACATTATTTACTTAGAAGAAAAATTTTAGTTGTAGATTTATTGGTATGTCTATTTTGAAAGTTTTAGGTATGCATTGCCTACACATAAATTTATGGCTAAAGGGCCTCGATAGTTCTGGCTTAAGAAAGATGCCCATCCATCACTGGTACATAAAAACACTGCTGGGGGAAAACTCTGAGGGGAGTCTGAGAAGAGGAATGAAGGCAACCAAAACAGTTTCTTCCATATGAGATTGACCAGGTTTCTGTATTATCATACGCCATTTGAATTTCTATTTTTTTTTTAATGTTTTATTTATTTCTAGGAGAGAGAGAGAGAGAGAGAGAGACAGCGTGAGCAGGGGAGGGTCAGAGAGAGAGGGAGTCACAGACTGAAACAGGCTCCAGGCAAGTCAGCACAGAGCCCGACGTGGGGCTCGAACCCACGAACCGCGAGATCATGACCTAAGCGAAAGTCGGACGCTCAACTGACTAAGCCACCCAGGCGCCCCAGAATTTCTACTTTTTAGAATTACCAGTTTGGGAGTGCCTGGGTGGCTCAGACTCTTAATTTCAGCTCAGGTCATGATCTCTCAGTTCCTGAGTTCAAGCCCCTCATCGGGCTTTGCATTCACAGTGCAGTCTGCTTGGGATTCTCTCTCTCCCCCTCTTTCTGCCCCTCCTCTCTCTCAAAAGTAAATAAACATTAAAATAATTTCTGGCTTATATAATTCTTTGCCCATTTTACAAATGGTGTGTTCATCTATTTCTTATTAACTTGAAAGTGCTATTGATTTACTGAATACATTATCCCTTCTCCACATATATTACAAATTCCACACTGTTGACATATACATTTTCATTTGTTCACAATACTATCACTGCTGCTTCCTCCTCTTCGTCTGCAGGGTCCCTGTGAGGAGTAAATAAATTTTTACACATAAAGCACAATATTTGGAGCAAAGGAATACTTGGAACAATAAAGAACAGTTATTATCTTTTGTTTTTATGCTAAAAATAGCCTTCTACCTCCAACAATTTAAAAAATTTAATTTCAATTATCTTCTCATTTTATTTTCTTCATGTTTACTATTTATTTCCTCAATTCATGTCTAATTATTTCAGCATATGGTATGAGGGAGAGATTTCATCTCATTTTGTATGGTTGCCCAAATGTCCCAGCACTATTTATAGATAATTACTGCTACACTTATCTGAAATACCACCACTTTAACATTATAATTTATTATGCATATCTGAGTCTGTTTAGTGACAATTTATTATATTCCGTTTTTTGATAAATATTACCCTATTATAAAACAATAGATAGAAGTATTTTCCTAAGTATTCTTTGTCATCTCATATAGCAAGTTTTCCCCATTTTTCTTCTAATTCTTTGTTGACTATTCTAAGTTTACTTATCTGAGAGACAGATAGTGTGAAGTGGGGATGGGCAGAGAAAGAAGGAGAGAGATGGAATCCCAAGCAGGCTTTGGGCTGTCAGTGCAGAGCCCAATGCGGGGCTTGATCCCATGAATTGCGAGAACATGACCTGAGCCAAAACCAAGAGTTAAACACTTAACTGACTGAGCCGCCCAGGCATCCCTCTCTGTTGAATATTCTTAATTTATTTTTCCATACTATCATCACATCTTTCTCCTGCCCCCAAATATACCTAAGATACTTTATTACACAAAATCTATTCTGCAGATTTTATGTCCTTATAATATTGTGTTCTCATCCAAAAACATATTTTACTTATTGAAATTTTCTTTTTCTATGTTTATGACCACAATTTCCTCTGAGTAGAAAACAGTTTCTCCTTTTTTCCATCTTCCTAATCTCACTTGAGTGGTTTCCATTTGCAGATTCTAACCCAGTTCCCTAGGAAGAAGGGATTCTGAGATTTGTTGTTCCCAACTTCTCCTAGGTAAATTCAAAGGAAACCTCAGAAGGGAGTCAGGGTAGCTACCAAATTGTTACCAGACAATTTAGCATAAAAGCCATCTCTCTGTGACTCTTGATTTAGAGAACTAAGTCAATTTCCTCTAAGTGTGAAGTCTGTTCACTGTTGGTTTGATATAGAGATGATTACATAAGAGAAGCCTCATTGTAGTGCTCACTTTGCTAAGATACTTTTAAAAAGTGGGGGAGGCACCTGGTTGGTTCAGTTGATTAGGCATCCAATCTTAGTTCAGGTCATGATCTCTCAGTTTGTGAGTTCAAACCCCGTATCGGGCTCTCTCTGTTAGCACAGAGCCCATTTCAGATCCTCTGTCTTCCACTCTCTCTACCCCTCCCCTATACTCACTTTCTCTCTCTCTCTCTCTCTCTCTCTCTCTCTTTCAAGGGTAAACATTAAAGAAACAGGGAATTAATGTTGAATTCACCAATGTCTCCCTTCTTAAAACTCTCTCTGCCTTTGGTTACTCTGACCTGATTCTCTGTTTCTTATTTCTTAATGCATTCTTTCTCACTGTATTTGCTTGATTTTTATTCTCCATTTTCCTTCACATAATCAGTGTTACCATTTGCTAATCAGTACTACAGTTTCTGTATCTGAACATATTTCCAACTTGCTACTGAACTCTGCCTGAGAAAACACAGGTACTTCAAAATGTGTCACAAAACGAAGCCTTCATTTTCCTGTAGAAACCATTTATTTTTATGTTTCTGGAATCTAATACCAAGAATTCACCTTTTCTGTAGCTCTATTAAGGACAAACCATATACCCAATGGCTGGAAATGTCAGCATAATCTTCTTCCTCTTCTATATCCAATAAATCAACTTTTACTTAGAAATGTGGTCTGAATATGCCTTTCCTAACATCTTTGAGTTCAGAATCTCATTGTCTCCACTTCAGGTTGTATTGCAGTCATGTCTTAAGAGCTCTCTCTCTCTCTTTATCTTCTCTGCACATCACTCTCACCTACTCAACATGTATCTCATACCAGAGTTATCGTTCCCACCTGCAAAACTGATCCTGCCATTCCCTTATCCAAAAGCTTTCTTGGCTTGCTATCAATATCAGGATAAAATACAAGCTTATCCACTACATATAAAAGGCCCTGAAGAATTTGAATCTTACCTTAGTTGACAATAGCTCTCCTTGGTCTTGGTCTAGAGCCACTGCCTCACACTCAGGCACATTCCATTCCACATTTCAATAATGTACCTCTCTCCCTTTTTTCTCATATGGAACTCCCACCCCACCACCCTCCTGCCATTGCTCCTTCATGACTCTTTTCAGAAAACAACTCCTCTCTGAAGACTTTTTGAGCCTCTGGGTATAGTCTTTCCAAAATTTCTTTTCCTAATTGCCTTATTATTACAATCATTGGTTTACATGTTTGATTTCTTCATTAGACTATGAGTTCCATGAGGCTGAGGCAATGTCTGATGCTTGTTTGTATCTCTGGAACATGGCAAACTTGAAGTTCTTGATAACTATCCAATGACTAAATACGCCCAATGCTGGGGTCTTGAAGATTCGTGACCTATTTCAAACATTAAATTTAGCCAATAATAGGGTGCCTAGGTGGCTCAGTCAGTTAAGTGTCCAACTTCAGCTCAGGTCATGATTTCATGGTTCATGGGTTCGAGTCCCATGTAGGGCTCTGTGCTGATAGCTTGGAGCCTGGAGCCTACTTTGGATTCTGTGTCTCCCTCTCTCTCTCTGCTCCTCCCCCAATCATGCTCTGTCTTTATCTCTAAAAGATAAATAAACATTAAAAAATTATTAATAAATTTAGCCAATAAAATGGATAGAAAGATAATTGTTGAAGATTCAGAAAGGCTGCAATTTTTAGACCAAGGACTATCACTTCTGGCCAGATGACTTTTGTCAAGTCACAGAATAACTGAATTGGAATTGAAAGGCTCAGAGAATTCTTCAGTCAATTCCATCCCTACCCTCTCTGAACCTTACAGTTTTTACTTATGTAACAAATATATTAACATTCTTTGTATATATTAGAATTGTTCTGACAATAAAATGAGGCTGTGTGTAAGAAATCCTCTTTAAATTTGATTATCCATCATGATCAAGTGAGATTCATTCCTGGGTTGCAGGGCTGTTTCAACATCCGCAAATCAATCAGTATGATACTTCACATTAACAAAAGAAAGATAATAACCATATGATTCTGTCAACAGATGCAGAAAAAGCATTTGACAAAATACAGCATCCCTTCTTAATAAAAACCTTTGAGAAAGTCGGGATAGAAGGAACTTATTTAACATCATAAAAGCCACTTATGAAAAGCCCAGAGCTAATATCATCCTCAACGGGGAAAAACTGAGAGCTTTCCCCCTGAGATCAGGAACACGACAGGGATGTCCACTCTCACCACTGTTGTTTACCATAGTGCTGGGAGTCCTAGCACCAGCCATCAGACCACAAAAAGAAATAAAAGGCATCAGAATTGGCAAGGAAGAAGTCAAACTCTCACTTTTTGCAGATGACATGATCCTCTACATAGAAAACCTGACAGACTCCACCAAAGGTCTGCTAGAACTAATCTATGAATTCAGGAAAGTTGCAGGGTACAAAATCAACATACAGAAACCAGTCGCATTTTTATACACCAATAATGAAACAACAGAAAGAGAAATCATGAAACTGATCCCATTCACAATTCCACCAAAAACCATGAAATACCTAGGAATAAACCTAACCAAAGATGTAAAAGATCTGTATGATGAAAACTATAGAAAACGTATGAAGGGAATTGAAGAAGTCACAAAGAAATGGAAAAACATTTCATGCTCATGGATCGGAAGAATAAGTACTGTTAAAATGTCATTACTACCCAAAGCAATCTACACATTCAATGCAATCCCAATCAAAATTGCACCAGCATTCTTCTCAAAGCTAGAACAAACTATCCTAAAATTTGGGAACCACAAAAGACCCCAAATGGCCAAAGTAATATTGAAGAAGAAAACCAAAACAGGAGGTATCACCATCCCAAACTTTAGCCTCTACTACAAAGCTGTCATCATCAAGACAGTATGGTATTGGCACAAAAACAGACACACAGACCAATGGAATAGAGTAGAGAACCCAGAATTAGACCCACAAATATATGGCCAACTAATCTTGGACAAAGCGGCAAAGAATATCCAATGGAAAAAAACCAGCCTCTTTAACAGATGGTGCCGGGAGAACTGGACAGCAATGTGCAGAAGAATGAAACTAGACCACTTCCTCACACCATACATAAAAGTAAATTCAAAATGGATAAAGGACAGGGAACCATCAAAACCCTAGAAAAGAAAGCAGGAAACAACCTCCTTGACCTCAACCGCAGCAATTTCTTACTTGACACATTCCCAAAGGCAAGGGAATCAAGAGCAAAAATGAACCATTGGGACCTCATCAAGATAAAAAGCTTCTGCACAGCAAAGAACAATCAATAAAATTAATAGGCAACAGATGGAATGGGAAAAGATAGTTGCAAGTGACATATCAGATAAAGGGCTAGTATCCAAAATCTATAAGGAACTCACCAAACTCCACATCTGAAAAACAAACAATCCAGTGAAGAAATGGGCAGAAGATATGAACAGACACTTCTCCAAAGGACATCCAAATGGCCAACAGACACATGAAATGATGCTCAGCGTCCCTCACCATCAGGGAAATTCAGATCAAAACCACACTGAGATACCACCTCACACCAGTCAGAGTGGCTAAAATGAACAAATCGGGAGATTATAGATGCTGGCAAGGATATGGAGAAAAGGGTACCCTCCTACACTGTTGGTGGGAATGTAAACTGGTGCAGCCCCTCTGGAAAACAGAGTGGAGGTTCCTCAAAAAATTAACAATAGAACCGGCAATAGCACTCTTATGACCCAGCAATAGCCCTGCTAGAAACTTATCCAAGGGATACAGGAGTGCTGATGCATAGGGGCACATGTACCCCAATGTTCGCAGCAGCACTTTCAACAATAGCCAAATCATGGAAACAACCTAAGCGTCCATCAACTGTTGAATGGATTAAGAAGATGTGGTTAATCTATTCATATGTGGAATAGGAGGAACTTAACAGAGGATCATAGGGGAGGGGAAGGGGAAAAAAAAAGTTAAGGAGAGGGAGGGAGGCAAACCATAAGAGACTCTTAAATGCTGAGAACAAACAGTGTTGATGGGGGTGGGGGAGAGGGGAAAATGGGTGATGGGCATGGAGGAGGGCACTTGTTGGGATGAGCACTGGGTTTTAAATGGAAACCAACTTGACAATAAACTATAATAAAAATAAATAAAGTTAAGAGCACAAAAAAAAAGATCTTTTCTATGAAAAAAAAAAAAAACAAGAAATCCTCCTTAAATTTGGAAAAGCTATGGAACCTGGGTGGCTCAGTCAATTGAACATCAGACTCTTGATTTCTGCTAAGGTCATGATCTCATGGTAGTGAGATCGAGCCCCGCATTAGGCTCTGTGCTGACAGTGCTGAAGGAGCCTGCTTGGGATTCTTTCTCTCCCTCTCCTTCTGCTCTTTGCCGATGCTCGCTCTCTTACTCTCTCTCAAAAAAAATTTAAAAATTTGGAAAGGCAATATACATATAAAACATTTCTATTAATTCATATTTAATAAGTCAATCTTTTATGTTTAAAAATTTTTTAACTCAAGTATGCCTTTTATACAAAAATTACTGGCCCTTACCTATTAGCACTCTCTTAGTTCACAGCCTAATAAATGAGAAATAATCACATATTCACATGAAATTTTAAAAATAAGTATCCTCAATTTTAGTTTAATGAAATCATAATTCATTGGGAACAAGAATATTTACATTCTAGACACTTTCCATGGAACATAACTTCCTTGTGCAGTATCTTTCAGAAATTAAAAACAAAATAATTTACTATTGGTCTGAGACATATGGCCAAGGCAATAAAACAGTGGACACATATGAGATGTAAATATTGAAATAAAAGATAAGTTTTTATAATTATCTGAAATTGATATGTTTGTATGCCTAGAAATGCCAAGAAAATCTGCTCAAAATCTACAACAGTTAAGAAGAAAATCCAGTTAGGTTTGTAATCAAGACTAAATGGAGATCAAAAGGAGGAAATGGGGATTTAGTCTTCACACAAAGATACAAAATTCTTAAAAAAGAATACAAAGATTATTTATCAGGAATGACAACAGGTAATATAGGGAAAATGACTCATTTTATACTTTAAATCAAACATAAAATACTTAGAAATTGTCTACTTAGGGGGCACCTGGGTGGCTCGGTCAGTTAAGTGTCTTAACTCTTGATTTGATTCAGGTCATGATCTCACAGTTCGTGAGTTTGAGCCCCACATCCAGCTCTGCACTGACAGCATAGAGCCTGCCTGGGATTCTCTATGTCTCTCCCTCTCTGCCCCTCCCCAGTGCTCACTCTCTCTCTCTTCCTCAAAAATTAAACAAATAAATGTTTTTAGTGTTTATTTAAATAAATTCCTTACTTAGAAATAAGAAAAAGCAAATATTTCTATAAAATTTTCAAGTAGAAAAATGTGCAATCTTCTTAGAGCAATGAAGGAAAGAGGTACCTTTTTTAAAAGAAAATTATAACAATCTATTCCAAACAAAATATCAGTGGGATTTTTCTGAAGTGTTGGAGACAAGCAGCATTTGACAAAGTAATTCTAAAATTCTTCTAAAAGAACACTGAACAAGACTAACCATGAATCTTTTATTTTAACAAGAAATTTTAAAGGAATTTATCTTAGCAGTATTGAAATATATTATAAAACTACAGTTAATAAGCTGGTACTTCCACAAGAATGAACCCCTTTTAATTGAGAGCAGTAAAAGAAGCATTACACAGATAATTGCTTAAGTGGTACATAATCTCTGTAAAACTTTCATCAAATTCCACAAGCAAATTTTTCTCATCTTTATCTGTGTTCTATAATTTTGTATTTGGTTGACTCATAGAATTATCAACATTCAATCATTTCAACACACACACACACACACACACACACACACACACAAGGGAAATTTATGTATCTCTTATAGCCCTTCGTGCTTGGGTAATGCAAGTATCTCTACCACCTAAGTAGTACCTACCCCATTATAAGAGTGTTAAAAAAAAAAAAAACATTTGATTAAGTAAATACTCTTTTAAATATTAAAAATTGTGTGGCTCTAGCATATGAGCACACCATTTCTTAATATATACAAACATCTTGTAGAAATCAAGATTGACACTGATCCAAATCTCTCTTGAACACAGATTAAATATCTGATAGAAATAAAATGGTGGTAAGAAATCAAGGAAACCAAGTGCACAAGAAAGATCACAGATAGGAACTAGGCTTTTCATCTATAAATAGATATCAACATATCTGAAAAACAGTGCCCTTCTCATGAATTTCACAGTACACATATTTTATCTGTAAACCTCTGATTTTCAACTATAATGCAGACTTACTATTAAAGATATTAGGAGTTATTATCAAAATCTATAATTAATTTGGAGGTTTTAAAATGTGGATCATCACTACTGCTCTTTTTTTTGGAAAAACATAAACCCCATAACCATGCCTATTTAAAAAAGGAAAGTAAGTCTCAAAAACCTAATTGTATAAGCAACATAAAGGAAAGGAATTTAGACTTAACAAACATGAAGATAATAAAACCTAATTTTATAGAGCTATGTTTGGCCTTAAGTCTTTTTACATCAAAGAAAATGAAAAACTAATAAGATATTTCAGTAAAATCTACATGATCATAGACAAACATTTTGGCAAGAAACAGTTGTGTATATTTGGTTAGGCAACACCAACGTAATAGCAAAAAGGTATCCCTATGGCTACTACCCCCAATTAAATATTTTTTATTCTCATTTGCCTTCATATATCCAATCAAAGCAATTAGCCAAAATGTGTTACAAAAACATTAGCGAAAGAGTTTAAGGGAATTTATATTAATCCTGCAAATAAAACAAACTGTCACTAACAGTGGTTACTTTTTCCTTAGATAAGAGGAACCTAAAAAATTTCCTTTACATGTAAAGCTGGTGGTGATTTGATAGTTATCAGAATAAAATTAACAGAAAATTACAAATTGTACCAAATGAATTCATTTGTTGAAGATACTTCCAGAAAGGAAGCTAAATTTTAGAGCCCACACTTGGATCACAGATTCTCACAAATATATTTGGATACTGGTTTCATATAAGAAAATGTTAACCTCATTTTACCCTTAATATGAATTGTTTTTTAAAAAAGAAAAGGATCTTAAAAGAGTTTTTAATGGATTCCACCTAAAATGAGTGATCTCCGTGAAAGTACCTATAAATAATCTGTCAATAGAATCAAGTGCCAATATAGAGAGAACACCATACTACCTGAATACCACGCCTGGCTGTCCCCACTATTCTGCCAAGTTAGTTACAGGCTCCAAATAAGAAGAGAAGACTCTCTCCGGCATTGGGTTATAAATCTTCATGAGGCCACTAGCTACAACCCCAAAACTTTTGGTTAGAAACGGCTATATTTCAGGGTGCTTGGATGGCTCACTCAGTTTAAGCGTGTGACTCTTGATCTCGGCCCAGATCTTGATTTCAAGGTTGTGAGTTCAAGCTCCACCATGGAGCCTACTTTATAAAAAAAGAAAAAAAAAAAAACAGAAAAAGAAAGTACTATTTTTCTTGGTCTTTATATTGTATTCAACCCAAGGCAGAAGACATGAGGATGTTTGACGAGGTCTTCAGGGTGACAGGGAGCAAAAATTATCTTTTTTGTATAATGTAACTATGTATCTGTGATATATATGATACATTCTATAAGTGCCACATTTTCAGGTAAAAAGTTTCCTATTCCCTCTGTGAGACTTTGGAGACCTTGAATGAGACAAATAAGTTAGCCTTTCTCTGTAATTATGTTGCTGTTAAAACTTCTTTTCAGTCAAAAGTCAACCTTATAACCCCAAACTCTTATATCCCTCTCCTTATTTTAACTAACATTCTGATGCCCACCATACTTTCTATTTTCTGAAAGGTGAAAGGGAGTCACTGGAGAGGAAATTCTTAAAATGAACAACTCTCAAACCTTAGTCTTGAGCCTATATGTATTAAAGACCACTGTTGCCAAATTGACACCAGTCACAAGAGACTTTGAAAGTTAATTCAAAAACAGTTTGCACATGTTGTCAAATCCCTAAACAATATTGCCCCGATCCAAGTGAGCCATTATGGAGGAATCAGAAATCTCCTATAACAAGCCAATGTGTGGAATGAGCTAAAATGATTGGAGCAAAAATTGGACATCTGGACACACTTCCCCATGCCTTACATAAAGAGATAGTTCATGTGTTTTAAAAATCCAAATACTATTTCCTGCAAATATTTTCCCTCAGCAGACTGGCCATGGAGGGTGAGCAGCCGAAGACCATCGACATGCAAAAGTCACACCGTTGATGTTCCACATCCACAGTCTAAAAAATGTATGTAGAAGGGATCCCTGAAGCTTAGAGAACAGTGTTATTTCTGCTTCTCCACAGTCTGGAAGATGATAGCAGGGGTTTACTTACTATCTCCCCATACTTAAAACTCCTATCTTTCTTTAGCATCTGCTGATTGAATATCCTCATCTTTCTTCCCAACCTACTCCTAGAACAGAGGCATGAAAGTGATTTTTCTCATCAGCCATACGCCAGATTTGTTTCTGCCAACATGCATACAATTTTTCAGAAGGTTACCTCCTCACTCCACAGAAAAGTGGAGCAAAAGAATAAGCAAAACCTTACGAAAATATCTGGCAAGCCTGCAGTGGTCAACCTGCAGCCCTCTCCTACAATCCTCGCACGATCACTGAAAAGTAATGCAGTCAGTAAGACCAAGGAAAGAAAAAACATTCCCTGGCTTTGAAATTCAGATAAGGTGGTTTTATGGTTTTAATTACATTGTAGTAACTACATAGAAGTAAATATACTCTTCCTGTTTTAAGTTAGGTGAACATCTGTCGTAAATAACTCCAATGCTCTTCTTTTTGTAAACTAATTACACAATAGGCCCTATAAATTCATGGAGTGTTAGGATGCAGAATTTAATTATGCAATTCACTTAACCAAAGTTTTGCTCTTCAGTGAAGCTCACAATCCTCTGTTCTCACAACATGTAGCAGGAACACATTACATAATGCCCATGTGTTTTTCAGGTTAGAAAGAACAATAAAGGAAATCTCTGTGACTACTTTTTCACCTTTCTTTTTTTACTTGAACAAAATAAACTAATGCCATTTATTCTGAAGAGAGGCTAAAGTAATCACTCTTAATTTTAAAATATGGCTACATTATTTTTAAGTAACTTAACCTGTAAGTGATGTGCTTCTCTGACCTCTCTGGGAAACATAAGCAAGAATTCCTTTATTTATTCATTCATTATTCATAAATCAGTACTCAATGATCACCTAGCATATCCGAGAGAGTAGATTATGTGCTAGAACTATAAAGACAGAAATTCTCATTATGTTAGGAAAATAATATAACTTACTGGAACACATTCCATTAAAGATGTATGTACAAAATATTCTCAAAGAAGCTACTCCAAGGAAGGGTCAGGAAAACCTTCTAAAAGATAACATATGTGGTACATCTTTGTGTTGACTGCAAGGAATAGAGATTCATCATGCATTGCCCAAAATATTTATTTTGTGTGGATGCACATTAATTAGAATTACAACTAGAAAATCCCATGGGTCCAAAAAGTCCCAGGTACCAACTACCCTCACTGTTCTTTTCCAAGAGACTCATAGTCTGAAGACTTTTTGCTTTGTCTTCCTGCTCCACGGCCCTCTCCATACTGACAGTTCTCTTACTACAGATTAATCATTTAGTACTGGTGGTCAGTCCTATCCATATTTTCTAGATCAGATCCTAGAGGACACCGGAGTATTAGACAGAATCCTTGACACATGTCCACTTCATAGCCAGCAGCTAATCTTAAGATGGACTGTTCAGGGGGGTATTTCACTCCTGATTCTGTCACTAGTATCTTCTATACAAGAACTACTCATATTGTGTTCTTGAGTACGGCACTAAGGAGCAAGGCAATTTTTCCTAGAAAAGCAAATTGAAGGTGATAGACATTGAGACCCATATAGTTCTGAAGTATGAATAGCAACTTGCCATATAGATCAGGTTACAAATGTCATATCTAAACAACACTGTCTATATAAAGACATAACAATAACAACGATGACAATAATTATCATTTATGTAAACTCTACTGTGCTCTAGCTACTATGATAAGTATTTATATATACCAAGCCTAATACTCAGAACAATCATGTGAGTTACGGCTATCATTCCCACTGAATTGAAAACAGATGTTCAGAGAGGTTAGATAACTTGATCGAGGTCAAATAATTCATAATGGTCAATTCAGAATTCATACCTAGGCATATCTGACCCCCAAAATCTGTGCCTTTCCACAGCTCCCTACTGATTCTTTAAAGCCTTTAAATAACCCAGTACAATTCTTTGATTGCATACCTGACTTTGATAAGAGTAACAGAAAGTCAACCTGGAATAATGGGAGTGGCCCACGTTTTTAATATTTTTGATGATTATATTAATAGCTTGCATTTGTCCATTAAAAGATTCTCCCTAGAAAGTGACAAAGAGCAGGATGGACAGAGACTCACAACAGACTTAGAAGGTAGGTGAATTATAGTCTCAGTGGGCTACTTACTATCTGAAGTAAAGCAGCTTCCATGAAACAAACTGAGGAGGGAAAAGATTTGGAGATTTTAGAAGTAAAGGGAAAGGGATGGAATGGGAACACTGATGGGGCAAGAAGAGGAAGAAAAGCAAATGAAAGAACTTAAGAAAGATTAGTGAGAGGATCATGGAACCCAGGAGAGGACAATGTTTCAAGACAGTGGGAGTGACCAAGAGTGCTAAAGGATGTAGAGTTGTCCATCAGAATAAGGATGTAAATAGAAAGCTGGTAATCCATTTCCCATTGCACTGATGAGAAAACATTAAGTAAAGAAACCACTAAAAGTACTTTGAATTACCTCTCTCATATAGGATTCAGGTAAATTTCTCTCTCAAAGTCAAGGTTATTTGTGCATTAACTACTGACCTTTCAATGATGGAAACTTTCCTCCAATGCAGAAGAACCATGGGTTATGCTACTGATGGGAAGCCCCATTCAGGGAGTGTGTTAAGACACAACTGCAAGAT
This sequence comes from Crocuta crocuta, assembly GCF_008692635.1. Classification (NCBI taxonomy): domain Eukaryota; kingdom Metazoa; phylum Chordata; class Mammalia; order Carnivora; family Hyaenidae; genus Crocuta; species Crocuta crocuta. The sequence goes on from NW_027528006.1 coordinate 3,081,092, forward strand.
ACTAGCATATCCTATTCCAGGCTGAATACCCTCCAGGTCCAAATTTCACATATGTTCTCTCCAAAAAGTTATTTTATGTTAACTCCCCCAAAATTAGTAGTCAACAAAATATGCCTTCTAACATATGTTATTATGTGTGTTATGTTATTCTCCTCACACAGAGTAAAGCCTGGGATATTTTTAAGTTTCAAACCCTTTCTTACATCCACAGACCTCCATGTGGGGTATTGAGAGGGTAAAGGGAGATTGAGGCAGCTATAAGTGCTGCTCACCAAATACCTACGGCTCTCCCTCCAGAAACATGACAGGATTGCGATTTTCTGCTCCCCTGTAGTTCTGTGTGACCACATGACTTACCTGAGCAAATGAAGAGCAACAAAGGTCAATCTGCTGTATAGTTTAAAAAACCGAGTACCTTACTCACCATGCTCTTGCTTTCCTCTGCCAGAGAATCTGGTGAGCTTCCAGTGCTCACCTCTCAGCCTGGAATCCAAGTGAGAAAAATATGGACCAGCATCTCCAGCCAACCCATGATGGACCTGTAGCATGAGCAAAACACAATTTCTGTTGTTTAGAGCTACTGAGATGTGGGTGTGTGTCTGATACTACAGAATAATCTAGTTTACCAGAATGAATACTGTGTGTATAGTTTGTGCAGTGATGTGGGAGATGCAGCAAGGAGAAAGAGAGGTTTGGTAGATTTCTACCACCATGAATTGAACTCATAAGTAATGCTGACTTGCTTCTATTAATGAAAGGTGGATCCAGAGTGAACAGCCAAAAGGGGGTTGGAGGGAAACGCACACAGGGTAGACCAGTGTAAGAGGCTGAGGCAAGGACAGCTTTAATCATTCTCCTTTGGTAGCCTCCCGAACATGCAAATACTACCTGTCCTGGAGGAGACTCACCCCCCATATGACTTCTGATAAACTGCATAGAGACAAGAACCAAATTCTACATCTTGCTTGAAGGTGACGCCTGGTAACACCACGGAGAAGTAGCTACCCTCACAGATTTATGGTGTGGATTTGGCATACCAGGGATTGCTTTAAGACTCTAAGTTTTCCAACTTCAACGGATTTCATCAGTTAGTAAGGTTAAATTTACTCTGTGGCCTCAAAATTGATAATAGCTTTACTTGAAGGCAGCACTTTTGTACCATACAGTTAAAAATATGAATATTGGTTCAACAATTTCTTTCTTTTAGTTTTTTTTTAACATTTATTTATTTTTGAGAGACAGAGAAAGACAGTGTGTGAGCAGGGGAGGGGCAGAGAGAAAAGGAGACAGAGAATCGGAAGCAGGCTCCAGGCTCTGAGCCATTTGAGCTGTCAGCACGGAGCCTGATGCGGGGCTTGAACCCATGAACCATGAGATCATAACCCGAGCTGAAGTTGGACACTTAACAGACTGAGCCACCCATGCACCCCTAGTTCAACAATTTCTTAGGTACATATGGGTACAATGCATTTTATAAATTTTAAAGGCTATTTTTTTAACTTTTGAAGAAATTGTGAATTTAGGAAATTTTATATTAATGTTTAAGTTAATACATTTAATCTTAAGGAGTAATAAAAGTAAATGTCTAATAACAAATATTAACACATAGGATAAATACACATATTACACAATATTTTAAATGACTCCAATATTTTATACATACAAAAGCTTATGCCAACAAAATATATGCCTCCAGAAGTAGGTATGGAAACATTTTATTTTCTCATTTCTCATCTATTTTCTGAACATAAACTGCCTGTGAAAAAAATATTTCCCTAAGGAGGGAAATCATATAAATGGGCTATCCATGGTACTTTAATAAAAGAAAGCTATTTACTCTTTTGAAATACTTGAATATGAGATGTGTTGCTGGTATAAGGGGAAGAAAATGTAATATGTGAAGGGTTTATAAGCTAATTTGCAATTCATTCTAGAACATCCACTAAGTTTTAGAGGCAAGTGTTCCCCATTAGATTAGATCTTAGAAGATTCCTAAGTGATCTACGTTGTGTCATCAACCACTTCTATTAATCCTATAGCATACTGCAGAAGATGTAGCCTCTCCAAACAGTGAAATATTTGGTTCATATTTGATAGAATTATCCATAATCACCTTTAAACCCCCATGTACCATATAAAGGAAATTTGCCTCAAGTGGAGTTGTTTTCTGCACTGAACCTCAAGGCTAAAAAGCCACTGGAACAAAAATAAATAGTTTCCCCCAGAATTTATAGTCCTAATTTTTCTAATCTTTTCTTTCTCTTTTCTGGCCCTCAACCTCCAACTCCAACCTGTACCTCTAATCTTGACATGATTTTATTTGAAATGGGGATAAGAAGAAAAAAGTACTTTATAGTGCCAAAGGAATTAATGAGTCCTGAAGTGAACGGCCAAAAGTACATTTTTCTACTGCTACAGAAATGTATATAAGTACCATCTGCATTGACTTAATCTACATTTCATTAATATATACTTATCTAGTATTATTCAATTGATATGTATGAAATAAATATATATTAAATACTATATTATTTAATAAATATGTAGCATATTAATTATATTAAACAGATGTTTAACATTAAAAATGTAATATTTATGCACAATAGATCACAACTAATCCAGAACAATGTTTGGTATATGGTAGGCATCTAATAAATATTTGTCAAATATGTAGCTGAGTTAAGAAACTTTGAATCCATGAACTAGCTCAGATCTATGAAAAAGTCAGCTTTTGATTTCAAATATCTAAAGGTGTTTCAAAGAGAAAACTGTTATTGCTTTGAGCCGTTATCAAAGCTATATGATATGTTATAGCAAAGACGGGAATTTCATTTTAAAGGATCTGAGTACAGACATTCAAAACAGAGACCTGGGAGGGAAAGTATGTGATCTGACAAGATTTGAAGTATTTAAGGTGGGTGTGGCATCAACTTACAAAAACAAATCTTTCACTATTCTGAAAGGTGAACTCTAAACTAGTGCCCCTTGAATAAATTATTATTATAACACGTAGATCAATCTCAATCTAAGAACGAAAATATGAAAGCAATATTTTTGATGCCGTTCAGATAACGAATAACCACTCATGTGAGGTTACAAGTGCTTTAGCTACTGGGAGGTAGTGCATAGTCTGTATTGAAATTCATCATTTCCAAAATTAGATACAGGTCTCACTTAAACACTTATCATCACATTGTACACCTTAAACGTACAAACTGTCATTTGTCAATTATATCTCAACACAGCTAGGAAAATAAGAAAGGGGAAAGTCTCACTTAACTAAACAGGATTTTTAATTTCCCACATTTTTTGCTCTCCTCATTTAAGTCATGGAGACATGCAGAAAGAAAATAAGCTGATATCTGTATGAGTTTTTTATTTTTGTTCTGCTTTCATTTGGGGGCTTTTTAAACATAACTTTCCCTGTAGGTCTTGAAGTCAGTGCAGTTTTGAATCAAGCCTTCATGACTTCCACATCCACAATAATATCACAGTATGCAACAAAACCTGAAATTTGCAACAATGACCCTGGATTCAGTAGGGTCGAGGAAAATTTGGTTTGTCATTGTGCTCTATTCAGTAAGACAAAAAAAAATAGATTAAAAAAATTTTTTAACATTTATTTTTTTGACATTTTAACATTTATTTATTTTTTTAACATTATTTATTTTTGAGACAAAGGGAAACACAGATCGAGTAGAGGAGGGGCAGAGAGCAAGAGAGAGAGACAGACTCCGAAGCAGGCTCCAGGCTCTGAGCCGTCAGCACAGAGTCCAAGGCAGGGCTCAAACCCACAAACCATGAGATCATGACCTGAGCTGAAGTTGGACGCTTAACCCACTGAGCCACCCAGGTGCCCCCTAAAAAATAGATTTTTATATCTTAAGATTTACAGCAATAAATGCTTAAAAAATCTTTCTTAATCAGAAATTTCCAATAACCAAGATATCTAACTCCCTAGTCATTCTGATTAGTTGAGTTTATGTGCTACAACTCAAATCTTTGCATTAAAGTTTAACTCTTCTTGATGTTTTCATTCCAAAATGCCATATGCTGCCACTTAATTGTCTAACCAGACTAGCTTTTAGGTTTTTTTCCTGAAAGCAGTGCTGAGTTAACAGAGACCATAGCAAATGCTCTTGGACTGTGTTTTGAAAAATCTCTGAAAATCATAAAATCAGCATTGGTCATAAAAAATGATATAAACATTTTTGCAATGGATTTTTTTAAGAAAAGCTAATTTCTTTTCTTGGGTTAAGGTAAAGGAGAAGATGCCATCAATTAATATTTTGCTTTAATAATTATGTTTAATTTTTTAGTGAACTGCATAGTAAAGGTGAACAGTTTTCATTTTACAAATAACATTCTGAAGCAGCCACAATTGTACAGAATATAAGAAATAATAGCTTGAGTATTAATTATCTAGTACTGCCAGAGTTAAACACATTGATACTGACAGAACCTGGCAATGCTTAATTTAAAATGAAAAATATATTAATAGCGGTGCCTGGGTGGCTCCACTCGGTTAAGTGTCAAACTCAATTTTGGCTCAGGTCATGGATCTCACAGTTCATGGGATCCAGCCCTGCATCGTGCTCTGTGCTGATAGCATGAAGACTACTTGGGATTCTCCCTCTCCCCCCCTCTCTGTCCCTCCCCTGCTCATGTGCATGTGCGCATGTGCTCTCTCTCTCATAATAAATAAATATATATTTATTCACCTAAAAGAAAACTTCAAATGCATCATTAATACATGATGGAAATCCCATGATTTGACAATGATTCATAAATTTCTCCATTGGGTAAGTCATGATTCAAGATACTAGACTAGCCTTAAATAAAGAGGACAAATCCTATATCAAATGAATGTGATCCCATTCAAAAACCTAAAAGTGATCGTGGATTCCTTTCCCTCTCCCTACATATCACAGACCTGATCATTTTAATCCCCTAAACAGCTCTCCATTACCGTCACCTTCTATTTTTCATCCACTTCCCTCCAACTCCATCAATGTAGTTTGTCTTCCCTGATCACCTCTGCTCTGCTGAAATAGACACTGGCTGGTTTACATAAGCCAGCTCATCCAGAGGGAAGTGTAAATAAAAAATGATAATTTGATGGCATCTACTCCGTGTTCAACCCCTTACTTGCTTGAATTATTTTAATTGCTTGGTATTGCATTTATAAGGATAAACATTCCCAGCATAGCCTAGGGGGATGACTACTTCTAAAGCTTCATTCTCTTCTCCTTCCTCTCTATATTCTAGCCACACAAGTACATTATAGTTCTCATTTATGTGTCATATGGATTCTCACATTAAGACTTGGTGCATGCTGTTCTCCCTACTGGAATTCTATTTCCACCTCTATTCATCTAACAAAAAATCCTAGTGAGCTTTCAATTATCAGCTCAATCATCATCTTCTCACTTTCCTCACCTTCTGAACTAGATCAAACCTTCTATTACATGCACTCAAAGCACCACAGATCTGCCATTAATGGTACTCTTCACAGTTACAATTATACATTTAACTTTATGACTATCTTAATAGTGAGAGAGATATTAGCCAAATAAATTCCATTAGAGCAAGGGCCATTTTCACAACTGAGTCTTTGGCTCAGTAGGTATTCAATTACTTTTTTTTGAAGAAATGAAGAGTGAAGGAAAGTCTCTATCTCAACACAGATTCCAGTGATGTTTCACTTGCTCAAAGACACTTTCAAAGCTCTTCCTTTATAATCATTTACAGAATGTACACATTCGTATGATTTCCCTGTTCATTTACCGGTCCCAACCCCCCAGAAAAATATAACATATTATGCTACTATTAAATCAGAAATACACACATGTGCATAGATATGGTAGTATCTGTCAAAATTAAGATGTAAATGCTAAACCAGTTTTAATGTGAAAAAACATTTTCTAATGAACCTAAACAAGATTTATTTTGTCAATAACTTTCTGCTTTGCTTAAATGGACAGAGAGAAGAGATAAACTTTATTGAGTTGATACAAAGTGCCAGCCATTGTGCGAGATTTCACATATTTTCTTACATTTAATTGTGCCAAGTAGGCAGAATTTCACAATTCTAGATGAATAAACGGAGGCTCAGAGAGGTTAGGTATCTTGTTCAAAGTTGTATGAACAGTGACTGATCAAATCGCTAAATAAAAATAAATAATTCAAAAGTTCTTACTCTGAAAAATGTCTCCCCAAAATGCAACTAATGCAACTCAATACGGGTCCAGTATTGTTACTTAGTTCTCAAAACATATATTACTTTTCCCTTGGATCACTTCATCTGAAAGAAATATATTAAGCAATTACAACATACTTGGAGTCATAAGGCCTATTAAGTAAATAGAAGTAAGAATGGCCACCAAATTCTGGTTTGAGCAATATCCTCCCTGTGATCTATATTCCTATTCATTAACATCTGGTTTAAATTTTGGCCTTGCAGTGAGTTGTAGTCAAAGTACATACAAATACATTTTAAATGAAAATCAGTGTCTTCTCTATTCAAATGCTTCAACAGGGGAAAGTGTTTTGATGAGATCCAACAGAACAAATTGACTGAATTTTCTATTTTCATAAACTGTGGCACTTTTATATATGTATATGCTTAGGGCTAGGGTGGATTTCAGGGAAACTGGCATTTTCTTACTGCAATTTCCTAAAAATTCGTCTGTGGTAAAAACTAAAAATGGGTTATGTAAGAAAAATAGTAAATAACAAAATTATCTTAGGCAGCTGAAAGCTTTAGCATATTTATTACTAAGTACATTTAATAATTCATGGAATAAGCCTTTAGAAATAAGGTAATAGCTTAGATTTTATTAAAAGTAAAAGGACAGTGAAAGATTTATTTTGATTTTTTTTTTTACATTTATTTATTTTTGAGACACAGAGCATGAGAGGGGGAGGCACAGAGAATGAGGGAGACACAGAATCTGAAGCAGACTCTGGGCTCTGACTATCAGCACAGAGCCTGACACAGGACTTGAACTCACAAACCATAAGATCATGACCTGAGCTAAAGTCGGATGCTTAAATGACTGAGCTACCCAGGCGCCTCAGGTTTATTTTGATATATATGGCAAATCCAGTCTTACATAATTTTTAATTATATCTAGAAATTTTTTTTCTTTTTCTGATGCCTCTCAACACCAAAGGCAATATTCATCAATATTTTCACATTTTAAAGCATTTATATCACAGACCAAACACTAAATCATGATTTGCAGTCAACAGAGAATGTTAACTTTGAGTTAAAGGATAAATATTTTTCCTCATTATTTTTAAAACTAAATACTAGAACAGGAACCATGAAAGCTGTAAAATATAAGGTGTTCTCTTAAAGGGATTACAGTAGGAATAAATTGCAGACTTAGGTCTCTGTCATTTCAATGATTTTTTAGGGGACCACTGGTCAAGGGTGCTATGACATCCCTTCCAAAGTAAGAGACAAAACTGTTTCAACCTGCACTGCCTTCCATGAAGAAGGAAGCACAAGGTCTGGAAGTCCTCCGTTCTGGAGGCAACACATTCCACACTTAGAAATCCTGCTCCAGCCCCGATACAGGTGCTGGGGAAGACCCACTAGCTTTGTGTAGGGCCTGTAGGAGGAAAGAGCTCTGCAGAAAGTCCAGGCTGCAGTGAAAGTGGCCCTGCCCCTTGGACTATCCAACAGACCCTGTGGTGCTGGAGGCATCAGTGATGGGGGTAAAAAATCAGTGTGGATTTTATGGCAAGCCCTAGTGAGAGAATCACAAAGCAAGCTCCTAGGGTTTTGGAGCAAGGCCATGACATCTGCATGGAGAGTTACACACTAGTAGAAAAACAGCCTCTGGCATGCTACCGGGCCCTGGTAATGATGGAATGCTAGAACATATGGACACCAAGTGACCACACATCTGGAACTGCCTTGTTAGACTTGCCCAGTGATAAAGTCAGGCAGGCCAAGCATAATCCATCATAACATGGAAATGATATATCCAGGACCAAGCATGGACCGGCCAACAGGGCACATGTAAGCTGTGGGTGCAGGCAGTCCAGACTCCCGTCTCACCACCCATCACAGTTACACCAATGCCTCTGTCCCAGCTCACAATGATGGACAATGAGAATCACTAACCAAATAAAGGAGCATGAAGAAGATCAAACTGGATTACAGATAGATATGCCTGTTAATTAGGTGAAAACCAAAAATTGTTAGAAGTTGCACTGCAGAACCATTCAGGAGACGTATTGGAAGACAGTGACAAGGGAAACATCCTCCTAATGGGTAAAGCTTTGGGTAGTAAACCTGGTTGTCTATTTTATATGGATAGAATGGTATTATCCAATAAAAATACAATGTGAGCCACAAATGGAAGCCAACTGTATACTTCTAAATTTTCTAGAAGCCACATTTAAAAAGTATTTCTTTAACCCAATATATCTAAAATGTTAGTATTTAACATACAATATTTTTAAATTACTTGATATTTTTCACATTACATTTTCTGTATCTGGTTTGTATTTTGCATTTGGAATACAGTTCATTTTGGACAGTCACATTTCAAGAGCTCAACAGTTGATATGTGACTAGTGGCTACCTTATCAGACAGCACAGGGTTGGAATATACATATATACAAGGGCAGCAGCTGGTCAAGAGCCTGGAACGAAAAAGACAAGAAAATGAGAAGACTGTGTAGAGGCATGTAGATAAGCACATGTAAAATGGGCACAGAAGCAAAATATCTTTGTATTACACATTCATGCCCACCAGAAACCACTCATCACAGAAAAGGCATTAAACACTCAGGTAGATAAAACGTCTTGACCATTCAACATGAGACAGCCTTTATCTGCAACTACCCAGTAGTGACACAATGAACCTATGAACCAACTGTTCAGCAACAGAGATGAAGCCTATGAACGTGCCCAATGACAATGACTCCTTCTTATCAAGGTTGATCTAGCTACTACCACTTCAGAACGTCCAACCTCCTAGTAACACAAATCAGTAAGAACCCCTCCTGTGGCACTATTCCTAGAAGAGCCCTGACACTTGGTGGCAAATGAACTACACTTGATCCCTTCTGTTATAAAAGAGTTAGTGGTTGGGGTGCCTGGGTGGCTTAGTCAGTTGAGCGTCCGACTTTAGCTCAGGTCATGATCACACGGTTCGTGGGTTTGAGCCCCACATGGTGCTCTGTGCTGACGGCTTAGAGCCTGGAGCCTGCTTCAGATTCTGTGTCTCCCTCTCTCTCTGACCCTCCCCTGCTCACACTGTCTCTCTCTCTTTCAGAAATAAAACATTAAAAATTTAAAAAAAAATTAAAAAGTGGTTCATGCTCATTGGAATAATCACCTGTTACTAATATAGAATTGCCTTTCCTGTCCACAAGGCCTCACTATACCATGCAATATAGCATTAACCTCTTTCTTCTAAGTTTACCCTCAGGAAGTAAGGCCCACCAGAGCCCTGGAAAAGCTGCTTCCCAAAGGTATACAGAGAAGTGGATCAACACAGTGCAAAGCATGCACTGTGAATAGAGGTATAACACTTGGAACCTTCTTTAAGGAAGGACTCGCTGCCCAGCAGTGAGGAGTGTGGCTACCGGACAGCCTCCAGCTGTTAGCTTTTCTAGCATCCACCTCAGTGGTTTATCCTGATTATACTAATTTCAGAGCAGTTCTTAGTCAATGATTGAGCAAAGCAATGGGATGACAGCACATTCTTCTTGGGGCGGGGGCGGGGAGGGGAGAAGGAACCCAATGAACAGGTCATGATACAAGGGCCTCACTACTTCTACACATAGCAGACTCCTCCATGTACCATCTTTCCTCTGGGCTCCTCAGTGGGCTATCAGATTGCAATGCCAATATAATAGCCTCTCCCTTCATTTATTTTCCTTTCACAGGTGTTAGGGCCCAGTAAAACTTGGCACTTGTAACTCCAGTTTCACAGCCTCCTTGGAATATTCAGTGTCATCCACAAGTGAGAACCACAGACAAGTACTAGCAATGAGAGCAAAAGTGCCTTGATATTGCTATGGTAAGAAAAAAAAGTTGAAAGGTAGAGAGCTTCCTAGATAAAAGCTCTAAGGTCAAGGAGTATATTATAAGCCAGTTAGGAGTTTTCTAAAAGAGAGATTTTGAACTCCAATAATTTTCTTAGCTTTCTCCTATTCCAAGCTTTTGTTATGTCAATAAGTTACATGTAAATATCTCATCCTTAGTGTGATCGTGTGTGTGCACGTACATGCACACACATACAAAATACTATATGCTAATTAAACTTTAACTCTAGGGGTAGTCATTTGCCCTGTTTAAAAATCCAAACTCCAAAGACTTTGGACATTGAAAGCCCAAAGTCCTTCTACACATGCTTTTCCTTTTCTTATCTTTCTTGATAACGCAACTTTATCAATGTGCATACCACATGTCAAAATATGTTTTTACTGGTTAAATTAATGGCTTCCTCATTAGGAGAATAAATTACGTACTAGCTTTCACTAGTTAAATCAAAAGCTATTCAAGTACAGTGAATTGGGTAAAACTATTTTACGGCCAGTCTCCTCCAGTGCCTTCATGAACAGAATCAAGAACTCTTGCGAAATCTGTCCCCTTTCAACCTTAGGGATGGTGCTTGAGGTTTAATCCCTAAGTCGTCCTATATCTAGCTATTTATTTCAGAGTGGTTTTGTTGGCCTCAGGGTAGCAGAGTTTCTCCTCTAAAATGTTGTGTCTCCATCAAGTGATTTTTCAAGCAAGATAGTAGGTAGAATTCTAAATAGAATAGATATCTGGAATTTCATCAGCTTTATGGAATAGGTAGTATAACCTAGCTTTTGTTTGCTTACTAACAGTTGTTAGTTAAATGTCTGTATCTGTTGCAGATTGTTGTCTGAAACCTGTGTTCATTAAACCCTGTGGGAGAGTGGTGGGGAAGTAGCTAATATATACTCACTTTAAAAATTTCAGACTACCTGGGGCGCCTGGGTGGCTCAGTTGGTTAAGCGTCCAACTTCGGCTCAGGTCATGATCTCACTGTTGGTGGGTTTGAGCGCCGCATCGGGCTCTGTGTCGACAGCCAGCTCAGAGTCTGGAGCCTGTCTCGGATTCTGTATCTCCCTCTCTCTCTGACCCTCCCCTGCTCACGCTGTCTCTCTCTCTCAGTCTCTCTCAAAAATAAAACAAAACATTCAAAAAAAAATTTTCAGACTACCAGGTCACCCAGGTGGCTGTCAGTTAAGCATTTGACTCTTGATTTCAGCTCAGGTGCCGACAGCCAGCTCAGAGCCTGGAGCCTGTCTCGGATTCTGTATCTCCCTCTCTCTCTGACCCTCCCCTGCTCACGCTGTCTCTCTCTCTCAGTCTCTCTGAAAAATAAAATAAAACATTCAAAAAAAAAATTTCAGACTACCAGGTCACCCAGGTGGCTGTCAGTTAAGCATTTGACTCTTGATTTCAGCTCAGGTCATGATCTCATGATTTGTGAAATTGAGCCCCACATCGGCTCCATGCTGACAACACAGAGCCTTCTTGGGATTCTCTCTCTCTGCCCCTCTCCCTCCCTCCCTCCATCCCTCCCTCTCTCTCTTAAAAAAAAATCAGATTACCATTATAGACTCCCCACAAAACTAAGAATTGTTCATGAAAAGATTACCAGTCTATAATACAAGACTGTTAGCACCTACGTCTACAAATCTAGGATGACTGCAAAAGGAAGAAACCCTTGATATGATTGGTTTCAGTGATGTAACAAATCAAAAATCCAATCATTGCACTTGTTAATAGGTTTGGAGTTTTCAGAGTTTGTAAAATATTAAACACTTTACATAAAAAGACATTGAAATCTATATGGACATATGACTTATACAGGGAGATAAATTTAGAGAATATTGTCAATGGAAATAGATCATTTTTAACCAAGTTGTTCTAAATTGGGTTAATCTATTAGGGAAGGGTTTGCTGACTTTAAAAGGGAGTATAGTCAAACCCTGATACACACATACAAGTATGTTTTCAGTATATTTCTAGAGCCATTTTGCTATCTAATTATTACCCTTAAGGCTGATCTTTTAAAATAACTAAGTAAAATGTCTTCTAACTCAGGAAAGAAATATTGCAAAGCATGCCTGCAAATAATCACAGGCTTGTAACAAAATAAACTTCTATAATCTTCTTCGGTGTCTCAGAAATGGGACAGTTAACCTGGAGGGTCATAAATACTCCAAGAGGGAGGGGTTCATTCAGTAATTCTCTGACAAATCCTACATTACAATAATCAGTGGTGGGAACACTGTAATGATGAGGCCAGCTGCAAGGCAGTTACATCCTAGTTAGAATTTCTAAGGCTATGAACAATGGTAATAACATAAACAGACCTAGATAAAACCTTCAAGTTTAAGAAGTATATAATAAGCCAATTAGGATTTTTCTAAAAGACAAATTTTGAACAGCTTTATTGCAAGTTCTGAAAGTTAACAACTGATAAAGTAAGTGTGTTGACAAAATAACACCAAATACTCATGTTTTAATAATATCACATTGGGGTAACTGTTGTTACATTTTAATAAGTCCACACAATACGTAATTTGAAATTAAAATGCACTCACTTTTACTAAACCATGTTCAAAAGATACTGTGAAGTGCATGTGTGTATTTAATTAAAACAATGTTCAAAAATAAAGCAATTAATATGAATTCTGAAAAATTGACACTGAATATTATAAAGGTCCTCAAAGCTATATTGTTGATTAGCCTTTGGGCATGAAAATGTTTGCTAGAGAAAACAGAGCTCTATTAGAAGTTTTAACCTTTTGCAGATTGTTGGAGACAATTTAGTTTTCTGTTAATGTAGTATATTTATAGGGGTGCCTGGGTGGCTCAGTCAGTTAAGCATCCAACTTCTGCTCAGGTCATGTTCTCGCAGTTGGTGGGTTCAAGCCCCGTGTCGACCTCTGTGTTGACAGCTCAGAGCATGAGGCCTGCTTCAGATTCTGTCTCCCTCTCTCACTGCCCCTCACCTCCTCATGCTCTTTCAAGAAAAATAAACACTAGGGGCGCCTGGGTGGCTTAGTTGGTTGGGCGTCCGACTTTCGCTTAGGTCATGATCTCACGGTTCGTGGGTTCGGGCCCCGCGTCGGGCTCTGTGCTGACTGCCAGCTCGGAGCCTGGAGCCTGTTTCAGTCTGTGACTCCCTCTCTCTCTGACCCTCCCCTGCTCACGCTGTCTCTCTCTCTGTCTCCTAGAAATAAATAAAACATTAAAAAATATATATAAAAACAAAAAGAAAAAGAAACACTAAAAAAAATAAAAATATATATTGTATGTATGGTGCATATATACATGTATGATTTATTTTTGATATTTATATTATGATACATGCATAGTGCATTTACTATGTACATTCTGTCAATACAGTACATTTATCATAATCAATATAATAATAAGCGAAAATAGTAAGATGGTTCAGAACCAGATGCCCTGGCTCTCTTCCTATATCTGCCACTTACTGATATGGGAACCTGAACAAGCACAGTAACTCCTCTGAAATCTCAGTTGTTTTCAGAAAGAACAGAGATAAGAATAGTACTAATATATAACAATTGTACAAAGTGAATAAAGTAAATGCATTAAAGCAAAGGAATAATGTCAAAAAGTTCTTACGAAGAAATTAATAAGGTGCTTAAAAAGTGCTTTACAAAGTCCTAATTTTTAAATGTGATATTATTATTATCAACCAAGAATCCACTCCATGCAGAGCACAACATGATGCAGAAAATAACGTGGCTTTGGCTCATGCCATTGAAGTGTTTTAAAAATCAAGTCAACAGATTCTGGCAGCAAAAAGTGGGACAACATGGAGGGGACTGGCATGGGCCAGCATACAGATGCCACAAAACTTCAGGAAGCATTTAATGTAGGTCAGAGCCCTGATCAATTCAACTGCAAAGATGAAACAGAAACTAGAAATTGTATTGTTTGTCTTAAAGATCAGAATTATCAGGCACAAGACTAAAAACAGAAGTAATATGAAATGCATCTACAACAGTGACTGGAAAAGGTCTTCGAAAAATATCTCCAAGATGTTAACTTTTCTTTTGAGATTCCAAATCAATAAAGTGCAATTGGCTGGCCCTCTGGATTAGCCTTAAATTGTGAATATGGCCACAGTACTGAAAAAAAAAAAATACGATTTTTTGGCATGTAAGAATATGAAGAAAAATGTTGACAAGGCAGCTTAAAAAATACATTTAAACGTAAATACTCCAGATTTTGATGCTGGTATAATAGTTTTGGCTAAATTTCAGTTTTGTTGCCCTGATGATTATGCGGAAATCCCTAATGCAATTTGCATTGTACATTAGGAGTGTTTATATCAGATGTAGTTGTTCAGTTTGGAAAAGCACATTTAGATTTTGACACAGGAGATGCATTTCTTCCATCATTGCATAAAGTACACAGAACACAAACAAAAATTAATGAAGTCATTATAGCTGTCCAGGCAATTATTGCTGATCCCAAGACAGACCACAGGCTGGAAAAAGTTGGAAGATGAACATTTTAGGATTTTAGCTTCTCATTTAGTTAGTAGAGTCAGAGCCTATGCACAATTTTGGAATGTGTAAGGAAATCAAATGTTAGTTTTTCAGGAAATGAAACTCCATAAATCTGACCAAATATTTGCCATTTTGGGTTTTTTTGTCTTCTAATAAGTACTGGAGGTAAGTGCAGAGTTAAATTAACAGAGAAAATGTTACGTATATGCAAAGATGTTCACTTTAACTCTGTCTACAGTAACTAAAGTTGAGAGATTCAGAGTTAAATATTTTTTATGTATAACAAATTTATTGATACGTATTTATTTTTGAGTATAGGTGACACACAATGCTACATCACTTTCAGGTGTATAACTCAGTAATTTGACAAGTTTATACATTAGGCTGTGTTTATCTCAAGTGTAGCTACCATCTGTCCCGTTACATCATTACATCGCTGTTAAAGTATCATTGACGGCATTCGTTATGCTCTGCTTTTTATTCCCATGACTTACTCATTCCAAACATGGAAGCCTGTATCTGCCTCTCTACATCCATTTTGCCCAACCTCCCATCCACCCCTCCCCTCTGGCAACCTTACTCATGG
This sequence comes from Crocuta crocuta, assembly GCF_008692635.1. Classification (NCBI taxonomy): domain Eukaryota; kingdom Metazoa; phylum Chordata; class Mammalia; order Carnivora; family Hyaenidae; genus Crocuta; species Crocuta crocuta. The sequence goes on from NW_027528006.1 coordinate 3,096,237, forward strand.
GACAATAACAGCTCACTGAACTGCTTATGACCCAGTTCTGATCTCTTGTAAAATGTCAGTAATAAGAGAGAACTGTGTGCTAGACTATGTATTTTTCCACTATACCTCAAACCAGAAAGTACTTAGTATATTTATATATTCTAAATCATAATCCTCAGGATCATTCTTTGGGACAGGCACTGTACCCTCATTTTGACACATGAGGAAAGTGAGTTCACAGAGACTTCGTGAGGTTATACAGGTGCTGAATGTCATAAGCTGATCAGTGATGCAGCTGGAATTTCAGCCCCATCTGCCAAGCCCAAACAATGTCCCCAGCACATTTCTAAACTAAATGATCTCACCCTAAACATTCTTCTTCCTTAACTACCGTTTTCTGCTACTTAAACCACCATGTTAAAATTCTTGGCATCATTTCCTTCTCCCTACACATCAGTAATCTTAAATAATCCTGGTGTCTCCCCTTCTCCATCACTCTCCCACTTGGGCAATCCTTATTACCTCTGTGCCAGCAAACTGCAATCACTCTGTTTCTTGTCTTATTGACTCCAGTTGTTGCATGCCTTCAGTCCATTCTATGACTACCTCATCATCATGCAGTTGAACGCTTCCAGTGGCTCAGTTCCTTAAACATTATCCTGTCCAGGCTGGTGTCCATTATTGGTTGTCCAAACCCCCACTTATTCTGCCCCTAGTCAATCTGGCCAATTGGTCACCTGCTTTCATTTACAGATTCTAAACTTCAAGTGAATTTTAAAAAGTTACTGTTTTACTTACTAAGTTTTTCTTCCTATATACTTATCATAGCTCCTCTTTCTGAAATTCTTCCCCATTTTACTCAATTCCCAATCTTCTCAAGTAAATATAAATATCCCATAAAGATTTAAGGAACTGCAATCAAACTATCACAATGGGTGTCTCCAGATGGTGAGATGATGTTTAATTTTCTCTTTATCATATTCCAAACTGTACATAATACACATTTATTATTTTCATCACTTAAAATTTTTTATTTTACGAAAATCACACATACAGGGTAAAAATGTATTACTTGCATAAGAGAGGTCCCAGGATACCTACTAATCTATTGACATTTCACCATACAGAGCATGGAAGTAAATGATGATTTCAATACACAGTGATCTGAGCAGAAATTAATAAGAAAGATTGGAGCCATCTATATCTTTTATAAAAGAGGTCAGTGATAGCTAAGACATGTCTAAAAGCATATGTCAGTTGGAAAAAAAATTGATTCTGGATACCACAATGTGATCATCCTGTTGAGAGGCTCTGGAATGTGAAAAGATTAGAGTAGTTGGTTTGTTTGCAAAAACCCAACATGGGATACCTATTGCAGTCAGAGGCCAGGTATCAGAAAGGAATTTATTCTGGGCATAGTGGTTTCATACATGGACTTGACAGCAGTTCAAGAGGAATAGAGTTGATTGTTCAACTATAAGCACAGAAAATAATCCAACTTGGTTTATACTTTATGGAATCAACTGAAAGAAGTTAGACAACATCAGAGTGGAGATGGCGAGAAATGGCAAGCTAGACAGTCCTACAAGGCTATTCTCACTACTACGCCCTCCCAGACACACAGCAGGGAAATCTGCCCAATTGATAATGGATTAAATTCACAATTGCAAATGAAGAATAAGAAATACCACATTTGTCTACCAAGAACACTTATAAGCAATTATATATCACGAATAAGCTAAAAGAACATATTCAAATATAAGTTTGAATGAACAATCAGGAAATCCCACCTGAGTTTTAGTATCAAAATACAGAGCTCTAAGTCAAGTGCAGGAACAAGATCTGCCTTTCATTACATGCTATGGAGAGGAGAAAGCCTTAGCTGTGAGGATTATAGGTCTCTCTCTCGGGTTACTTAGTCATTCAAAAGAAACATAAGGAAAAGAGGCTTCTTTGCCTAGGTGCATATACAATATATCAGAGAACAATCATATTACAATGTATTATGTTTTTATAAGGTTACACCTGAAATTTTTCATTTTGTTCTCTCCACTGGTCATGCACTCTAGTCATGGAGCAACGGAAGAAAGTGGCAATATTTAATTCTATTCAGAGGGTGAGTAAAGAATTATATGTAAAAGATAAAAATTGTGAAGTTTATAAAATAAACAATAAAATATTTTCATGATCTTAGAGTGAAGAAAAGTATGTGAGACAATACAATAACAACAATTAACCATAAAAGAAAAAAAGATACATTGAATTTTATCAAATTTTAAGACTACTCCTCAAAAATTACAAGCAAAATGAAATGGCAAGCTAGACACTGAGGAAATTATTTTAATAGATTTATCAAAGAACTCATCAATTAATAACAAAAAGATAAATCCAATTGGTTTAAATGGGCAAAACCCTGACATTCACAAAAAAACATAAATGAATGAATGACCAATAAGCATGTGAAAAGGTTTCAACACCATCAGTCATGAGGGAAATGCAAATCAAAACCACAATGAGATTCCATTACAATACCAACCAGAATGTTCAAACTTAAGACGTACAATATCGAGTTTGGGGAAAAATGTGCAGCAACTGAAATGTTACTTATTGTTACAGGGCATGTAAAAGAATACAGCCACTTTTGAAAGCTGTAGCAGTGTCTATGAAAGTTAAACATCACCTGCTTCATGACTCAGCAAATTCCACTTCCAGCTATATTCAAGATCAATAAATGCATATGTCAACACAAAGCCCTGTACAAAACTGTCCATAGGAGCTTTTTTTTTTTAACGTTTTATTTATTTCAGAGAGAGAGAGCGTGAGCAGGGGAGGATCAGAGAGAGAGGGAGACACAGAATCTGAAGCAGGCTCCAGGCTCTGAGCTGTCAGCAGAGAGCCTGACGCAGGGCTCGAACCCACGAATCGTGAGATCATGACCTGAGCTAAAGTCCGACGCTTAACAGACTGCCCCTTTTTTTATATATATATATACATACTTTTTTAATGTTTTATTTATTTCTGAGAGAGAGCGAGAGAGAGAGAGAGACAAATAGAGAGAAGAGCAACTTTATTCATAACTCCAAACTGAAAACATGGATGTTTATCAGAAGTATAGGTAAACAGGGGTGCGTGGGTGGCTTAGTCGGTTAAGCGTCGGGCTTTCACTTAGGTCATAATCTCACGGTTCGTGGGTTCCAGCCCCGCGTCGGGCTTTGTGCTGACTGCCAGCTCAGAGCCTGGAGCCTGTTTCACAGTCTGTGACTCCCTCTCTCTCTGACCCTCCCCTGCTCGCGCTGTCTCTCTCTCTCTCTCTCTCTCCTAGAAATAAATAAAAAACATTTTAAAAAATTTAAAAAAAAGAAGTATAGGTAAACAGTGGCATAATGCATACAAAAAATTATACAGACATGAAAAGGAAAAACTACTAACTTGAAGTTAGGAACCTGTAACTTAAGAATCTCAAAACATTTTGCTAAGCAGATCCAGCCAGAGAAGAGTACATGCTGTAGGATTTCATTTATATGAAATTCAGGAACAAGAAAAAACAATCTATGATAATAGAAATCAGAATGGTGGTTGCATCGGGTGGGGGTAGTGGGTGTGGGCTGACTGCAAGGAGGCACAAGGAAACTCTGTGGTGATGAAAGTGTTCCGTGACTTGATTTGGTTGGTGGATGCCTGAGTGTATATGTTTATAAAAATTTCAGACTACATACTCAAGATCTGTGCATTTTATTGTATGAAAATTGTCCCTCAGCAAAAAAATTACTCAGAAAAACAAAGCTGAATGATGGACTTTAAGTGAACCAAGGCTTGTAAAAAAATGCTTACAAACAACAACAAAAATGCTTTTAAAGCTATGTTCTGAGTGAGAATAATAAAAAAGAGAGAGAGAGATGCTTCTTTACTTGGTCTATTTCCACCTGCTCACCATTTCTTTTGCTTCCATCTACTTGGCAAAGTTGAATGACTTTTACACAAAGGGGGATAAGATGGAGTTGAAATCTCAAAGGAACTGATTATTAAGCCCTGGCTTTGTCACTCCACTAGTCTTGTGATCTTAGGCAAGTAGCTTCACCCATCCCTGGACCTCTGCTTCCTCATCAGTAAGATGAGGGCCAGGCTAGATCATTTCTAAGGACCCTACCAGCTCTATCCTTCTTTGTGTAATTCCAAATGCGATTTCTGCAGCTTAATACAAAGAACAGCACCCAGAGTTATATGGTGACCTAATGAAAACATTTGGCACCGTCAGTAGACCTGAAATCTGGCAGATATTTTAGAATGTTGGGCTGCCAAGAAAAGCTTACCAAGGTCATAAGCCTATTCCACAATGATATATTGGTCATGCTAGTGCTGACAGCATCTCATATGATCCCCTCCCAATTGCAAGACTATGAATGGGATCCAGGGATACCTAATTCTTTGTATGCAACCCTGTTAAGGGATTCGAGAAAAGACTTGGAAGCTGATATTAAGATCTGTTCCCAGTACTTTGGAAAACCTTTTCAACTCATCAGACCCAGCACTCAAGAAGGAACAAACAACCAATGTTCTAAATAAAAGCATTCCTGTGGGCTTAAAAAGTTGAAGTACCATTAAAAAACTCCTTTTTCTAGGTTACCATGTTTAATTTCCAGAAAGATTAATAGAGTAGAGTGTACTAGAAAGATGTTGTATAGAAAGATGCTGATTCTTATTTACCAGATACTAATGTCTTCTATAGATTAAAATAGAAGTAGCTTGCCCACCTCCCAAAGCTATATGAAAGCAATACAAAAGTACATTGAATTCTGTAGAAACAACACTAATTTATTCATTCCTCAAGGGCATTATTTAGTACATTTTAACAGCAATTGGCAGTCCATGGGTAGCCTACATGATTTATCGCTCATCTCCAAGAGCCCTTTCAGTCCAGAGAATAACAGGACCTTCTCCTTCCTAAGGCATTCGTGGTTCATGAATAAAGGATAAAGAACATTTTTAAAGCAAATCCAAAAGTGATTTCATAAAGGGCAAAGAAATGGATTTAATATTTTGTTGTTAATCACGTACATTCATCCTGGAGGCATATCCTAAATGTAATAAGTACATACATCATTTTCTGCAAGGGTTGTTTGTCTATTCATTTGTTTCTTTGTCTTTGTGGTGAAAATAGCTTTCATTTTCTGGAGTATACCCTGACTTCTCACTAATAAAAAATGACTTCAAGTGGATGAGGAAGAATCAGAGAGTGGAAAAACTCAAGACAAATATTTGATCATATTTCAATCTTCTGGTATGGAAATGATAGAGAGGTACAAAATTAGATAAAACATGCCAAATAAATCTGTTGATTCTTGAAGCAGGGTGTATCTCTAATTAATTTATATTTAAGTATAGTTGTGAAAAAATAGACATTAATAAAAAGAAGATATCCGGGGGTCTTTTCATAATCAACCTCAAGAAAGAGTGAATTCTTACCAAATAAAATATTCTTATTTCACATATCACAGACGGAATCTGTACCTAAAAACCACCTTAAGAAGATAAACTATTTGTAAGTACATCTTAGTTTTTGTGCCCTTTGTGTTATGTGGATCTTTTCTTGGATAGCTAACTTCGGAGTCTTTTTCAAATATACATTGCTTTATTCCAAAAACATGCCGCAAAATTTTACTCATTGAGGAACTCATTCAAAGCAAATTTATTTAAGGACTGTTTTGCTGTTCTTTTCCCATTCTGAAGGCTGTAAACAGTGTAGGAAAATCTGTGCTACTTCAGCATTTAAAAGAGGTTCAAAAGCATTTGTAACACTCTTGTCTTCCAATTGTATGTGTGTGTAGAAAGAAGCTTAGTGTTGTTAGGCTTCAATCACAAAGACTTTTAAATTTTCCTTTCAGAAAATTTTAAGATTTTCTAGAGAACCACAGTTAAGAACAGAGTAGAGAATGAATTCTAGGAAAGCAACCAGCACTAGAAGGACACCTTGAACAACACAGCCCATTAGAAGTCAGAGGACAACAATGACTAATTAAACAACAGCCTCAGTTTATAACTTACTTGATGAGGCTTCCCCCGAAGTACCTAAACAACAAGATGTATCATGGAGTTTACATAGTACAATTTATTCTCATTATTCATGGATTGTGTTATTCAATTTATCAACTCACTAAAATGTATCTGTAACCCTAACATCATTGTTCATGGCACTTTCTCAGTCATTCCTGGACATACTCTGAGCAGCAGAAAACTTGAAGTACCCTGCTGTGCACACTACCAACTGAGATCAAAGGGCAATACTCTGCCTTTGTTTCAGCCCTCAAAAATGTGCACAAGTATCTTTTTCAGTCTACTCAGTGATATTTTCTGTTCTTGATCTTTTTGTTGATTTTGTTGCTTACAATGCCTTCTGAGAATGTGCTGAACTGTTGCCTACTGTTGCTAAGCACAAAAAAGGCTATTTTGTGCCTAACAGTGAAAATAAGTGTTAGATAAGCTTCATTCAGACATAAGTTACAGTGCTTTTGTCAGTGAGTCTAATGTTAATGAATCAACTGTATATTAAATAAGGTATCTTTAAGCAGAAACATACATAAAACAAGGATGTATGTTGATTGATGAAAATGTTGTAACCAGAAGCTCCCAGGAATTTAACCATATTTCCCCTAGAAGCAATGATTTGGTATTCACTAATTCAGTGTTTGTAAGGAATCTGTAAAATATAAAACTACAGAAAATAATGAGAATCTGTTGTGAATGTACCCATTACAACAAAAAATAAAGGAATCTAAAATCTCATGTCTAGAAGGCTTAGTCCACTGTTGATATGTCTTGGTAGTAACTAAAAATATTTTTATATTGTTATTCCTTTATTGCACAATTATACCCATAGTAAACAAATCTTAAAATGCAAACAACAAAATAAATGGGAACTCTTCATATAGCTACCAGAGAAAACTATTGCTAACATTTTGATGCTTAGATTTATAGAAGAGTATGTGTGTCTATATAATGTGATATAAACTGATATTTTCATTTCATGTGCTGTGTGTATCTTTCCTTCAATAAATAAACACTTTTATAATTACTTGGTATATCATTGAACAGACAGTATATTGTATATATTTAAGTGGTTTTACATATATATATACACATTTTGTTTGTTATAAATAATGCTATAATAAATATACTTATTTATACAACATTGTAAACTTAAACAACTGCTACCTTGGGAAAAAAACAAGAGTGGACAGGTCAGGCGTAGAGGTTTTGATACTTGTCAAAATATACTCAAAAGGTTGGGTCAAATAACATACTTATCTGATGGTATGAAAATGATTTCCTTAAAATGTTACTAATGCTGTGCCTTGGGATCCTTTTTAATGTTTTATGATATGCTCTGAAAGATTAAAAAAATTACCATTGTGGCCCGAATTTGAAGATTAAGATTAATTCTAGTAATTTGAATATATTTTCATGTTTACTGGACAAGTGGACTCTCCCATTTGTGAAATGAATTTTCATAAATTTTTTATATAGTTATTGAAGAATTCATCTTTCACTCATTAGTTGATCAGAAATCATTTTATATTAATGGCTATGCTACCATCTGTTGCAAGAATTATTTCCAGTGTGATATTTTCTTTTATTTTATTCATATATTTATTAAGTTTCTTTCTATTTTGTGGTAAAGAATTTTTTAACCATCACATAGTCAAATCATTCAACTTCTTTTATGTTTCTGCTTTTAACATCATGGTTCCAAGATTCTATAATTATATAATTAACATTATCTTCTGGTACTTTATGGTTTAAATCTTTACATTCAATCACTTGTAACAGATGAATTAACCTATAAATAACTATTGGATGAATGAGTAATGTTGAAAATCTAGACTATCATTGAAACTCTGTCGATAGAGGAGGCAAGATGGTGGAGAAGTCAGGAGCTCCATACATTTCACTCACTCACACCTCTCAAACAGAGAAGGCCTGAAGCCATAAGAACCCTTACAGAATCCAGGAGTTTGGGAGAAAAAGGAGACAGAGTCGGCTGAGAAAACAGCCTTATAGTGTGAGTGCAAACTGGGGAAGATAAAAACGGGCCAGGTCTGGAGACACGGAGGGAAGGAAGGGAGCCCCTTTGCAGGGAACCACAGTGAGTTGAGGGGAAAAGGAAAGAGCGGCTGAAACTGCTCAAAGAACTGTCCCTGTCCCTGGAGAAGAGAAAAACCTTGGCTTGGGACACAGAGTGATCCAGTTTCCAGCTGTGCAGCTGACCTTGAGCTGGACATCCCGGTCCCAGGTGACACCAGGAGAAACTACTCACCAGCTCGACACAGAGGGGAAGCTACCCACCTGAAGCTGCTCCGCCATTCTTCTAGCTCGGCTCAATCCCCAGGGGGGAGGCAACAGGCTTGAAACTGCTCAGAGGGACTCGGCCTCCAGGTTTATTTCGGGCAGTATCAATGGGACGCGTGGACTAAGATCTGTAAACGAGGCGTGGTGTGGGACATAGAGCACGGCCCACCTTGGTTCACCCAGGGCACAGGAAGATCAGACCCAAAAGAGTGAATTACAACACTGAATTCGAGAAGGGACTGGGCGCCGCCATTTTTCTCCCCACAAAAACCAAGGTGAGGCCTCAGGGAGCAGCCTGCAGGACACAGTGGGGGATAAGACCGGCCTACACCAAACCAAGCCCATCCCCATGAGAGAGCCATTTTGTTTGTTTGTTTGTTTGTTTTAACCATATCCAGGTGCAAGACCAACATGGATGCACTTCAGTGATTAATTCTAGATCAATTCTTTCTATTCAGATATATTATCCCATATCTCATTCATATCTTTCCCCTCTGCTGGACTGGGCAGTGTGGTCATTGGTTTGTTTAAACAGTCAGATTTAATTCATTCTCTAGATGTATATTCTACACCTCCACCATTACCTTTCTATCCCTCTCTCTCTGGAGTAATCAGACTATATAGTTTCTCTGAGTAACATGATCTTCATTTCTTTCTCCTCACCTCTTACCATATTCTCCTCTTTCTCTCTTGGAATTAAGACTTTTAGTCTCTCGGTCTGCTCATCGTCCAATTTCACTTCCTCCCTGCCCCTGTCATTTCTCTCTTTGTATATGCTCTTCCATCAGCACTGCATACACTCTGCTCTTTATTTGTAGCTGGGAATTCTGGTATTATGCTTTTGAACTGTCCTTTATCTTTTGGGTTTTTTTTTTCTTTTTTCTTTGTTCTTTTCTTCTTTTTTATTTTTTATCTTTCTTTTTCTCTTTATTATTTGTTTTTCCTGCTACCTCTTTTTTCTTTTTTTCCCTTCTTTTTTTTTCTTTTTCCCTTTCAGTTTGCATGTTTGTTGGATCTGCATGTGCATTTGTGTGCATTTGTTCCCTGTGTGTTTCTCTGTCTGTTTTCCTTTCCAGGGCTACCTCAAGAAACAAGCCAAAATACATATGGTGGAGAGTCCTAAATACCACTATGAGTAGGGAAATGAAATAACCAAAGTCTCAACAAAAGAGAACAAGAGACACCACTCAATGAACACTTCCTGAATGGACAGGCCCTGGACAGTCAATGAGCCTTCTTTAATACAGCAGTACTTGTAGGTAGAGAGTGCATAACAAGCTTTTAAAACTAACAAGAGACAGAAAGCCAACCAAAATGAAAAAAACAGAAGAACTTTTCTCTAAAGAAATTCCAGAAAGAAATGACAGCTAAAGAACTGCTCAAAACAGATATAAGCAACATAACTGAACAAGAATTTAGAACAATAGTCAAAAATTAATTGCTGGGCTTGAAAGAGGCATGGAAGACATGAGAAAAACTATTGGTACAAAGAATATGGAGCTTAAAATAGTTGTGATGAATTAAAAAATGGTATAAATGAGGTGCATAATAAAATAGAGGCATCCATGCATGGATTGAAGAGGCAGAGAGAAGAGGTGAATTAGAAGACACAATTATAGAAAAAGAGGAAGCCGAGAAAAGGAGAGATAAATTGATCCAGGAACATGAAAGGAGAGTTCAAGAGCTGAGTGATACAATCAAAGGGAACAATATCCATATCATAGGAATTCCAGAAGAGAAAGAAAGAGGGAAGGGTGCTGAAGGAGTCCTTGAACAAAGTTTAGCTGAGAACTTCCCCAATCTGGGGAAGGAAACAGACACTGAAACCCAAGAGGCACAGAGAACTCCCCTCAGACGTAACTTGAATCGATCTTCTGCATAGCATATCATAGTGAAACTGGCAAAATACAAGGACAAAGAGAGAATTCTGAAAGCAGCTAGGGATAAAAGGGCCCTAACGTACAAAGGGAGACCTATCAGAGTGGTGACAGACCTATCTACTGAAACTTGGCAGGCCAGAAAGGAATGGCAGGAAATCTTCAATGTGATGAACAGAAAAAAACATTCAGCCAAGAATCCTCTATACAGCAAGCCTGTCATTCAGAATAGAACGAGAGATAAAAGTCTTTACAAATAAACAAAAATTGAAAGAATTTGTCACCACTGAACCAACCCTACAAGAAATCCTAATGGGGACTCTATGAGGGAAATATTGCAAGGAACGCAAGGTACCAGAGACACCACTACAAGCATGAATCCTACTAAGAACACAATGACTCTAAACCCATATTTTTCAATAATAACACTGAATATAAATGGACTAAATGCTCCAATCAAAAGACATAGGGTAGCACAATGGATAAAAAACCAAAATCCATCCTTTTGCTGTCTACAAGAGACTCATTTTAGACTTGAGGACACTTTCAGATTGAAAGTAAGGGGATGGAGAAATATCTATCATGCTACTGGAAGTCAAAAGAAAGCTGGAATAGCCATACTTATCAGGCAAACTGGACTTTAAAGTAAAGACAGTAACAAGGGATGAAGAAGGGCATTATATAATAATTACAGGGTCTATCCATCAGGAAGAGTTAAGAATTACAAATGTCTATGTACCGAATATGGGAGCACCCAAATATATAAAACAATCACAAGCAGAAACAGTCTTATGGATAAGAATGTACTAATAGTAGAGGACTTGAAAATTCCACATGAGCAATAGATAGATCAACTAGACAGAAAATCACTAAAGAAACAATGGACTTGAATGACACACTGGACCAGTTGGAGTTGACAGATCTATTTAGAACTCTACATCCTGAGGCTATGGAATTCATTTTCTTCTCAAGTGTGCATGGCACATTCTCCAAGGTAGATCACATACTGGGACATAAAGCAGCTCTCAATAAATATAAAAGAATTGAGATCACATCATGCACACTTTCAGATCACAATGCTATGAAACATGAAATCAACCACAGGAAGAAATCTGGAAAACCTCCAAAAACGTAGAGGTTAAAGAACACCCTACTAAAGAACAAATGGGCCAATCAGGCAATTAGAAAAGAAATTAAAATATATATGGGAAAATGAAAATGCAACAATCCAAACTCTTTGGGATGTGGCAAAGGCAGTCCTAAGAGGAGAGTACACTGCATTCCAGGCCTATTTCAAGAAAGTAGAAAAAGCACAAATACAAAATCTAATAGCACACCTAAAGGAACTAGAAGGAGAGCAACAAGAGCACCCCAAGCCCATTAGGAGAAAGAAATAATAAAAATCAGGGCAGAAATAAACAATATAGAATCCAAAAAAACCAGTTGAACAGATCAATGAAACTAAGAGTTGGTTTTTTGAAAAAATAAACAAAATTGACAAACCTCTAGCCAGGCTTCTCAAAAAGAAAAGAGAGAGCATCCAAATAGAGAAAATCATGAATGAAAATGGATTTATTACTACCAATCCCTCAGAAATTCAAGCAATTATCAGGGAATACTATGAAAAATTATATGCCAACAAACTGGACAACTTAGAAGAAATGGACAAATTCCTAAACACACACTCACTACCAAAATTCACACGGGAGAAGATAGAAAATCTGAACAGACCCATAACCAGTGAAGAAATTGAATCTGTTATCAAAAATCTTCCAACATATAAGAGCCATGGGCCAGATGGCTTCCCTGGGGAATTCTACCAGACATTTAAAACCGAGTTAATACCCATTCTTCTCAAGCTATTCCAAAAATAGAAATGGAAGGAAAACTTTCAGACTCATTCTATGAAGCCAGCATCACTTTGATTCTCAGGCCAGAGATCCAGCAAAAAAACAGAACTACAGGCCAATTGCCTTGATGAATACAGATGCAAAAATCCTCAGACAAGATACTTGCAAACTGAATTCAGCAGCACATAAAACAAAAAAATTATCCACCATAATCAAGTGGTATTCATTGCTGGGTTACAGGGTTTGTTCAATATTCACAATTCAATCAATGTGATACATCACATTAACAAAAGAAAAGATAAAAACCATCAGATCCTGTAAATATGTGCAGAAAAAGCATNCACTTTGATTCTCAGGCCAGAGATCCAGCAAAAAAACAGAACTACAGGCCAATTGCCTTGATGAATACAGATGCAAAAATCCTCAGACAAGATACTTGCAAACTGAATTCAGCAGCACATAAAACAAAAAAATTATCCACCATAATCAAGTGGTATTCATTGCTGGGTTACAGGGTTTGTTCAATATTCACAATTCAATCAATGTGATACATCACATTAACAAAAGAAAAGATAAANTTTTGCAGACGACATGATACTCTACATAGAAAACCTGACAGACTCCACCAGAAGCCTACTAGAACTGATCCATGAATTCAGCAAAGTTGTAGGGTACAAAATCAATGTACAGAAATCAGTTGCATTTTTATACAACAAGAATGAAGCAACAGAAATAGAAATCATGAAACCGATCCCATTCACAATTGCACAAAAAAACATGAAATATCTAGGAATAAACCTAACCAAAGACGTAAAAGATCTGTATGATGAAAACTATAGAAAACTTATGAAGGGAATTGAAGAAGAGACAGAGAAATGGAAAAACATTCCATGCTCATGGATTGGAAGAATAAATTGTGTTAAAATGTCATGACTACCCAAAGCAATCTACACATTCAATGCAATCCCAATCAAAATTGCACTAGCATTCTTCTCAAAGCTAGAACAAACTTTCCTAAAATTTGTGTGGAACCACAAAAGACCCCGAATAGCCAACGTAATCTTGAAGAAAACCAAAACGGGAGGCATCGCCATCTCAGACTTTAGCCTCTACTACAAAGCTGTCATCATCAATACAGTATGATAATGGCACTAAAACAGACACATAGACTAATGGAATAGAGAACTCAAATTGGACCCAAAAATGTATGGCCAACTAATCTTGGACAAAGCAGCAAAGAGTATCCAATGGAAAAAAGACAGCCTCTTAAACAGACAGTGCTGGGGAGAACTGGACAACAACATGCAAAAGAATGAAACTAGATCATTTTCTCACACCATCCACAAAAATAAACTCAAAATGGATAAAGGGCCTGAATGTGAGGCAGGAAACCATCAAAATCCTAGAGGAGAAAGCAGGAAACAACCTCCTTGACCTCAACTGCAGCCATTTCTTACTTGATACATCCCCAATGGCAAGGGAATCAAGAGCAAAAATAAACTACTGGGATCTGATCAAGATAAAAAGCTTCTGCACAGCAAAGGAAACAAGCAGTAAAACTAACAGGCAACCGACAGAATGGGAAAAGATAGTTGCAAATCACATATCAGATAAAGGGCTAGTATCCAAAATCTATAAGGAACTCACCAAACTCCACACCTGAAAAACAAATAATCCAGTGAAGAAATGGGCAGAAGATATGAACAGACACTTCTCCAAAGAGGACATCCAGATGGGCAATAGACATATGAAATGATGCTCAGCATCCCTCCTCATCAGGGAAATACAAATCAAAACCACACTGAGATACCACCTCACGCCAGTCAGAGTGGCTAAAATGAGCAAATCAGAGAACTCTAGATGCTGGCGAGGATGTGGAGAAACGGGCACCCTCCTACACTGTTGGTGGGAATGTAAACTGGTACAGCCCCTCTGGAAAACAGTGTGGAGGTTCCTCAGGAAACTAACAATAGAACTCCCCTATGACCCAGCAATAGCACTGCTAGGAATTTACCCAAGGGATACAGAAATGCTGATGCATAGGAGCACATGTACCCCAATGTTCATAGCAGCACTTTCAACAATAGCCAAAACATGGAAAGAGCCTAAGTGTCCATCAATGGACGAATGGTTCAAGAAGATGTGCTTTATCTTACAATGGAATACTACATGGCAATGAGAATGAAATCTGGCCATTTGTAGCAACATGGATGGATCTTGAGGGTGTTATGCTGAGACAAGTACGTCAGGCAGAGAAGGATACCATTATGTTTGTACATATAGATGGATTAGGAGGACCTTAACAGAGGACCATGAGGGAGAAGAAGGGGGAAAATAGTTGGGGAGANAAGGATTAGGTGAGGAATATTACTAAAAAGTATACTTTTAGAATCTGTCATCATAAGGGTTTTCCCCCTCTCCTTTCTTTATGTAATGGATTATTCAAGTACATTTTCTAATGCTGGACCATTCCCACATACTTGAAATAAAGCAGAAAATATATCTGTGAAACTGATTCTTAGTATCTTGTTAGGATTTTTGCACTGATATTCAGAAGTGTGTTGGGACTTTGGGATATATGCTTATCACATTCTTACATTAAGGTTACGCTGCCTTCAATATGTGAATTGGAATGTCATATATGTACTGGAAACTTTTTCTATAGACGGAAATTGCCATTCTCTGAAAGGCTGATAACTGAAATACTCATCTCTCAAACCACTTGGACCAGCAGTCTTTGGAGATACTATTTTTGACATTTTTTTTTTTACTTCTAATGTGTTTATTGTTATATTTAGATTTTCTATTTCTTATTTTGATGTTTAGTATTTTTGTTTAAAATCAATCATTTCAATTAAATTTTCCTACTATGTAACACTTTACTATTTCAGTCTCATCCATATTTATTTTGTCCCCATTCTTTTCCCTGATATTATTTGTATTTATGTCTTCTCTCAGTTTCACTAAATTTGTTGCTTTTATAAAATAAGGAAATTCTGGGTTTTACAATTTGAAATTTTTTTCTAGATTGTATTCTTTTCTTCATTCTATTTTCCATACTCTAGTTTTTTGGTGTTTTTTTTTCCCACTAACTTCTTGATGTGAAGTCTCATATCCAAAAAAATGTTATGAAATGTTCTTTTTGAATCTGTAGTCGATCTTGGAAACGATTCTGTAGCATTTTGTTTTGCAATATTTTTTCATACAATCCACATTAACTTTTTTTCTTACTCATATTTAAACGACAAAATATAGTAAGACCAATGTTCATACACAGTCTATCGAATTGCCTTTTCCATTCTCTGTATACAAAAATAATCAATTTTAAGTCCTTAGTTAGTTTCATTGATAAAGTGCTCACCTTCTAGCCTTTTCCCAATGTTCTCAGGTTGAAACCAAGAGATATTTCTGTGTTAGCGTGGTGGCATTTCTATATGCTTACTGTCTACTGTTCTGATATTCCCAAATAAATTATAATAAATTTTTTAAAAAACTGTAATCCCAGATTATACTAGACCAACATCTCTCTCCTAGCTCTTTCTTAACACAGAATAAGGTCTCAACATGCATGAACCACTGTCAGTTTTTCCTCATTTTTGAGCCATCTCTAATTTAAAATTTGAAGTTATCTGCCTACTTACTAAAAGAGGATAAAAAAGGGAAGAGAGAAAAGTAAAGAGGAAGATAGAGATTGATGACAATGAGAAGAGCGCTCAAGTCTTGTCTTAGGAATCACACCAAGTAGTTGGAGGTATATAGCTTTCTCCTGTGAGCTCTGTTTTGAAAAGCAAACTCTAGAGAAAATCCAGAGGCATAACATGGACTCCGCTTTATTTCCTACACAGGGCAAGGGTCTGGGAGAGGGCAAACATAAGCCTGGAGCATCTCATGATGCCAGAAAGAAAGAAAGTGCTCAAAAAACAAAATGAGAACATACAAAAAAGGCACAGAAGCCATTCTAAAAGTCCCCAGTGGACAAAACTTAACACAAGTTGGGAAACAAAATAAAAAACTGAACTATAACTCTCCCCGCCCCCAAATAAGTATACATGAGGTAATAATAAATAAATAGGTAAATAAATGGAGATTAATGACTATTTGTTAATGAAAAATCAATTCATAAACGCAGGAGGAATGAGAGAAATAGGAAAGAACCAATAGAACACCATAGTAACCATGCTGTAGGTGAGACTCACTGATGGATGCTTACATTAATGAGCAGACTCTAAGCAGAAAAAGGGCAGTTGCAAAATCTCAAAGTATCTCATCCAAAATATTTAGTAATTACAAAGAAAAATAGAGTAACTTTATAGTGGAAAATTCTGGTAAACACCAGAATTAGCCAAGTGGTCAGGTTAACATGACTATCAATGCACAGTGACATCATGTGCCCCCTAAAATGATGCCCTAGTGAGGGCACACCACTGCTGTGGTACCCTTCCCAATAACAAATGACCTTAACCTACTCTTGACAAAACATCAGACAAACCCAAAGTAAGAGATGTTCCATAATATAATTCTCTTCAAAAGGATCAAGGCCAATAATAGACAGACAGACTGAGGAATGGTCGTAGGTTGGAAGAAACCAAGAAAACACAATATCTAAATGCAACATGAGAGGCTGGATTGGATCCTGGATCAGGAAAACAGGATTAATAATAAAAAGAAAAAAAAACTCGTGAAATATGTAATTAAATTCTAAACTAAATTCTGTATTTTTGTTACTAATCTTGCATTAAGGTTAATCTCTTCTCTGATGAGTCTTCTGGTTATATGACATGTTAACAGAAAGGGAACCTGAGTGAAATATATTCAGAAACTATTGTTCTTGCAACTCTTCTGTAAATATATCTCAAATTAAAAATTCAAAAATAAACTTAATTTGATAAATATTCACATAAATTTCATGGCTCCCTGATACATACGTAATAAAATACCAATCTGTAAACAAAATCTTTATTCACTTTGCCCTCAACATTCTAACCATTCAAGATTCTAAAACTTCTTTCAGCCATAAGAACTTTTTCCTGCTCTGGAATTCATGAAAATAGAATCGGTACATAGGTAAGATTTTGTTCGATATCACCCTGTAGGAATTTGGGCATAGGGAGCTGGTATAAGAAAATGCTGAGAGTCTGGCTACTGATATTAGTAAAGTCCTTTGTCTCTGGCCCAATTCTCCTTTGGTCTGCCAGCATCCATAAAACTGTAGCAAGTCTAATTTGTTGGCTTGTAAGAAAAGCAGACTCTTCAGAGTTCTTGACATACTCAGTTCTACTTTCTTGGACAAAAGAAGGGTAACACAGGGGTTGAAAAATCAAATGCCTAATGTGCTTGGCAGGTAATGTAAATAAATGAAGGAAATCAGATGGAGATGGTGACAAACTGGAGAATTCACTCCTTGTTGAAAAGGTACAATTGCTAATCCAACTGATCGCTGTAGACCCAGTGCTGCCAAATTGTCTGTTTTTTTTAATGAGAAGCCAAAACTTATATATAAGGAATGCCCAAAAACATTCTAGTGCTTGTTTTAAGCTCAACAAATATGGATCACTGTTGTCATAGATATTGCTGCCTTAGTACCTTAGTCTACAGGTTAGATGCTGAAAGACTGAGATCTAGTATATTCTGCTTATGGACTGCACCAGATAATCCATTAATGAACTTCATATGTTTTCCTGCATTTCAAATCTGTTCCACATTTACAGAAAACACAGAGTAGGTGCTGTCACAATTTGTTCTTTAGACTCACCCAGACTTTTTGAGCAACTTTTGGGAGAGAACGTGATGTGAATATACAGGGCAACAGAGAAATTCAGGAGAAAGAAAGTAAATAATAAAATTCTCAAGATCAGACCTATTTTTTGCATCCATGATCTGTCTTTGGAGAAATGAGGCCTACAGTTTCAGGGAAAATGAAACACTGTATTTTGTTTATTGGTTATTCAATCAGATATGCACTGCTGAGCCTTTAACATTGTGTTTTAGCTGTTCTGCATTTGCTGGCTAACGATAAAAAAAATATATTAAAATAAGATGCTGGTAAGAACATCAAAGATTGAATAAAAATTTGGGCTGCTCCATTTTGCACTATAAAAATGCCTAAGTCGAGAATTTTCTCACAATTTGAATATCCTATTTTTATTGGTGCTTTTTATATAATAATCTCCATCCAAATTGGAAATATTATCTGAGAATTTCATAAAACTATTCCAGAGTCTTAATCCAAAGGACTTAAAGAAAGATATATCATTCCCAATTATTACTTATTTCAAAAGCCTTAACTCAAAAGTGATGCTCACAAAACAGTAACAAACATGCGGAGACAAGGGAAATAGAGAATTTAAAATAGATGTTATCTTTGCCAGACAATTCATACTCAGGGAAAGCAAAGCTTGGGCTTTTTAAATGTATCCTGTGATCTGAGTTGTATAGCTGAATGGGCCAATGGAATGTTTTGCTTGGTTTTTTTCCCAAGTGCACTGTGCCCCCTCCAACCACAGAGCTGCTGTTATACTACTCCATGAAATGCTCTTCCCCCTCCTCCCTACCCATGCCCAATCTTCCTTCATACCTCAACTCACTTGCCATGGTCACAAGAAAGCCCAATTCCTTCACTCTTCCCTAGCACTGCCTGTCCACTTTCTGTAGCACTCATCACAGTTGTGGTCAGCAGACTATAAAGTCCATATTCCCACTAGACAGTAAGTAGGACCCGAGAAGATAGAACCCATTTCTGTTTTTATTTTCCATTGAATCTTCAATTCCAAGTAGATTTCTTTACACATGGTAGGCTCTCAACTCAAACTTGTTAAGTCTATAAATAAACAGAGACCAGGTTCTAAAATGCTAGTCTTAAATCTCCCACAATCAACTGACCTCAGGCAAACTGCTTAGTTTCTTCATCTGAAAAATGAAGAGTAAAATGAGAGGGCTGTTCTGATGGATATAAAAATGTTCAAGACTATAAATGACAGTTGCTATCTTTTTAGGCTCAGGCTGATATTTAAATTTTTATTTTGTTCTGACTCAGTAATTTGAATATAATCCCAATGCACATGGAGGGATCATTTGCACAAAGGAAAAAAAAAAGTATCCAATATGCAAAGTGTACAACTCAATGGTTTTTAGTATATTCACTGGGTTTTACAGCCATCACCATAATTTTAAAACATTTTTATCACTCAATCCTTTTTTGTCTTATACTAATTAGTGTAGCCACTTCGGCTTTCTTATGGTTGCAGTTTGCAGGATAAATCTTTTTCCATCCTATTACCTTCAATCTATCATTATCTTTGAATCTAAAGTGTGTCTCCTGTAGATAGCATATAGGTGGATCTCAATCCAATTAATTTTGTTTTCATTACATGAAAGATTTTTGAGTTCAGTATTTGAGATTTGTTTTGATTCAGAGTTCTTCCTAGCTGTATATGTTCCTGATTTTCTCTGGTAAACTCTGGGTGATGGTTGGCGGATAACCCTAATAAAGCTACCTGTCTCCTTGTAAACACTTCTCACCACACCTCTGTTGTATTTGAGAGTGCCCTTAGGCTTGAACTTTTCCACACTGTCATATATGTGGACAGTCAATTTCTTTAAGAGCAGCTCAGAAGCTCCTTGTTTTATGGTTTGCCTTTCCCCCTGTGCACAAATAACTGAGCCACAGCTCTGGAGCTAGGGTCAAGAAAAATGGCACACTCCTTTCTAAGTGACATTCCTACCTTAGGAACTGCCACTCAGTGTTGTGTGGCAGTAGTAGTGTCTGGTTTCCTCAGCTCATCTCTCCCACCATGAAATCTCCAGTTTACAAACAAGCTGAAACAATAGTGATTAGACTCCCATTATTCTTAGCACCTGGGCGCAAGCTACAGCTTCCATCACGTGAATGCGGCTGTGTGAAAGGGAGCCCACATCTCTTGGCTGCAGTATTCAGGAATTTAGCCTCTTCAATTTACTTTTGTGGGTGAGGTAAAGAAATGCTGAGCTCCTTCTCTTCCTAGGAATAAAGTATAGCCCTCAACTGGGACCTTGAGGAAAAAGGAGCCCTGCAGCCCTGTTCTTCATACTGTTTCCTCACACTGGGCTCTGAGGAAATAGGTTGTAAGTCACAGAACTGCTATTCTGAGTTTTAATAGGTTTTCTTGAATAAATATTACTTAATTTGCTGTATGCTCTATGTACTATTTCTAGAAACTTTGATGGGTTTTATTTTTATAAGTTTCACCAGTTTCCTTGAGGTGTGAGTCCATGAGCTCCTAATATTGCAGTCAACTTTTCTATGACTCACAGTGTCTATGGTTGTCCTTCTCATTGCTTTTGTACTATCAGTATAGTGTGTTTGCCAATTGAGTATAAGAATTTTATTCTCTTCACATAGTTCCCATAAAAACTTCATGCCATGCAAATTTGAAAATCAGACAGTAGGGGCACCTGGGTGGCTCAGTCGGTTAAGCGTCCAACTTCAGCTCTGGTCATGAACTCACAGTTCGTGGGTTGGAGCCCCACATCAGGCTCTGTGCTGACAGCTAGCTCAGAGCCTCTAACCTTTTTCAGATTCTGTATCTCCCTCTCTCTCTGACCCTCCTCTGTTCATGCTATCTCTCTCAGAAATAAATTAAACATAAAAAAAAAGAAGTCAGACATTAAAATTTCAGATAATCTCATTCTTCAATACATTAAATATATAGGTATGCATTCTTCAATTCTTTTTAGGATTATATTATCTGATGTATTATACAATGGTACTGATTATGCTTTTGTAGTAGTTTATGCATTTAAAGTACCTGTGGCAAAGTCATCAGTTTAGGGTTTAATAGGTTCATACCTCTTTATAGCTTGTCTTTGTTATACATATGACTTACTTTTAGTTATTTTAAAAACCCTGCATTTTATTTGCCATATTAAATTTTTTACAGAAATTCTTGATAATGGGAAGCACTTCAGTTTACAAAGAAAGGTAAGAAATCTATTTTTATATTGTTTTGTGTCCAGTCAAAATTGTAGTTTGGGGAAAGTGACCTCAGAATTATTTTGCAAAATTTGCTACATGAAATACACTGAGGAATGGTCTTTTTTATACCTACATCAATAAACCACACAACAAGTAAAAATCATCTTACTACTCTACTTCCTTATCTCTGACTTTTGCATATATTTTTGAAGAGATGTGAATTGGTTGGTTGTTGGCTGGTTTGAGTTATACTCTGGTTCGATTCTGTTGTGTTTGGGCACAGTGATTTCATTCTTTACAGTCAGTCTAGTCCAAACTAATTGAGTAAACTTTTCACATCAAATCTCAAAGTTTCTTTCAAAATTCCTATTTCAATCAGCTGTCCATTTACAGATTTAAGAGTATTTTAACTCATCTTAAAATATAACATGCGTAATCAAAAGGAGATAAAAATGTAACATGCACAAATAAGACAAAAGGATTAAGAGACAAGGAATTAGATAAAGAATGAGTGAACTTACATAGGAACCTCACAAGGAAAGGTATACAAATGGCCAATATGGTCATGTAAAAATGCCCAACACTACTACAGGCAAAATGCAAGTTACAACCACAACGAAATACCACTATCCACCCTCAATAATGGCTAAAATCACAGCACCTGGGTGGCTCAGTCAGTTGAGCTTCCAAGTCTTGATTTTGGCTCAGGTCATGATCCCAGGGTTGTGGGAACATTGGGCTCTGCACGGAGCATGAAGCCTGCTTAAGATTCTCTGTCTCCCGCCCCCCCCTCCCCCCGCCACACACACACGTATGCATTCTCTCTCTCTAAAATAAAAAATAAGTTTAAAAAAATTCTTTAAAAGAAATGGCTAAAGTCAAACGCTAACAACATAAAATGCTGGCTAAACTGTGGAACCACCAGAATAAACTTTTAACACATTTGCTTGAAAAAAATATCAACAGACACTGACTGAACACAAATTCTGTGCCAGACACACCTGGTCATTTAGAATACAGAGTTAAATGGTTGGTTTCAGGGTAGTAGAGGAGACAGATAAGGAAACAGGCAGTAGTAGTAAAGAGTAAGAAGTTCTGTGATGTGATGAGTGGAAGTGCATGGAAACTATATTCCAGGGGAAAGAATTTAAGGCATTCACTATCCCTTAGATGCTTAATAAAATTCAAAGTGAAGCTAACTTGGGTTTGGAGTTTTCTTTATGTGGGTTTTTAACATTTTTTTAGTTTATTTATTTTGAGAGAAAGAGAGACCATGAGTGGTGGAGGGGGAGAGGGAGAGGGAGAGGGAGAAAGAGAGAGGGAGAGAGGGAAAGAGAGGGAGAGAGAGGGAGAGAGAGGGAGAGAATCTCAAGCAGGCTCCATGCTCAGTACAGAGCCCGATGCAGGGCTCAATCTCCCATCTATGAGATGTGACCTGAGCTGAAATCAAGAGTTGGATGATTAACCAAATGAGCCACAGGTGCCCCATGAGAAGGTCTGTAAATATAAAGTTAATTTCCCTTAAAAATATAGGGCTACTCAGATGACTTGAATAACATGTCTTATTTTATTCCTAATCCTAATTTATATTTCCTTTCTATCTAGATCAGTCTAGTTAGAAGTTCCCTAGTGATTTATTCCTTGATCAATGGGTTTTTACTTTAATTCTGGTAAACATACAGTGTTATATTAGTTTCAGGTATACAGTATCATGATTCAACAATTCTATACATTACTCAGTGCTCAAGATAAGTGTACTCTTAATTCCCATCAACCTATTTCACCCATCCTCTCACCCATCTCTCCTCTGATAACCACCTGTTCTCTATAGTTGAGTCTGTTTTTTGGTTTCTCTCTCACTTTTTCCATTTGTTTTGTTTCTTAAATTCCACATATGACTGGGACCATATGATATTTGTCTTTCTCTGACTTACTTCACTTAGTATAATATCCTCTAGCTCCAACCATGTTGCAGCAAATGGCAAGGTTTCATTCTTTTTTTTGTGGCTGAATAATATTCGTGTGTGTGTGTGTGTGTGTGTGTGTGTGTGTGTGTATCCCACTTCTTTATCTATTCACCTACCAATGGACACTTCCATAGTCTGGCCATTGTAAATAGTGCCGCAATAAACATGTTCTTTTCAATTACTGTTTTGTATTCTTTGGGTAAATATCCAATAACGCTATAACAGGATCATATGACAATTTTATTTTTATTTTTTTAAGGAACCTCCATACTGTTTTCCACAGTGGCTTTACCAGTTTGCATTCTCACTAACAGTGCCAGATGGTTCCTTCTTCTCCACATCCTCATCAACACTTGTTCCTCTTGTGTTTTTGACATTAGCCATTCTGACAGGTGTGAGGTGACATCTCACTATAGTTTTGATTTCCATTTCCCTGATGATGAGTAATGTTGAGCATCTTTTCATGTGTCTGTTGGTCATCTATAGGTTATCTTTGGAGAAATGTCTGCTCATGTCTTCTGCCCATTTTTTTCAGGTTCTTTTCTGGTGGATTGATGGGTTATTTAGAAATACACTGCTTAATTTTCAAATATTAGAGATTTTTTTCATGTCTTTCTACTAATTTATAATTTCATAACATTGTGGTCAGAGAACATATTCTATAGTACTTTTATTCTTTCAAATTTATAGACACATTGGTGAATGTGCTTAAAAATTATATTCTGTGGGGCGCCTGGGTGGCTCAGTTGGTTAAGCGGCTGACTTTGGCTCAGGTCATGATCTCACAGATCATGGGTTCGAGCCCCACATCAGGCTGTGTGCTGACTGCCAGCTCAAAGCCTGGAGCCTGCTTCATATGCTGTGTCTCCCTCTCTCTCTGACCCTCCCCTGCTCATGCTCTCTCTCTCTCTCTCAGAAATAAAACATTTTAAAAAATTATATTCTGCCTTTATGTTGCTGTTGGGGCAATCGGGCTGAATAAATTAAATGTCATTCACTATTTAATAGTGTTATTCAAAACTGCTTATACTTCTTGATTTCTATTCGTTCTATCAACTGCTAACTGAAGACTATTGAAATCTCCAGATATAATTGTAAATGTTTATATTTATCCCTTCAATTCCTTCAGTCTTTCCTTTGTGTATTTTGAAGCCCCATTAAATGCATCTATATTTAGGATTATTATCTTCTGGATGAATTAATACAATCAGTCCTATATTTTTAAGATTAATATTTGCAAGGTATGTTTCTCAATCTCTTACTTTTCACCTGTGTTTTATGTGTATTTTTCTTACAAAATAGGAAATAATTAGGTCTTGCTTTTTGTCCAGGCTGAAATATCTTTAATAGTGACTACATCAATGTTAAATGTAGTTATTAATATGATCTTGTAATTTTTTATTATTCCATCTCTTTTCCCTCCTTTCCAGCTTTTTTTTTTTTTTTTACAAACTTTGTTTTCTGTTTTTGTTTTGTTTTGTTTTGTTAAGTAGGCTCCATGCCCAACATAGGGCTTGAACTCATGACCTGAGATCAAGAGTCACAGGCTCTACTGAGCCAGCCAGGCACCCTTTTCCTGCTTTTTTAGATTGAGTAATTTTTATATTCCATTTTATGTCCTCTAATGGCTTTTAATCTGTCCTTAGTTGTTTTAGTGGCTGTGCTGAAATTCACAATAGGCATCTTAAATTTATATCACTCCACATGTAAAGAATTTTATAAATATGTATTTCCATTTACAACCCACATACTTTGTGGTAATATTTTCATAATTTTTCTTCTACATAGAGTATAAATCCTATAATGCACGGTTCTTGTTTTGCATTAAACAATTATATCTTAAAAGAAACTAGTAACTCAAAAAATATTTTATTGTCTGCATATTGATTATTTCTGAAACTCCTCATCCTTTCTGATAGTACAAGTTTTCAACTGGTACTGTTCTCCTTGTACCAGAACTTCCTTTAAAATTTCTTTTAGTGCAGACATGAAAGAGGCTGGGCTTGGAGGTTTTGTGTATTTGACTAAGTCCTTATTTCATTCTTATTTTTGAAAAATTTTTTTGCAGAATTGTAGGTTTCTTACTTTTAGTACTTTAGAAAGTCATTGTTGTCTTCCAACTTGTGCTGTTCCTGTTGAGATGTTAGTAGCTATCTTTATTGTCATTCTACCATATATATTGTGTCAGATTTCTCTATCTGATTTAAAAATTTTCTTTGTCAGGGCACCTGGGTGGCTCAGTTGGTGGAGGGTCCAACTTCAACTAAGGTCATGATCTCACGGTTCATGGATTCAAGCCGAGCATTGGGCTCTGTGCTAACAACTTAGAGCCTGATCCCTGCTTCAGTTTCTGTGTCTCCCTCTCTTTCTATGGGTCTCCTCCTCTTGTTTCTCTCTCTCTCTCTCTCTCTCTCTCTCTCTCCCTCCCTCTCTCTCTCTCTCAAAATAAACAATTTTTTAAAAATTTTGTCACTGATTTTCCACAATTGGATTATGATGTTCCTTATTGTATTTTGCTCTGTATTAAAGCTGAGTGGGGTTTGTTGAGCTCCTTGAATTAGAGAGTTTACAGTTTTCACCAAATTTTGAAATTTTTAAAAACCTTTTTCACTTTGAGAGAGACAGAGAGAGAAAAAGATGGGGAGGGGGGAGGGGCAGAGAGAGAAGGGGAGAGAATCCCAGACAGGCTCCGCATGGTCAGTGCAGAGCCCAATGTGGAGCTCAAACCCAAAACCATGAGACTGTGACCTGAGTTGAAACCAAAGTTGGGACACTTAACTGACTGAGCCACCCAGGTGCCCCAAATTCGGAAAATGTTTAACCACTATTTTTTCTTGGGGTGGGGGGACAACCTTCTGCCACAATCTCTTATTTTCTATTGCTACAATTATGTAGGGTAGATGTACAGAAACTTTGTAAAATTTTTCTCCAGCCCTTTCCTCTGTCATTCAATCTGGATAGTTTCTATTGTCCATCTATATATTAAGTGTTTTCTGCAGTGTTTAATCTGGTGAAAACGTCAATTTAGATAGTGTTTTCAGTTCTAGAATTTCCAGTTGGTTCTTTTTCTTATATATATACCAATTCTCTTTTGAGACTTCCTATATGTTCCCTCAGAATTTTCATGTTTTCCCTTAACTCCTGGATAACTCCCTTATTTCTGAATCTATCATACTGAATTATTTTAATCCTGATCAGTAGTCATAATTTTGTGTATAGGTCTTATAGATTTTTAGTAGTTCCTGTACGTTGTGGCTGCTTTATTGCTGAATGTCTGCATTTTTTGTGTTCCTTAAAAGAGTGTTGAGCTTTGTTCTAGCAGGCTATTAATTTACTTGAACATCTGTTTGATGCTGTCAAGGCCTGTATTTTAACTTTGTTAGTGAGGCTCTAGGGTAGACTTCAGTTTAAAACTATGTTAACTCTACTCTTTAGGTGTGGTTTTTCTGTGAACTTTACTAAATGCTGACTTCAATGAGGACTCTGTAGTTAGAGTGAAGACTGATCTGAACTTGAACATCATCCAACCTTGTGTGCTCCATAAGTTATTCATTTCACCACTCCCTGGTGGTTGTTTTTACCCAACAGTTGGATCTTTTCCTGGCCTCATGGGGTCTCACTCTGTGCATACACAGCTGAGTATTCAGCCAAAGTCTCAATGGGTTCACCTGTGCACAATTTTGGGGCTTCTTCTTAGCAAAACTCCTCTCCTCCCAGTACCCTATCTTGCAAATTCTAGCAACCTCTGTAGCATGGGACTCTGATCTATCTATATCAGTGAGAGTACCATACTCTGTTTGCTCTCCTACTCTCGTGAAGTCCCTTCAGAAAGAAAACCAGAAGACCATGGTGCTCATCATGGTGTCTCAGGGATTTGTCCCTCACCACCTACTGCCTAACATCTTAAAAACAGTTCTACCATGTATTTTACCTAGTATTCTAGTCACTTAATACAAGGGCACTGGTGGGTACTGGTTACCCCTTAGGCTTAAATCAGAAATTCCTTAAATTGTGTTTTAAGAGGAATCCAGGACACAGTCCATGTAGGATCTGCGAAGCCAGATAAGCAGTCTGGATTTCACTTTAAGAGCCATACAAGGGCTTCAGAAAGGACAGGGAGACGAGATGATCTACGTTTTCTAAATGTAACTGTTAATGAAGAATGGATTGAGCAAGAGGAAGAATGGGAGCAAGTAGACCAGCAAGACCAATTTCTTTCAAAATTCCAATGTCTTCCAATATTGTGATGGCTTAGATTCTTTTTATGTTTATTTCTTTATCCTGAGAGATAGCTCATACACGCACTCATGAGCAGGGAAGGAGCAGAGAGAGAGTCAGACAGAGAATCCCAAGCCAAATTCCACTGTCAGTGCAGAGCCCGACACAGGGCTTGATCCTGTGAACCATGAGATCACAACATGAGCCAAAATCAAGAGTCAGGTGATTAATCGACTGGACTACCCAGGCACCCCTATGATGGCTTAGACTTTTAATAGCAGTACTAATGAAGAGAGGTGATGACAGTGGAAAAAGTTATTTGGGGATACTCTGGATATAAAGAGCAAGGAAAAGGGAGAAATCAAGAATGGCTTTCAGGTTTTTGTCCACCAACCAAGGGACAGGCAAAGTAGTGTCATTACCTGAAATGATACACATATAATTTCTTTATAAAACAAGAACTGTATTTTATGATCATCCACATATTAGCTTGATAGGACTACAGTAACAAAGCACCACAGATTGGGTGGCTTAAACACAAGAAATTGATCTCAATTCTGGAAGCCGAAAGTGCAAAACCAAGGATGTGTCAGTGGAGTTGGTTCCTTCAAAGGGTTGTGAGAAGGATGTGTTCTATTCCTGACTCCTTGGCTTATAGAGGTCCACTTCTCCCTATGTCTCTTCACATGGTCTTCCTTAAGCATATCTCAGTGTCCAAATTTCCCCCTTCTATAAGAGCATGAGCAGGGGTCCCTGGGTGGCTCAGTGGCTCAGCTGGTTAAGTGATTGACTCTTGGTTTTGGCTCAGGTCATGATTTCCTGGCTTGTGAGTTTGAGCTTCATCACTGGGCTCCATGCTGACAGGGAAGAGCCTGCTTGGCACTTTGTCTCTCTCTCTCTCTCTCGGTGCTTCTTCCCCTGCTCATCTGTCTCTCTCAAAATAAATAAATAAACTTAAAAAAGAACACCAGCCATATTGGATTAGAAGCCCACTCTTATGACCTTATTTTAGCTCAGTTTTGTCTGTAAAGAACTTATCTCCAAATAAGGTCACATTCTGAGATACTAGAGTTTAAGAGTTCAGCATATGAATTTGGGAAGGAGAGTGACACAATGTGACCCATAAAAATAGAAAAGTCTAAAAGAATACACCCTAAGCTAAAACTTTTCTAATGATACACTTTTACGAGGTCTTCAGACATTTGCACAGAGATAGTAATACATGTTTTATTCCAAGGTCTGTTGGATACACAGTATAATACATACATTAATACTTACCAAAATGTTAGTATTTCCTAGGTGATTTTCTAAATGATTATGTGAGGTTTCTAAATTTTAGTGAGTGGTGTACATGTGTGTTACAACAGTAACTGACTCAAATATTATCTCTTAGTAATACTTACTGCTTCTTGGTAACACTAAATTTCCAAAAATTTCTTTTTCTCCAAAAGAATTTCTAAAAACCATTCCAGTAAGAGAATTTTACTGGGAAGTATAGAGAACTAAGACTGCACACTTGGGGTAGGGACAGGAAAAAGAAGGTCTTGAATACAAAACGAAAAATAAAATTTTATATGATAGCAAACAAAGAATTAGTTGCATGAAAAGAATCTTGACATAATTAAAATAGATGTACAAAATCAAACAGGGGGAGAAAATCTTTCATGCTTGGTAGTATTAATAAAATACATGAGAATGAAGACCATTCAGGAAAAGAGACCACACAAGTAAAAAAGGTCACTAACTAAAATGTATCTCCCAATATTCAATAAGGTGATGGTAGGTCTTTGGACTAATAATTAAAAAGTGATTATTAGCCCTATAAATTTTCTTTCTACAATGGGGCTATAATATGAATATCTTGAAAGCAGAAAATATTCTAATATGTTTTACATATGTTCTAATTTTTTAGTTATCATAGATAATAACTGCAGTTAAAACTCATAATCATTAGTTTGTATTCATTGGGCCAAAAGTCTCTTCAGATCTTCCACTTTAGAGACAAAGAAGCCAGAAAAGGATAACTTCATCCATAAATCAAATACAGAATCAGGTCTCTAAAATTCCAAGATAGGGCCTTATGTTTGAGAATCTCATTCTGGGATTCAGGCCACCCAGACATTTCTTCCAACACTATCTGTTTTTAAGAAATTTCTATTAACCATGCTTTTTTGAAAATTTACTGTGGTACTATATAGTGAATTCTCTATGTTCCCAAGTCTACTTATTTTGAGAACACTAAGGTATTCATGGTTCCTTACTCAAAGAACGAGCTCTTTCGAAATAAGAAAGATCATCCAGCTTGTGTTATACATGAGTTTAAAATCTTTCTTCCAAATTCTTTAACTCTATGTAATGTTACTTCATTTGATTCTCAAAACTACACTTGAAGATAAGTATTATTCCTTTTTGTTGCTTTTTAAAAATATTTATTTTATTTATTTGAGAGAGAAAGAGAGAGAGAAAGGTGGGGAGAGAGAGAATCCTAATCAAGCTCTGTGCCTTCAGCTCTTTCTCACAAAATGTGAGATCATGACCTGAGCCAAAATCAAGAGTCAGATGCTTAACCAACTGAGCCACCCAGTTTCTCCATTCTTATTTTATAGCTGAAAAAATTCAGAGATTAAGTAACTTGCCCAAGAGAAATCAGAAGAAATCAGAAGAAACCAGAACTTAAATTAAGCCAGTATATTAGTTAGAATGAAAGCAATGCTGCTAAAATAAAGAGATCCGCTTCCCTTTTTTCCTTCCTATTCCACAAACAAAAAACATTGCTTAAAGCAAGTCAAATCTATTTCTCCCATACAATAATCCAGGGATACATTGTTTGAGGCTTCAGGATGGCTTGTATTCTCAAAAGCTACCTTGAAACTCTGGATTCAAGAGTCTAGTTATCTGTTTTCCCATCATCAGGAAGGGAAACAAAAGTGCTAGCAACTGCTTTTCTCTTACTAGGACCTCACTCCTGATCATATTTCAAGGACCAGAACCTAAACCAAATGGCCATATATAGCTATAAGAGAAGCATGGAGGGGGAGAATAAGAAAGGAAAAAAAAGGAGAGGAAAAGAGGGGAAAGGGGGAAGGGGGGAACGTAGGGAAAGGGGGGAAGGGAAAAAGGGAAAAGGTAAAGGAAAAGAAAGAAGAAAGCAGTTGGTAGGTCATGCACTGGGAGAGATATCAGAGTTGATTAGTAGATGCAGAAATGTATTAAGGCAAAGAATTCAGAGACACCCACAGAGCTCAGCCAGGCAATATAGGGGCGGGAAAGATATGGCAACAAGGAGGCTACATAGTAACTACTTTCTTACAAAAAGATTGTGATGTGAACCAAGAACTCAGTTGAGAATCTATCAAGTAAAAATCCAGTTAGACTGTCCCACACATGTACCATTCCCAGTTACCTAGGTAGCACATCGCATTTTTTGTATTATTATATTTAGAACATTTTTATGTAAACAGATTAGTAGTAATCAGGGGAGGATTAGCACAAGGTCTAGCACTGGGGGAAGATCTAGGGAGGGTTTTGAGTGTGGCTTTAGCATCTTGCAAAGGATATGACAGATAACAAGAGGCTTGAATTATAGATAAATGGGTTTACACCAAGCCTGATGACCTCACGACGTTTCTGAGTTCTGTACAACTCTCTCTGATTGAATCAGGGTCAAAGTAGATGTAGATTTGCATTACCTTCAAGAGTGCCATTGCTGCATGGTGGGAAGTGCTAGAAGGAGCATATATGAGTCACATAAGTGCCTTTATCCCCCCCCAAAAAAAATGAAAAAAAAAGTCTTCTAAGTGGATCATTAAGAAGCATTTATATTCTTAGAAATTTTAGAGGCAAAGAATACGAATAAGAAGTAACAACTTATGCCCCAAAACATGAACTTAACTGTATTAAGGAGTATATTGTGAAGCAAAAAGGATATAGTTGAAATGGGAAGGAGATATTTGGGGGGAAAAACTTAAAAATTAGGGACTTGAGATTCAACAGGTAATAGAGGCTCTCCCATTGGTTTTGATGAATAATTGCCTGAAGCTGATGAGTTTGGTAGCTGCATGCATTATGGATTTAAGTAAAAATAAACATATCATATAGAAACTATAATTCCTAATAAAAGTCCCTTATATTTTCATCTCAATTTACATTTCCTTAAAAGTCTCCATTTTGATCTTCAAGATTCTTCAATGGTATTCATCAAAGTTTTTTCCTTGCCTTCCCTTATGACCCTATCATCTACTCTGTTGTTCTCATAGAAGATCTACTCATTACCCACTTTGCTTTTCTTCCTGGTTAAGTCACATTTCACATTGTAAAGATTGTAGATTCTCAAACTCCATTGCTTTTATTCCAAGAGCTCCTGAATAATCTTCCTCCCATAAAAGCATGTAAGCACTACCCATCCAACTGCAGAATTACAAAGAGAAAGTTTTGCAAAGAGGTAAATGGTTGGAGTGGATAGATAAAGGAGTAGTGTTAGCATGTTGCTGCAATCTGTCAGGAAACAAATCTTTGGAGAGTATGTGTCATGTATTTGGAATTACCTGTTCTTCTCTTCCAAGAATTTAGAAAAGATGCAGTGATAGCTAATTGCCTATCCAATACCTATTCTTTACTTTTTGTATTAGTAACAGGAATGAAGGCTATCCAGGGTAGTAATATCCCTAGCCTCACTTGCCATGAAGGATAGCTTTTGACTAAGTTCTGGCCAATGACATACAAGTAAAAGCTTTTACCTTGGCTTTCTATAGAAGCTCCATTAAAGAACAACCAAGAACTGAAACATGCCTGTTTTTGACCTGCCTACTTTCTTCCTGCTGGGTGACTGGAAAGCTCATGTGACAGACAGATAGACTTTCAGCAGCCACCTTATACTGCCAGGCAACCTCAGGCATAGAATCCACATGGAAAAGGAGGTGAAATGGAAAGATAACAGGAGACTTTGGACCCTGATGAGTTGTCATGCCAATTCTCATCTGCAGACTGCTCTTACTGGAGACAGAACTAATTCTCTAGCTTTATCAAGTCTTTTAAAGGTTACTCTTAAATGCAGTGAAACTAAATCCTAACTGATAAAATTGAGTTAAATTTATTAGATGATCCTGAGGAGTGGGGATGTGGGGAAGGCAATAGTATTAACAAAAGTGTGACCAAGTTAATGATAATGTTTTAAGGGCTGAACAAAACCATGTTATTATAACTTGTAATATTTTCTAGACCTTACTTGTATGGTATATTATCAAGGTTACTCGTGAACTTAATTTTATCTTAAGTTTCCTTAGAAGGACAGTTCTCACTCTCCAGAGGCATTACTAGTCTATCTACTTTTCAGCACCATTATACAAATAAAACATGGAATTGGGGAAGAAAAAAGTTCAAAAAATACTTTTGCTTTAAGAAAAAATATTTCATTTTCCTTGTTTTGTTATTATTGTTGTGGAGAGGGGGTTACTTGCTATTTTGTTTGCGGAACATTTGAGAAACCAACATTATCAGGTTCAAAAAATAGCAAAATTAAAGTTTCTCGGGACACCTGGGAGGCTCAGTCAGTTAAGTGTATGACTTCAGCTCAGGTCATGATCTCAGAGTTCATGAGTTCAAGCCCTGCATCAGGCTCTGTGCTGACAGCTCAGAGCCTGGAGCTGCTCAGATTCTGTGTCTCCCTCTGTCTCTGCCCCTCCCCCACTAGTGCTCAGTCCCTGTCTCTCAAAAATAAATAAAAACATTTTTAAAAATTTAAGATTCTTAACGGAATTGTTTTACTCAAAAAATAATTCTGAAAGAGCTATACCATTTTCTTTACAAAAACATATCCAGAATGCAGTGATCCGAGTTTTAGTCAGCATTTTGTGACCAAGAAATCCAGCTAGATTCCCATTGTCCAAATAGGACATTCGGTTCCCAAACATCCTTTGGTCCTCAAAGTAAAAAACAAAACTAATGTAAGATGGTTATATCAAGAAACTGCAAATACCTGTAACATTTTGGGGGGAGGGGGGGAGAGGCATGTGATCTCCAGTGGCATGTTTTGAATTGTAGTACGTGAATTAAAGGTCTCCAAACATTTCTTTCATAAGTAAAAGACATCAGGGAAAAAACAATACAATATACACAGTAAAACCAAACATATCCTAAGGCTGAAGTACTTTTAGTTTTCCTTTTTGGGACCACAGAAGAGATACTTGATGTAGGAGACAAGTTGTTTGTCATTGGGCTTTTGCCCTCTGTTATTTTCTAGAGTGTTCATCCTCCTTCTCACAAGAGTGACAATCAGTGTATTTCAGTAGCTTGAAGAAAATACCACTCTACTCCATTCAATTCAATTTCTCCTCTTTCTTACTTCCTCTTTCCCATTTAGAGACATGTGTTTAAAAAAATTGCTAACTGCTAATGAGGGATAAGCGTTTACTCAGACTTTAGGTCTATAAATTGGTGAGGGGGACCTGAATGGCTCAGTCGGTTAAGTGTAGGACTCTTGGTTTTGGCTCAGGTCGTGATCTCAGTTTGTGAGTTTGAGCCCTGTATTGGGCTGTCTGCTGTCAGTACAGAGCCTGCTTTGGATCTGGTCTCCCTCTCTCCGCCCCTCCCCCTTTCATGTGCACATGTGTCCTCTCTCTCTCTCTCTCTCTCTCTAATAAACATTAAAAAAGTAAAAAACATAAAATGCTTAATGTTTGAGATTTAATAAAACTTATAAATTTGAAAATCTACCTTTTTACCTATCAAACTGAAAAAGATTTTTTTTAAGTTTATTTATTTAGAGAGAGACAGAGGGACAGAGAGAGAGGGAGACAGAGACTACCAAGCAGGCACTGTGCTGACAGCACAGAGCCCAATGTGGGGCTTGAACTCAAGAACCGTGAAATCATGACCTGAGCCAGAATGGTAAGGTCATGACCTGAGCCCAAACCAAAAGTTGGATGCTTAACTGACTGAGCCACCTGGTGCCCCAAAAAAGATTTTCAAAACATATACTAGCCGGAGTCTATGACATGGTAGTAAATTTGATAGTCTCAAACACTGCTGCTGAGAATATAATTGTTCCAACTTTTCCAGGGAGCAATTTGATCATCTTTATCAAGAGCTTCAGGATTATTTATACAAATCAATCCAGAAGTATACACAAAAATCATAAATGTGTTGTACTTTTTGAATAGAGAAATATTAAAGGCTGCCTATTGGGGTGCTCGGAGCATCTCACTCTTGTTTTTGGCTCAGGCCATGATCTCATAGGCATGAGATCCAGCACCAAGTCGGGCTTGGTGCAAGGTGTGGAGCCTGCTTAAGATTTTCTCTCTCTGCTTCTCCCTCTGCCTCTCCTTCACTCATGCATACTCTCAAAAAATAAAAGCTGCCTACTATTTTTAATATGCATTTGGATAATTATACATTATACAGTACAATCACACATTTTATTATGTAGCCATTGAGAATCCTATTTCTGAAGAATATTTAATAAGTTCTCATATGTAATTTTCCCAAGTGAAAAATGCAAGGCAGAAGACTGAATATAAATTATGGCCCAAAAGGCTTTTTTTATAACGTTTTTGCAAAACTGGCCATGATAAATGGGTTTCCTAGCAACGACTCTTGGGTAGCATCCTTCCATCTGACTCAACCTGACCATAAACTTTACCTTGGCCAATCAGGCATCAGCTACTGTGAAGCAAGCAGTGGGGTACCAAATGTTCACATGTGGGAGTTTGCCCTCATGCTGCTTTCCAGAACCCTGAGACCACCATGCAAAGAAGCCTGGGATAACCTATAGTCAAGGAGAAGACCATGTGACACAGATAAGTCATCCAAGCTTGAGGTCCCCGAGGCTGACGAACTAGACAGTCAACTGCCACCTATAGGGAAGTTACCCAAGATCTGCCACCACCAGCCAAACTACCAGGTGACCCCTTCAAATAAGAACAGAATTCAGCCAGCTAACCCACAGAATTGTGAACTAAATTATTGTTGCTTTAAGCATTAGATTTTTGGATCTGGTTGGTTACAAAGCAAAAACTAACCGATACAGATAGTAAGAGGACTACAGACTCATCTTTTCCTTTAAAGCCTTCCAAGTTTTCTGAATTGAGTAAAATCAGTGTGAGTTGTTTTTAAAGTGAGAAGGTGATCTTATTTTATAATAATAAAAAATAGATACAAAACAGAATAAAAACAGCTGAAGAAAAATTAGGATAAATGAAAAATTGTATTCTTCATGTGTACTTTCAGTTACCAGCTTTCCCTATAGAAAGAATTGAGCAGTATCATGTCCAGAAATGCTTTTTATGAAACTGTTACTCATTTCTTTTTTGTTGCATTTCAGTGACTCTGGCTTTACCATAGCTCATATCTGTGGTCTTGGCATCCTTCTTCAAAGCCTACTATTTTTTAGTTACCAATTCCAAGGCATATAGTCAGTAACACACAAATTGGAAATCACCATTTAAAAGTCTCATTACAATAATAATTAGTCAGGAATAGACTAACTTGTTGTTATGTTCTTCTTTAACAAACATTTCTATCATACTAGCATTAACTATATTTTCAAGAGAACACCATCAGGGAATCAACTATCATTCTTCTCATTTATCATACACACTGTGTAGATTTTATAGTGGTTGAATTTAACTCATGATTATAGCCAAATATTCATAATCTGGAATATGTCCTGTGTGACATGTATATTAAAAGAAAACTCACTGTCTTTTTTACAAGAGTAAGTGGTGGAAAAATTTTTACTTAAAAAAGCAATTACCTTTTAGAGAATTCAATGTTTATCTGATAAAGACAATTTAATAACTCACCAGTAAATTCAACATTTGGTAGAATGAATTCAGTAAAATATCAAAATATGGCTGATGAATAATACCAGCTTAATGTATATTTTAAGTGAGAGGGGAGAAGAAAAAGCATGAGGGAAAATACATGAAACAACAACATGTACTCATCATCTTATTGGTTCAAATTTTATGTATCAACTTGACTGGGCCACAGGTACCCAGATTAAATACTGTTTCTAGGTGAAATGAGTATTTGAATCAATAGACTTGGGTAGACTGCCTTCCCCAATGTGAGTGAGCATCGTCCAACACACTGAGGTTCTAAATAGAACAAAAGCTAGAGGAAAGAATAATTCATCCCTCTCCTTGCCTCACTGAATAAGGAGAGACATCTCATTTCATCTTCACCTGCCCTTGGACTGGGATTTATATCACTGGCTCCCCTGCTTCTCAGGGCTTCAGTCTCAGATGGAATCACACCACTCTTCCTGTGTCTCTACCCTCCAGAAGGCAAATCACAGGACTTAACCTCTGTAATTGCATGAGCCAGTTCTTCATAACAAATCATTTATACATCTCTCTCTACCCTAATGGTTCTGCTTCCTCAGAAAACCCAAATCAGTGAAATCCTATGTAGTGCTCTGTGATCCCTTCCTATAAACTATGCCCCAGATCTACACACCGCTCACCCCCACTGCCTACCCTACAACCCCACCGTCCTTACATAAAACTTGTAAAAGTCTCCTGAAACTTACCAGGACTTGGGGTGTGTGTGTGTGTGTGTGTGTGTGTGTGTGTGTGTGTGTAATTATTTGAGAGAGAACATGTGCACAGGCCTGGGAGAGGGGCAGAGGGAGAAAGAGAGAGAGAATCTTAAGTAGGCTCCATGATCAACACAGAGCCCTATGTGGAGCTTGATTCCTCATTACCTGATCCCAAATCAAGAGCTGGGCATTCAACAGAGCCACACAGACACCCCAAAACAATTTTAATACAATTGGATAAAGTGGCTGCCTTTTGCACCAATGGGGAGGTGGCAGATCCAGATGCAGAAGCCAGAGGGACAGATAACTTCTGAATTGAGCTCCACAGTGGACAATCCACCAGGCACACCCCAGTGAGCTATCCAGAGGTGCTGCCACAGAAGAAACTAAAACCCAGCCACATTCCCTTTGTTGCCTTGGGAACACAGTAGAACTAGCTAAGGCTGTCCCTCTGCTGCCTCATTAATCCAAATAGGGAAAAATTAAAAATAATAGAACCTGGAAAAATATCTAGGGAGGAGTGGACCAGAGGCAAAGTTTGAAAGTAAATAAAATTTGCTTTTGGTACTTCCTCTTCCTCTGCCTTATTTGGTGACGTGCCCTTCCCCCTCACACTTCCAGGTCTACATCCTGCCACTAAGGCAGAGCGATTTCTTGCTCTACTCTCACCTCACTTGTCCATCCACAAGGTAAAGATACCTCGACCCTTTAGTGCTTGGTGTCCGCAAAATGACCCATGTTAGATCTGTGCTTTTCTAGAAAGTTTATTTTCCCCTATTGTTCCCGAATACCCTTGCTCTTGTTCCCTTCCCTTTAAGGCCTGTTTCAGCAGCTTCCAGAAAACAGAGCCTCCAGACAGTGATTGGCTTGCTGCATGCTAAAGTCCAAAGAAGCAGCATTCATGTCTTTAGACTAATAATGAGCCAAAAATTCAGTCCTCTCCTCTCCCCTGAAGAACGACCAAGTTTGAATATTCTTAGAATCCAGATCCAGACCTGGAGTGTTGGGAACAGCAACATTTACTCAGCAGGGTTCCACCCCCTCTAACTTAGTAGTGGGAGGGGGAAATAGGGTCAGCCTCATCTTCATGGCAGATTTTCCAACGCAGTTCACATGTGTTAATATCTATACAACAGCCCCAAGGAGTAGGCGCTCTTTCGAAGATGGACACACAGAAAACTAGAGGAACTAATTTTTCAAGGCTCCTACAGAGTTTAAGTAGCAGTAATGAGATTTGAAACCCAACTATTTTCCCCAAAGCCAATACTAATCCAATTCCCTCATTTAAAGTTTAAAAATGGATGGTCTAAATATATAAAACCATCTTAAAAGAAACAACTATTTTAAGTATGTTTTGAATGTGTTTTCAAATACTGGAAGTTAATATATATCTGAATTGTCAGAAAAAAAAAGGCTTGTGAGAATACAAAAGCCAAGAAGCCAGCAATAAAACCCAGTTCTTTCCAGGTCCATGCAGCTTTTTTAAATTTAATTATGTTTAATTAAAATTTTTGAGTTTTTATTTGTCATTGATGTATATTTATCTTCTGGCTCATGGAAAGTGTTGAAAATAGATTTGTTGAGTGACTGATTTATACTTCAATAACTTGACTTCATATCATTAAATATCTATAGGAACTTTGAGCTGGAAAACTTGATTCCATTGGAATCTACTTCTTAAGGATGTTCACCTGCGTAACTTGGTAAGCCTACAACACGGCCATTTGGGAAGAATGTTAAAAGTCCCTGGGAAAAGGGCAGCAAAAAGTGCTAACCGGGATACTACAGTCACGTGGCCATCTGGAATGGTGATAAATTAACTTCTTAGTCTCTGACAGAATGAGGAGGTACCCTTCTGCCCAAAGGGAAAACACGGCTACTGTGTATGTTCTTTTCCCAGAGGCATGAGACTACCACTTAACAGCTCCTCAAACATTTGTAAGAGATGGCATTACTTCTGCTCTCTGCAACTGACCGCAAAAAAGGCAGCCATCTTCACATGTTGTTTACTCCCCAGTGTCCACATGAGCCATGCTGGACTGCTCCTTCATCACCCACGAGAACACATTGCTCACACGCAGCCCTTCCCTGCTCAGGTCTGCTTTGTAAAGTCCAATCCTCTCTAACTGCATCATACCACGTACTATAAATCACATTTGCATCCCATTTGAAACCTAAACCACAATAGACACTAAAGAACAAAAGGAACCACAAGCCCAGCTTTTTTGACAAAACTCCCACACATTGATAATTGGAAGCACATAAAACTGTACACTGACGAGGTCTGAATCTCCTGCCATGCCTTACACTGTCTCACAGCCTCATCCACTTTCCATGCTGCCGCCGGATCCCCTGGAA
The DNA here is from genome assembly GCF_008692635.1 of Crocuta crocuta. Classification (NCBI taxonomy): domain Eukaryota; kingdom Metazoa; phylum Chordata; class Mammalia; order Carnivora; family Hyaenidae; genus Crocuta; species Crocuta crocuta. The sequence goes on from NW_027528006.1 coordinate 3,135,317, forward strand.
AAGGACGAAGGGCAAGAAGAGACTAACAAAAACTTTCTGGAGAGCAACAGACATGAAAACAAATAACATGAATTGCCTGACAAATTGTGCTGAAGTCTGCATTTAGCCACCATTGAGACCTGTCTGGTAGTTTGAAGGCATAGAAATTCCATTGTTAGAAAAAAGTATTTAAGTCAGTTTCTAAAACAACAGCTATCACTAACAGGTTAAGGTACATCTCTGGGTAAATAAGGCTTATTTGAGAAGTCCAAATTATTTTCAGAACTATGAAAAAATGATTTTGCCCCTAGCTTATATAAACAGCTCCCATGAACTGTGTGGGGTTTTCTGCATGTGTTTAATTATCCATCAAAATTCCATAGTTCTAAACTAGACCAAATTCCTTTACAATATGGTTCCTAAATTTAATTACCATCTAAGGTGCAAATCTAACGGAAAGTGAAAGGCCTTTTATTATGATGCAAAGCAGCTGATTCAGATTTGCTGCTGGAAACATTTATGTCTGTCCTGCATACGTACATTTATCATACACCCAATGGACTCTCTACTTCAGGATGGCAGAAATAGCCCCTTAGTAACTAGAGAAAACTAACATTACTTCCCTTCAAGAATCACTAAGAAAGCAGACCTGATCATTACTGGACATTTCCTCCAGGGAACAACATGACTATTAGCACAGACTAACTTCTACGTCCGTGTTGTCAGAAACAGCTTACATGGATAATGGTTTGCTAGAACAGGCGAATGAGTATCTGGCTTGAAACAGTCTGGCAGCAAAAGCGGGATTTTAATTAGATTATCAGACCTATTTGTTAAATTTGGGAATGCTGATAAATTTTTAAAAGTCCTTCTAATCTGGAGACAATTACCTTCAATCATTAAACTTGTTCTTGATTAAGAATCTGAAAATGAGCCTGTTAAGCCTTTAGCAAAATAGTAAGCCCAATAAAACACTGAAAATAACACTGCCAAGCTACCAGGAAACTCACACTGCTACTCCTCCTAGATTCTGCACAACTGGTGGAAATTAAACTAATGTTCAAAAAGAGACCAATGCATCTTGAATGAATTGTGACCTTGGGCAAGTTTTTGAGTCCTGCTTCAGAAAAATCAAAAGAAAGATTTATATTTGGATAAATCTTTGAAAAGTGCCTGTAGGACAGAATTTCCTTATGTTTCAAAGTGATAGAGGTGATAAACAAAACAAAGGATACACTGATTTAACTCCCCAGCATAGGTTTTAGATATCTGAGAAACTGGTTACAAAGAAAAAAATAAGGACCAAATATATGTGCAAGATTGATAACCATCATTATACCTGGTTGGGCATTATAAGACATTCTGCTTATAACTTTTCCTCTGCAAGCTCTGACTTTAACTAGCAGAAAAATTCATTCAGTGGATCATTGAAAGTGATGTTGACAGGGTGCCTGGGTGGCTTAGTTGGTTGAGCATCTGACTTTGGCTCAGGTCATGATCTCACAGTTTGTGAGTTCAGGCCCCACACTGGACTCTGTACTGACAGTGCAGAGCCTATTTGGGATTTTCTCTTGTCTCTCTTTTTCTCTCTCTCTCTGCCCCTCCCCCACTCACGCTCTCTCAAAATAAATAAACTGTAAAAAACATGATCTTGAGATCTTCTCCATTGTTTCAAAAGCAAAAGATGGCACTACTGAACACTGTTAAATGGTAATGACCATTTTCCTGATCTCAATAATCTTAAGAATTATTACTGCTAGCCTAACAGTCATTATCACAGGTAAAAGGCAAGTGTTGCCAATTTTTTTATTATATCATAAGAGAAACCAGGTATAAAAGAATCTGACTTTTCCAAGGTTTCCCACTAAGTTTAGTGGTAAAATTTAATGAAAACCACATTCTGCCAATATCTAAACTAATCTGTGTTTGGAACTAGTGATGCTATTTTAACTCAGACCATCAACAGACTATTTAGTAAGTTGTCACTAAAATTATTTGCTGCCAAAAATAGTTAACAAAGACCCAATGGCCTGGGCACACATTTATTCTATAAATTGAGCACTTTACAATGTGTCAGGCATTGTGCTAACCTCTGGGAGTACAATGGATGAAAGAGGGGGGAAAAAAAAAAACATGTACCTGTGCTCTTTAAGTTTTATTTCAGTGTAGGAGATGGATCCACAGCCACTAATAAATAAATTAGTCCCACATTATTCTAAGCATTATGGAAGGCACCAAATCTCAGCTGGGGCAATAAAAACTCCCTAGGAGGCATCATGGGCCGTCCAATGACTTGAGAGGCTACCAGCGTTTAGTATGGGGACCAAAGATGTTACTCCAAGATTTGTATGGGACTGTAGGGTTTGAAGACTCACAAAACAAATATCTGTCATATCCAAAGAGCCAACAGTGTTCCACTAAGAAAATAACATGCTGAATTATCTAACATAGTTGATACCACATTTCAATATTCCTACTGTGGGCAAATTATTGAACTGGGTTATAGAAAGGAAATAGAAAAATACTATCTGCTCTCAGTGAACCTGATCTATAAGCTAAATTATATAAACATATAATGTCTGGAGAAGGCGACAGGCCAACAAATGCTGCACCACATAAATAAAGCATGTGCTGGTTTAGAATAAATAGCTTGAGGAGATTTTGAGGAAAGGGGGAAATCAAGACAAAGTTTAAAAGAGCGCATGAGCTGGCATATATGAGACAGGTGCTTTCCTAAGCAAAGGACGAGGCATGTAAAAACAGACATCAAGTCCAGTCCTTAGGTAGTTAACCTAACAGGAGTGTGGTAACTATGTATAAATACACAATCCAACACAACACACAAACACTGGGTTGTTTTTGGTTGTTTTTGGTTTTTTTTTGTTTTTTTTTTGTTTTTTTTTGTATATACATTCTCCTACTTTCAACCTAACTTTTGCCATATTTAAGGTGACCTCTACTTCAAAGTACCCGATATTATTTCTGTTGTTCTTACTATTCCATTTTTCCTCATTTTTAAATGTTCTTCAGTTACCTTTGATTCTGCTTGTTTAAGGCCATGAAGGCTAGTTAATAGACTTTATTAACTTTCATATAAATGGTCGCCAGGCCGGCTCATACACACATCCTCTGCAACAGATTTCATTTGCAAATGACTGCAGGAGGCAAGTTCTTTCACAGCTATTAAAATTCTTGAGCAGTCTAAGAAACAAAGATTAAGACTTTTTTCCTTCTTTTCCAAGGGCTGACAGTAAAATAAGAAATCACTGATACTAGAAGAGCATTATTTAGACAACAAAAAAGCATTTTTGTGCAATGTTACAAATACCTCTCCCTTTCATGGTCAAGTTCTCAGAGCTTTTACATTGAGTTTTTCCTGTGGTTACCCAGCGAAATCCTCTACTGGATAGGATATGCCACATTTCAGTTCACACAATGGGACTCGGAACACTGGCCAAAAGAATGGGGTTTGGAAGTCCCCCATTATGTGGTCAATCAATGGTTTATGGAAGGAGAATTCAAAGGTATTTAAATTACATGTAACACAGATGCTTTAAACCACTAAGATTGCTTAGCAAGCCACACGCACAAAAAAAAAGATATGTTTGTTACAAACCAGTTTAGAAGGGAATCTGAAAATAATGATACTATACTAAGATTCTTAAGTAAACATTTACTTAAGTTTTATAAGGAACTAAGCCAAAACGTTTGTGCTTATATATTTAAGGATAGTCAGATTCTCTAAGATTTGCTGGGATTTGTTGTATCTTTTACTGAATTTTTTGAAGATTTTTTTTGAGAGGAACTTTGTATCTGGAGTAATAGAAAAGTGAATGAACTTTAAGGAACATATGAAATATTGTCTGGGAGCAAGCTGATAGGAAAAATGAGAAAACCTAAAGAAGTAGAGGTAAGATAGCTACATTTTTTTAAATGTAGCCATTCAGTCACTGGCTTGCTGCCAATTCAGGACCTGGAAAGACATCTTGAAACTTTTAAATACCATAATTTTCAGCTGTAAGGAATTCTCTCAACGTTATCAATGTACTGGGGGAAAAAAAGTATTCTTTTATAGATTTCCAGACCCAAGGTTAAAATGCATTTTAGGAGATGTTTATTTGAAAGTATTTTGCTGCTTTCCTACACAGTCCATTTCAAGCAAGATGAGGTCGAATGGAGTTCAGATAAGATTGTACCATTAAATTGTAAAGACAGGGCAAACACCAAACTTCTCCATCAAGGTGACAATACATTGTTGCACAGAGGTATTTTTTTTTAGAAACAGTTTATTAGTGTCATTTCACTTGAAACTGTTTCAATATCTCAACTGTTCACTAACCAAATTACAGAACAGCTGAATTTCAAAATGCTTTTGACACCAAGAATTTTGACTCGGCAACGTTTCCATAGCCAAGTAAGTGTTTGGTGCTATAGAAGAGAAAAGAGATCATAAATATTGAAAAACTTCTTGAATATATTTATTCTGCAAGGACAATTTATTCAGCTTAAAGTGATGCCAAGATAGGATCTTGTTTAGCCAGGGATTCATAAGATCAAAATTCTGTTGCAATTTTTTTTTCAATCCCAAATAACATGGTCCCTTCCCTTTATTGTGGCTTAACCAATGATTTAGTAATTGCAACTATAGTTAGCCCTTGTACACCTTGTAACAGACTCAAGGATAAGGATATCAGGCCAAAACGGCTAAAAGATAAGTAGGAATCAGGGCAAATAATGGGCATGACAGAGGGCTAGAGCCATATAAGGCTTGAAATGATAGAACCGGACATCTGAAACAGGTGAACAGTGCAGAAGGCAGGTGTACCGGTACCCACCAGACAAGCATGAGTCTCTGGAACCTGGGGTGACCAGAAAGGACTCATCAAACCAAAGAGGATGCCAAGAAACCTCAACACCAAGAACAACTTAGCAGTGTAGAATACAAAGAACTGTCTGGCAACCTGGAAACCACTTCTCACACATCCTGTGCAACAAACTGGCAAATCTCATTGGTTCTACCTTCAAAATATATTCAGAATAGGCCACTACTGTCCACCTGGCCCAAGCCTCTCTCCTATCTTGTCTCAATTTTTAACCTTATCTATAATGTAATCCAAACACAGAAGCTAGACACCTATTTTTTAAATGCTTAGGGGCCCCTGGGTGGCTCAGTCAGTTTAGCATCCAACTTCAGCTCAGGTCATGATCTCAGTTTATGGGTTCAAGCCCCACGCTGGGCTCTGTGCTGACAGCTCTGAGCCTAAAGCCTGCTTCAGATTCTATGTTTCCCTCTCTCTCTGCCTCTCCCCATCTCATGCTGTCTCTCTCTCAAAAATAAACATTTTTTTTAAAATGCAAGTCAGTTTAAATCACTCTTCTGCTCCAAACTCTACATCAGCTCCCCATCCTATACTGCATAAAACCCAAAGTCCTACTGTAGCTGATAAGGCCCTATGTGATTAGGCCCCTTCCCATTAACTCTCTGTGCTATAATACTCTTTCCTCAGATAACCTCTTTACTCGCCCCTCATCTTTTCAAAGTCTTTGCTCAAAATTTACCTTCCCAACGAGGGCTACTGAAAACTTTGCCCACCCTCCCCCCAAAGGATCCTAAACCCCTTAACGTCTAATTGTCCTTCTGTCCAAAACACTTCTAACACGCATTACAACTGGCATATTAATCATGTTTCCTGTTCATTTTCTCTCTCCCCTCACCAGAATGTAAACACAAGGGGAGGAATCTTTTTTTCATGAATTGATTTATCCCAAGTACTTGGAACAGCATCTAGCACAGAAAAGCTCAGTGGTTTTTTGTTCAGTACAGATACTCACAAACAAAATCATTTTTTGCACAGAAATTTTAAGTCACTTATTATCTCAGCATTTTAACAAGGTTTTGTAATTATACATCATGAGAAATTCTTTGCCCCAATGTAGTACAGTATTTAAGATTTTAGATAAGAATGCTCTTGTCAAGAAAATCTTCTAGCTACTGAATGTACTTTCTAAGCTTGTTGTACTGAGTCATATTAATTCTCTTTGGAAACTCTTACTAAATGTTTGTAATGAGACAACTAACATTAGTCTAGCAATTTATGGCTTTGTAACACTTTCTATGCACGTGAACTCATTTTATTCAATAAAGATAAAATACTGTTGCCAAAAGATTTTTTAGTTCCTCGGTTTAAACAAAATATATATTTACATTACATTTTTAGAGATTATAAACATGTAAGTTTTATTATTCATCAATTCATGGTTACTTAGATAATGTGACATGGTCACAGTTGCCCACACTTAACATATGCTTCTATTTATATTATTTTGTAAAATATTTGTAGGATTAAATCACCAGGGCAAATAATACCACAGCTCTAAGTCGGTTAATTTTCTCTGCTCAGCTGAAAATATGTCCAGTCATAGCATTGAGATTATTTTTCTACATTCTACTTATTTTACACTTGATTAAATAGCATGTGCATGTTGTTGTACAGATTCCTACTCATTTAAACATTTCATCACAAATGTACACCTAATTAAATTTCCATCTCAAAAAAGATACCCTGAGTAACAGCTATAACTGACAATGTATGTAAACCATAAAGCAAATATTAATTTCTAAATGAACCTTTGATGAAAAGTAAATTCCTCCCCTTCAGGGAAATATAAACCCTTAAACAACTTCTAAGAAACTATATGGGCAATAGCAGGAGTTGATAAAGTTACAAATGAAGCTCCACATGCTTTTTTGTCTATCTTTGGTTAAATCTCTCTTTTAGGCAGCTGGCTAGCCTCAACGATTTGCCCCCAATAGAATTAATAAGCTATAACTGTTCCAGATAACCACACACACACACACACACACACACACACACAATCCCTATTAAGATACCTTTTTTTTATTATTTAAACACAAGACTCATGGTAAAAAAATCACAATCAATTTAATATTTTCTCAAAACTATAAAGCTCTAAAGACAAATTTTTTGTTGTTGTTCATTTCAAATAAAAGTCTGCAAGGTACTAAGAGCTAAAAAGCATTTGAACAAACTTCCTATACCACTAATAGTCAAAGAAATGCAAATCAAAACAGGATACCAGTCTTCAATTAAGTGATAATACCTAAGGTTAATTGGGTGACCAAATTTGAGGTTGCTGGTAAAAAATCTAAATTGGTATAACCTTTCTAGTAAGCTAATTTGCAGTATATACAAGGACTTCATAAATATATGTAGATTTCCAATTTGGAAGACGGATTCTGAAAAATAATCTGAAATGCAATAAAAAAATCTTCTCAAAGATTTTTATTAAAACATTAATTGTAGTTGCAAAATTATAAGTAAACTATTGTCCAATACAGGAAATTACTTAAATACATTAATGTGTATTCAAGTGTTACATAGCCATTTAGCTTAATGTTCATAGAGTTTTACATAGCTTGATAAAGCTAGGACTTCCAGGAAACACAGCAACAAACTTGTAACATCCCCTAACAGAAACTGAAAATACAAAACAAAACTTTAAGGGAAAGAAAAAATACTTCATCATAGGATATAATGAAGAATTATGTCAATCATATATTTTACCCTTTGAAGTGATTTTTGTCCATATCTAGCACAAATTAAACCAAATTCACTTTCTCAAAGAATATAATGTAGCATTTCAGAAAATGTGTTGATCTCAGTAATAAGCCCCAGTTTAGAGAGAGTAAGAATGAAAGCCTATATAAATAATAGCAGGAACCACAAAGTATGTTTAGAAGAGAAAGCAGAGTCAAAATGCCCTGGATTTCTTTGACCCAGCTCCTGGGTAGCTGTTTTGGTTCCTCCTACAGGAAAGAAACTCAGCCCCTAATCTGAAAATGGGTTGTCTAGAGGCCAGGGAAGAGACAGAAGAGGGTAGGAAGAGTCTACTTAGACCGACTGACAAATTTGATGCCACGTTTATCAAAAGCTGCCTCAAGAGAAAGAGAACCCATGTCTCACTAGTCAAAACCACAATGGCAGTGGAATTTTCCCTAACTTGAGTTAATATCACCATGACCATACAGATCACCTAAACCTGTATCACCAGTGCTCTAGAATGAGTTCTAAGGGGGAGGGATCTAAAGAACACCTACAAGCAGGGCCAGATAAATAATCTGCAGAGCCCAGTGCAGAAGGAAAACATGGGACTGTGTTCAAAAGGTGCCATTAAAGGTACTAAAATATAAAACCTTTTCTATTTGGGGCGCCTGGGTGGCTCAGTCGGTTAAGTGTCCAACTTCACTTCAGGTCATGATCTCACAGTTCGTGGGTTCGAGCCCCGCATTGGGCTCTGTGCTGACAGCTAGCTCAAAGCCTGGAGCCTGTTTCAGATTCTGTATCTCCCTCTCTCTCTCTGAGACTCCCTTGCTCATGCTCGCTTGCTCTCTCTCTCTCTCTCTCAGAAATAAATAAAACATAAAAAAAATTTAAAAAAAAAACACTTTCTAGAGGAAAGATGCTGGGTGCTTTTCAGTAAGGAAGGAGCCAGGGCTGTGTGTGGGGAGCGTGTATGTGCCTGTGTGGGAAGCCTGTGTGTGTGTGTGTGTGTGTGTGTGGTGTGGTATGTGTGTGTGTGTGTGTGTGAGAGAGAGAGAGAGACAGAGAGACAGAGAGAGTGTGACAGAGAGAGAGAAGAGGAGGAGGGAAGGAGGGAGAGCAACTGAGAGACCCAGAGGTGCTGAAGACCTAGACGGCGTGCAGAGAGCCACTCAAAATCTTTTGTGGGAGCCCAGTAAATGTGAACATGGGGTCTATCACCGGAGCTGTCCTCAAGACGCTACTTCTGTTATCTACTCAAAATTGGACCAGGGTTATAGCTGGGAATTCCTGTCAAATTTAATACTCAAAGAAGCTAAAAGAATTTAACAACAGTCGAGAGAGGGGGCNTATTTGTAAAAAAAAAAAAAAAATTTAAAATAAAAAAACATTTTCTATTCTTCTATGCTCTCTCTCTCTCTCAAACTGTATCATGGTGGTGGTGATGTTGTTATCATTATTATTATTTGGAATTTAGTACCATGCTCCCTGGAGTTCAAGGATCTATGCTAGCTCAGACCCTCACAGGCCCCTGGGGAACTCAGCTCCATGCCTCCTCATGCATGGTGTACTTACTGCTTGATTTGCCAACTCCCCAACCAATATGCTGTGATCCAGCCTAGCATAGGGAAGTCAATCTTTCCCTGTCTAGATATACCATCTTAACCCATTGAAGTTAGTGATTCAAAGTGACTATAATCTCCATATGGGGATGGCACTAAGTATCTGAATTAGAGTTGTCAAGAAATTCACCCCACTGAGTGGCTCCCCAGACATGAGCTACCAGTTTAATCAGGGTCAAGCACTTCCATTCCCCAGGCCAGAGACCATACCATATGCACCGCCTGACTCTGCTGTGACCTTGGCCTTCTCTAAGGAGTAGGGAGCTGGTGAACAAGATAGGGAAGCCCAGGTCCACGAGCTGAAGTTTCATGTGTGCTTTATGATCCCAATGAACTTCACTTATAAAACACAAACTCACACACAAAATTAGGAATATCAAGATGACAAATTATAGAGCACTAAACCTAAACTCTCCTGAACATGAGATTATGGCACCAATCAGAAGCCCACAAAGTTGGTCATACCCATAGGAATAGAACAGAGAGCCCAAAAAAAAAAAAAAAAAAAAAAAAAAAAAGCCAATATAAGATCCTGTGGAAAGTAGCAAGCCCAGGAAGACTTCCCTCGAAAACAAAAAAACAGACAGAAAAAACAAACAGAAAACAGACAAACAAAAAAACATCAACAACAAAATGTGGCAGCTACTGGAAAAGGAAAAAGAAAAAAAGAAAAAGAAGATAGGTAGATAACATGCAAAAGATACATTTGGTCCTATTTTAAAGTTATCTTTCCCTCTAGAAAGAGGGAAAAAAATGTCAGATCACAACTGCATTGAACAAGAGGTGAGAAATCACATAACAATAAACTAAAATGCAAAACATTTAAGTGAACAAGTAATGCATGAGCAATTTTTTTAAGTCTTTAGAAGATAACAAGAAAAAAACCCCAAAAATGAGTAAGTATCATAGATTCAAAGTCAAAAAGTCTTGAGGAAAACTGATTGCAGAGAAAGGGAACACACAGATTAAATGAGAATAGATGTCTATATGGAAAATACTCAGTGAAGCTGAAGCATGTAGCTAGTTTTTGTTCCTGAGTAGAACATACAGAAGAAATAAAATATTCAAAGATATAATGGAAGCAAGCATCGTCTAACCTGAAGGAAAACCTAAATGCACAGATCAAAAGGATTAAAGAAATTTCTGCTTCAAGATGACTGGTGGAGTTCACTCAAGAAGGATCCACTAGAAGACAATAATATTAAGAACTTTTTAGTTGATATACATCAGATGAAACCAGACTCATGAAATGACTGAAGAAACCTGGGAAAATATGAATGCTCCAAACAGAATTAAGGATGCCAAGATCAGTGGTAGTTAAGGTTAAGCTTCAAAGTTTTGGGTTGACGGAGCTTTTAACCAAAGGACTGTGGAACAGTTGTGCCCATGCCCCTCAGAGGACCTTAGCCCCTGTTTTTCCACTGGAACAAAATCTTCTAAACAGACCTCAAAATAAGAGACTCAAGATGTTTTAAGATTTAGAGATAGGTAGTTTCTAGACATCTTACCCAGTTATTCAGCAAAAATTTATTGAGCACCTATTATACATTGGACACCATCCTAAGCCACAGGCATGTAATACACCAAGAAAATATGCTGTAAAAGTATATGCACTAAAACATTGTTAATTTAAGCAAATACATTAGAAACACATTGTACTTGACTTTAAAATGCCTTTCTCAAATGGTCGCATTAAGCAACTAAAACAATCACATCAAATTATTTTAATAACAAAATCAGTAGGTCTTTTAGTTTCTTTTGTGTATTTTAAATATTTCCTATTTTTGTTAGATAATACACAAGTGCATTTTTTCCAATAGCAGATAAAACAGAATAGAGTAAAACTTGAAAGTACCTTCTCATTCCCATAATTCCAAAGTTAATTTCTATTAACATACTGTTGTATATTTACTCATTTCTGAACATTAACACACACATAGGTACTTATTACACATGTACAGATTTTCTAAAAATGGATCATTAAAAGATAAAGTAATTGAAAATACAAGAGAAATCAGAATCATGTATCAGACTAAACATTATCCATTTAATAGGAATCCACAAGGAAGGTAACAGACAGAATGGAGGAGAAGTCATAATAAGGCAAACAACTGAATAAAATGTCCAGTAGCTAAGACTTTCTGCTATCAAAGCCACTGAGAACCCAAAGTAAATGTGATCCACATTTAGTCAAATATTAAATTGGTGAAATTGTAAAACGCCAAGAGACAATAAAAACTCCCCAAAAGATATAACTGCTCACTACCCAGCAAGCAGAATACCTAACATTGCATGTTCCCTCTAGCACCATTTGCACAAGAGATGGAGAATTCTATTTGTTATAAGGCACTCATTCTGCATCATATATATGCACTTTAAAAAAACGAATGTGCATCCATTTCAAGAGAGAGAATCCCAAGCACTCTCTGCGCCACGAGCACAAAGCCCAGTGCTGGGCTCCAACTCACAAACTGCAAGATCATGAACTGAGCCAAAATCAAGTCAGATGCTCAACCAACTGAGCCTCTCAGGCGCCCCTCATATATGTACTTTTTAACATCACAATTAGAACAAGACGAGTATTTTAACTGCCTAAATATTTGGCTTTCCTTTTTTCCATTAGGGGTCCATAAAGAGAATGGAGCTTGTTTCATACAGATGAGGGAGATACCAATTACCTAAAAATACATGTCTACAAAGGGTGAAAAGAAGTTATGCTTAATTTATCAGGAAATTACAAAAATACAGGTAGCTTTAAAGTCTACCAGAGAAAAATCAAAACATGGATTGGAGAAAACTGTATAATCCAAGGAAGTCAAAATTTAGAATTATCAAGAAGGCTATTAAAGTTATTTGGCCAACCATCCTCCTTAGGAATGAATTAGCGATGGAGACTACAGCTGGAAGCCATGGGACCACTGTGGTTTAGGTAAAAAGGAACAGATGGATACGTGGTGTGAAGTTTCTAAAAAGGGAAAAGTTTATTTCATGATCATGTTGACCACAATGCAAAACACACAACTATAGAAAGGAACTAGTATCCACTAGACAAAAACCAAGCTGTTCATGACCATGAGTGAAAAACAAACTGCCTGAAAACTTACCTTTTCACAAATATTGCTGAACACAATCACCTTTAAATACAGAAGACATTCCTTCTTTAAGGAAGCCTTATAAGATCCTTTTCTCTAATATTTTGCTCCATACAGGTGACCACCTAAAGCATTGACGAACAGAGGGTCTTTTTAAGTTTTCACAAAATAAGTACCTAAGGTTCCTTATTCCTCTTTTCAATTACCAACGACCAAATCATAAACTCGTACAATATCAGAGTTGGAAAGGACCCTTAAGGTTATCTAGTAAAATCTCAAGTGTATGTAAGAATTTCCTCAGTACTATCTGGCCAAGTGGTCAGCCAGCATTAGTGAAGGTTTCCAGTCATTTAAGGCCATTCACCAGAAATCAATTCACCTAAGATGGAACGGACATATTTCTTGTCCTTTTCCAGGATTCAACACCTGTTATGGAATCCTAGGAGTCTGACAGGTAAAGGTATAAACAAGGATACCACAGTATTCTACAGCTCTGCCTGGGAAAGGAAATAAAGGATATGCAGCTGAAAGAGGACGAATTATTTTTCAGTCTGCCCTTACGCAGAAAGTCTTGGTATCTTTGCAGTCTGACGTTTAGGTTAAGATAGGTTAACTATAGCTTTTATGACATACTGTACTGTAGCTCTTATGATAATTCCCAGTAGAGTTGTTTTGCCTTGAATACTTGTCCGATACTTCAAATATTTCTATGAGCACCAAAAATGGAATATATAACTAACAACATTCAATGAATGTAACAACATGAAAATATTCATGAAAACTTGAATGAATAAAGGTGTATATAGCGTGACAGAAATGAAACTAGATGGGCTTTCAAATGTAATGTACAATATGACATTGTTAAAGAGAAAAACTGAGAACACAGACTTCGGCTAATTCCCAAACTGAAGAGGATAGGGCAAGAATGCAATTAGAGGATAAATATCTGTTAAGGGTGATAATATGCTTAGTCAAAAAATGAACTTCACTGCTCTTCTCTTTGGAATAATAAAGGCTGTGAAGGAGTAATCAAACATATTAAAAGCCCCAAGAGTTTTGGTAGATAGCATGTATTTGTTTACCAGTCTCAGTATTTTAAAACGAAACAAAAGGAAGAGAAATCGAGGGTGAATGCAAGCCTCAGAAAGTTAAAAGTAGAAAGTTAAGCCAAGTTGAAACTTGTTATTGTTTAACACAGAGGTGTTAGAAACCAAAATGCATAAATACACTAAGTGAACGACAGCAGAAAATGTTTTCTATATTGTTCATTGTTCTTTTCCAGTACCTTGAACAGTGCCTAGAACTTATTAGACACAATAAATATTTGTGAAATGAATAATAAATGACTAATCAAATTTATAAATAAATTTGGAAATGACAAAGCCTTGCTTCTTGCTTTACAAGAATGTTGTTTGTATGTGGTTCAGCAATTGAGAGTATACATTAGTATTATATATAAAATCCCTGAAAGAGAACAGTGAAATATCATTATTTCTTATCTTGAAAATCATACAAACGTCCATCCACTACAGAGTGTCATACAGATCTCCCACTGGGATGGAAGCATTTGACTTCGGATACCTATTATTCACTGAAGGTTGCTCACTAGCAGAATTATGACAAAGGGTAACATGTATCTTCTAGCTATACTTTAGGATATACTATGCTTCTGCTCAACTCCTGTGTGTTTTCTCCTTTAGGGACAAGGCGCTCTATGAGAAATAGCATTGAATATACAGCAGGAGAATCTGAATTAAAATTCCAACTTTTCCTACATAATCATCGGCAATTTTACCTCTCAGACTCTCAAATGCTCTGAATTTTAGTTTTCTCTTTTTAAAATAGTTGTGAGAATTGAGTTTGCACATGTATGCGAAAGCATCTCATTTAGTCTTCCTCTCCCCTTCCCTCCCTCTTTCCCTTCTTTCCTACCTTCCTTCTTCTCTCCCTCCAAACACATCACTGTGTCTCCCTCTTTCCACATATCTTCTATATCATGATGCTCTCTGTTACCCCAGAGTGTACCATTTGGGTGTATTTTTTCAAATCATTACCCAATACTTGCTACCTCTTAGTAATGCCATGCATGTTATAAATTAGTTGACATTAAAGTGTTTATAAACAGACAGCACCAATATGTTGACATGCTTCCATCATTCACCTGCAAAATACAAATTTAATTATATCACACCTTTGCTGAAAGTTCTTCAATGGTTCCCCCATTTGCTTTAGGATAAATGGACTCCTGCACAAGACTTGTAAGAACACGTTCCCTGATCTCTGCCTGCCTCTTCAGCCTCATTTCAAATTACATGCCCCCTTGACCTCTATGATTCAGAAGTATAGGATTTCTTGCAGTCCCTTATCTAATACCTATTCATATTTCAGCTCTCAGTATGGACATTTCTTTTTCAGGAAGCTTCCCTTGCCACTCCACCCCTGCAGAGATGAGATCTCTCTACCACCCATTCCTATAGCATCTCATGTTTTTTGTTTCCTTTTGTTTTCCTTCTAGTGTGTTAATATACTGTAATATCTGACTTCCTAACAATAGGGATTGGGTGCCAGAATTTTTTAAAAATCTCTATTGGCATAATTTTTAGACATCAGCAGGCTGACATTAAAATATTCTAGAAAAGAGGTTAGACAATCTGATGAAAAAATCATTCCTCATCCCATTGGAAAGTCACTTCCAAAGTGGACTGAGGCACTACTCATCCTTTCTGAATAGATTGAAACCTGGGAGTTGGATACAAAGGTAAGGTGAATTATCATGAGGATCAAATAGAAAAATTTATTCAATAAATATTTTTGGACAACTACAACATATTTATACCCTACTCTCTCTACTGAAAGTGATATATTTTTTTAACTTTATAGGACCCATCCTACTAAAGTTTCTATTTTACAGAGAACACACTGTAAGTGAAAGTATGCCTATCCTTCAGCTTTCTCTCCTCAGCCCATCTTAAAAGAGAAAATGGCACCCTAGACGCTTACATGTCCCAAAAAGAAGGGATAGACCAAGGGAGAGAGTAGGACAAGATAGGGAACAGAACAACATGAAGTCAACAGAATTGGCCAAAGGAAAACTGAGACTTGGTCCATTAAGTGTATTGGGCCAGGGAGATCAAACCCAGGTGCTGAACCTAGAAAACAAAATACTTAAAGATAAAATAGTATGAATACATCTGAGGGGAGAAAGGAAGACCGCCTACTTGCTACTCTGGCCTAGAAGGAGATGTATTTAAACTAGCGAATTTCATAATCTTCATTAAGACTGTCATCTCCCGGGAAGATGTTGACTCTCCCAGTGACTAGAGTACAGGTAGAGAAAGTGACTTTCACAGAACAGGGAATGTAGGTTAACCCTGGTGGTGCTCACAAAATAAAATAATATTTTCTGTTACATTTTCCACTTTTAAACACAAATTTTAAAATTTAATTTAAAAAGGAGTTTCTGAGGCTTCCAAGTGAACAGAAAAATAGAGAGACAGAAAATCTGGAAAATTTTAAAACTCTGCGTGACCAGTTGGAGGAGCAAAGTCAGTCTTAAGTTGTTAACACCTGATGATCAGTTAAGAAGTCCAGTTCAGCTCATGGAATTTTGACTTCTCCAGCTGTTTACAGCCAAGGAATTCTGGAAGTGAATATTAGAAAATTTCTTCCAACAAATGTACAACATATGCCAGGGCGTAGATGCATAATAAACTTACAAGAAACCCTGTTGACAGTTTCATTGCTTTTGGTAAGACCCTACAAATTCTTGGACATATTAGAGTAAACATCCCAGTTCTTTTTTTCCCTTTTTCGATCACAAGATTCTTGATTGGAGCACGGAAGGGGTGGTAACAAATTAAGAGAAGGCATTTTGTCTTTTAAAATTAAATGATTCTTTAGGTGAAATTACACAGATTCAAGATAATTATTTGTGGACTATACATAACTTCCATCAAATCCAAAAGTTTTGTTCTCTGGTTGCTGTAATTTTTATTGTGTTGCAGAAAGTTTTCTCAGAAGTGTTAAAGTTGTTTATCAAACACATCTGCTGTCTCATTCTATATCAATAATAACAGACTGTTTATAAATGATTACACATAGCATACACTGGAGATCTTAGACATGTTAGGAAGATCTATTAAGTATATAATCAAAAAACCAGAAGGGTTTTTATAATTTAGCTCTTTATCAATAATCTTTCAAAACCACAAGAGGGAAATGATTGCATAAACCTAAAGAACCACGTGATTGAATCCAAAAACATGGGACTCTCTTCAATAAAACTGCTTCAACAGTCCAATCTCGCCTAGCACAGGTAACAATTTAGAAAAGCTTGCATAAAATTTCTGGTTTTATGAACTACCCCCTTTGCCTCCTACGTCTGCCAAGCTTTAATAAAGTTGCAGAAATCTCTTTTTCAAGTAGTGTAAGCACTTTTTTTTTTTTTTAAAAAGGATCCATGACTAATATATCCCAGGTCTGTTTAACCTACACTGATTACACTGAATCTCCTTTTGCCTCCATTGTAAGGAACGTTACCTGCACAAGCTTTGCCGCTGTCGGGTTTCATAGGCTCTTCCCTTGCACTCCTCATTTGATCTTCTGGACACCGACCAACCTTTGTGAGTCCAGAGTTCTTGCTGGCAATCCAGGTGGTCCTGGAATCCAGCCTTTTCTCTGCTTTAATTTATATGCCTACAACACCCCTGTAGGCCTTAAAAAGGTTGACTTTGGCTGTGAGACAGGAAACATTGCATCCATGTGGAATCAGATGAAAAGGGAACCTTCTAACAAAGTACTAAACATAAATCAAGGGGAAAAAATGAATGCTGTGGATTAGGGTCTCGGCTGAGTGAATTTTATATGTTACACGAAAACACTCAAGTCTGAGGTTGAAATGTTTAGTTATCACTTCACTCAAGTTAGAGAAACTCATGCCCACTGGGTTTGATGGTTGGATTAAATGCCAGGTATAAGAAAATACAATTTGCTCCTCTACAATGTGGAGAGGTGTCTCGTTTTCTGGAGTTCACTTCTGTCTGAAGGAAATGAGATGTCCATTATACAACAGATGTGCAGCAAACCACTACACCTGCTTCCTCAAAATGATTTTAGTGCATTTGGTTATCACTTAGAAATAATGAGAAAACACACGAAAATGATCTTACTTAACTCAACATTTTCTCATTCAACAAGGGCCCCTAAAGTTTCATTTGATTTTAATAGATACATAAATAAACTCTGCAAAAATTGTATCTGTAAAAGTAACTGTACATTTTTTAATTATTTTATCAACAGAGATAAATGGTATTCATCTTGTGGATTTTCTAGATCCTCATGCATACAGTGCTGGACCACCAGATCTCACAAGGTAAGGGCAAAGCAGTAATTGGTTGTTGCTAAAACAAGCTGGCCCAATGAATATGTAAAATATTCCATATTCGGCCCATTCCACATAAAAAAAAATAAGAAAATGCCTTCATGTAGAGCAGTGCTTCTAAAAGTATGTCACCAGGTCAGTGGAGCTTATTATAAATGTAAATTCTTGGGGCGCCTAGGTGCCTCAGTCGGTTGAGCATCCAGATGAGCTTCGGCTCAGGTCATGATACAGTTTGTGGGTTCAAGCCCCGCATCTGTCTCTGTGCTGACAGCTGGGAGCCTGGATCCTGCTTCGGATTCTGTGTCTCCCTCTCTCTCTGCCCCTCCCCCACTCATCCTCTGTTTCTCTTGGTCTCAATAATAAACAATTTTTCAATTAAAAAATTTTTAAATAAAAAAAGAAATGTAAATTCTTAGGTACCCAGAAACTTGGTACAAATGTAAATTCTCAGGCACTGTCCTAGACGTTTTGAAAAGAAATGAGGGTGGGCTTGGAAATCTGTGTTTTAACAATTCCTCTAACAAGATTCTGAGACATGTTCAAGTGTGAGAACCACTGGTATCGAGTCAGTACCTAGAGTTCTACTCCCACTCCCACCTCCATTAAAAATGGGATTTCTCTGCCTACACAAAATTTAAACCTGTTTGCAGCAAGTTCAAATACAGCTCTGCTAGAAGCCCTATTTTTGAAATATAGCTTGGAAAGTCAGTATCTCTAAGTGCAAACTAGATTCTTAAATACAGAAGCCCACATCGAATACTCTTAAAGCATACAATAATGCATCAAGAAGGGTTTGTAAACCATCACTAAGTGTTGCCATCAATTAAGTTTTACTGCACAGTAAAATTCTTACATTTGTACACAATCGTATGAGAACAGAGCATTCCTCCCTTCTAACAGTCACAGTATCTTATACTTTTGTCCTCTCTCTTTCAAAAATATATACTTGTCATTTCTCTACCCTTAGAATTTAATATAGTGTCTGGCATAAAATAGTAGTGAATAATCTTTGTGAAGAAATAATATAAAATAGAAGCAGTAAGGCTTAGTGGGAAAATCATGAATTTTGTCACAAATAGAACTAGGTTCATTTTCTGGTCCACCCACTTACTATATAAATTGGAATTTGAGAATATACTTAACCTCTATAGGTTTCATTTTTTATCCATAAAATGTAGATACTAAAATCTGTGTTAATAGTTTCTATTTTTTTATAAGATTATTTGAGAGACACAGAGACAGCATGAGCCAGGGAGAGGCAGAGAGAGAAGGAGAGAGAGAATTCCAAGCAGCACTATCAGTACAAAGCACAACATGGGGCTCAAACCCATGAAACCACAAGATTATGACATGAGCCAAAACCAAGAATCAGACGCTTAACTGACTGAGCCACCCAGGGGCCCCATGTTGATAGTTTTTAAAAGAAAACTAAAACTCTGTGTAAGCATGTCACACAGTAGTTAGCTTACTAATAAGTATTCAGTGAATTATGGTTTTCTTTCTTCTCTTTTCCATGATAAACATGGTACCCTTTTCGTATACAGGGACTTTCCCTCTCAGGGGTGATGTAATACATATTATACAGAAAAGCCATGCATGTTATAAACAAAAACACACATCTTACACTATAGGAATTCTGGTGGAGTTTTGTGTGAGGAGTTCACATCTCCTTTTATCTGGTGTAGTGATGCCAAAGCAAAGAGGAACCAATAACAGAAGGCAGAATCATTGTCTTGAATAAAATTAAGTGAAGTGATGTATATTGTTGAACCCTTATTGATTCTTTTACAGTATCAAAATTACTTTTCAATTATCTTGATGGGCATTTTGCTCAACCCATTGTAGTGATTCTTTACTTGTGGAAAAATAATAGAGGCAATTCTCTTTCCATAGTAATATAGAAAGGAATCCTTTCTGGAGACTGTCCCAGAATATGCAGCGAACACTCAAAACCTACATTTTTTTTTTTTACCACACAACAGCAGCCAGAAATGATTCTTAGTTTTACCCAAAATCAAAGATTTTATTTACTTATTTACTTTAATGTTTATTTTTGAGAGAGACAGTGTGGGTGGGGGAGGAACAGAGAGAGAGAGACACACACACACACACACACACACACACACACACACACACAGAATCTGAAGCAGGCTCCAGGCTCTGAGCTGTCAGCACAGAGCCCGACACAGAGCTCGAACTCACGAACCATGAGATCATGACCGGAGCCAAAGTTGGATGCATAACTGACTGACCCACCCAGACACCTCAGTTTTACTCAGAATTCAAATTGAACTTACCAAAGAAAAGCCAACAAACAGTAAATGGGAAGCATAGATAGGAAAGCAAGGGCCAAGCACTATACACACATACTTGGGGAAAATGTATGTCAACAAAGCAGCACATAAAAAGTTGCCATGCCATTCTGATACCTGCCCAAGGTATCAGAGTCCACACTTCTCCTCCAAGCAGGGCATATACCCACATCCACTCCTCAAAATAACACTGTAACCTCAATAGGATGTAAATTCCTAGCCCAATGTTCCAGTCCAGCAACAGAAAGGGGCTTCAGGGATTATGACCAAGAACTCTGAAAGGTTCACTGGATCAAGAAAATCAAAACACGCACTGGTTCTTCCAAGAGACTCAAGATCAACCAAAAGTAACAGAGGGCTGTTATGAGACTAACTGAAATCCTAATCTGGATTCATCAGCTTTCCATTAACTCTTATTGTTTATCCTTTTGTTCAATTACTAGTCCTTTTATCACTACTTAGATTTTCCACTTCCAACCACTGGACTTGCTTCTATGCAGGAGTAGAAAACAGTGTAGGAGAGATCTGACCTCACCATGCCTGTTTCATCATTTGTAGAATGGGGCCATCATCTTGTCCTATGTGGCTTGTGCTATGTGTAATGGGGCTGTCCTATTGTCCGGTTAACTAGGACAATATAATCATATGAAAAGTAATTTGCCCAATTCGTAGCACATAGCCAATGCCCCATATACGCAGTGAGATCTACAGTCACTGTCACATTTTTCCCTCTAGATTTTCCTTTAAGCCATAAAGGTCAAATGTAGAAGTCAAAGAGAAAAATTCATATTCATAGTAAGCTAACCTCTTACACTCATGTTATATGTTTGGAAAAATGGATCATAACCATGTGTTTATGTCATCTGTCTTCTTTCTCAACTTAGAATCTGTAGGCTCCTATACAACTCAATAGGAGCCCATTTTTATTTTAAAACAGCTAAAAACATACGCTCATGTATAACAATTTTTCTGATCCAGATCTCCCAGTTACATTCCTGGCTGGCCCCTTAAATATAAACTTTTGTTTATGTAATCCACAAAATTTAGCTCTGCATGAACTTCCAACAAGTATTACAAACATGGATGCAACTGGAAATCAGAGTAATGTATAAATGACTGAAATGTTTCTCACTTAGTTTTGGCTTTATGAATATTATTAAGACTTCTGGGAAACATTTTCAATTTTTCTCAAATAAATCATACTATTTAAAATGCCTACCCATATTCCTATGAATTCAGCTACTAATAACATGGAACACCTAACAGCAGAAGCAAATTGACTTATTTAGGGAAATTAAGTTTTGACGTTTTATCAGGCCATAAATTCAAATAAACACAATAACAACCCTACTTTTAACATTCAAGAAGAAATAGAAGTTAGTTGAGTGTAAGTCAAATATACATGTCCAAGATTTAAAAAACAAGTCTCCCTAGGGGCATTTGGGTGGCTCAGCTGGTTGAGTGTCCAACTTTTGATTTTGGCTCAGGTCATGATCTGGTGGCTCATGGATTCGAGCCCCATTTTGGGCTCTGCACTGACAGAGCAGAGTCGGCTTGAGATTCTCTCTCTTTCTCTCTGCCCCTCCCCCACACGTACACTCTCTCTTTCAAAATAAATAAGCATTAAAAAAATAGTAAATCTCCCCTGATGTGGTGTGTTTGGGGACATTCAACCTTTTCTTTAAAACAATATGGAGTATATAGCATCAATATCAATAAATTAAGGCATTTGAAGTAACTTGTGAAAGATCTGTTTTTCTTACAACACTTAAATTGACATTAGTCACATATTCTTCAGAGACTTATCTTTTCACTTCAATTTTTTTTCAAAATAAAAAAGGCAGTATTTTCCACAAAAGGCAAGGCACACAACAATTGCAAAATATAGAACAGTAATTATGAGATTATATTTATGAAAGTTATATTTGTGCTTTATCCAAAAAAAATCCAGTCATTTGTGAATGTTATCAAAGTACACACCTATCTGAAGTAGAAAGTAAAAATCTTGAGTAATCAAGCCTTAATCTGCCCAACTTCAAAACTCTTTCACAAAACTTATCCTCATTACTCAATTTAAAAATCTATAACTTACTGTGTCCAGTTAAATATGAATATGTAACACCACTCAATCTGCCCAACCATCCAAGAGGAGGAGCCAAGGATACAGACTGTTCCTATTTATTAAATATGACGTAACTAGAGACAGCAGTCAGAGTCAAGAATTTGTACCCACCCCTTCCCACCACACAACACATGCAAAGCAGGTGCCTTGCTATTCATTAAAATCAGATTGAAAGGGATCATTTTTATCTCTTGTTATTATGTATCTAAGAAACGAGACATAATAGGGGAAAGATATGCCAACATGAAAGCAAACAATGGGGTGCCACAGACTTAAATTTTTTTTTGCAGCCAGAGAACTATGCAGTACCAAGTTTCCAAATGGATTTATTTTAGTACATGGCCTTCGCTACACAGAGGCAAATTTCTCTTAATTTTTCTACAAACTCCCAAGAGAAACTGGGCTCTACGCAGAAATCCAACTCCTTAGGCCCAAGTTTTGTGAGTTTCTCAGAGTCCAAAGGGACATTTCACATGAAAGAGGAAAGTGAGTCTGAGCCCATGCCTTGTTCTTCCATGTGCCTCAGTAAACCCTTCCACTGGTTTTCTAAGCAAGGGCCACCTTGCCAAAAAACTCACCAACACTGACCTCATTAGCACAAGGGTAAATATTCACATGCACATTGTTTTGCTCTAACTTCTACAATGTCAACTTGAGATTCACAATTTTAAAATGATACAAGTAGGTAAAGGGAAGTTTTATTAACCAAAGAGAGTACAGGCATTCTCAAAACATATGGGTGGAAGCCATCTACTGCTTTCAACCAGAGGGAATAGATTTGGATGTATTCCTTCAGTCTTACCTCTAACAGCAATCATGCATTACCTGTGGCACTTGTCAGGGGTTCAATATTTAGGAAAGCCAGTAGGAAATCCTCTACAAGGGTTGAGCAGCATTCATTAAAGACTGAATCCTATAAAGGTAATACAAAAGCTTTACCAAAATTACATATGGCCTCATGTAGGCCTTCCTTCATTTGAGACAAAAACAAAAAATAGGAGTACTATTATTGATCTTCTTTGGCAATTTTTATCTCACCCTGTTCTCACCAGGTGAAATTCCTCATAGAAGACACTTCTGCTTCCTCTTCTCTTTTACCTTGCTGGCCTTTGCTTCTCTTCTTACTGTTGTGAGAGGGAAGGGGAAGGAAGGAAGGAAGCAATGTAGGAAGGGGTAGAGAGGGAAGAAGAAAGCAAGAAGAGAGAGAGGGAGAAAGGAAAGGAGAAAGAAAGAAGAGAGAGAGGGAAGAAGGGAGAAAGAAGAAAAGAAAAAGAAAAGAATAAAGAAAAGAAAAACAGAAAGGGAAGGAAGAAACAAGGAAAGCAAGAAAGCAAGAGAAAGCTAGAGAAAGCAAGAAAAAGACAGATATTGACCTTTCAATTGATGGACATCTTGAAGGAATGAGAGAAAAGAATTCTGATTTTTCCCTTACCTCAAATTTTCTTTTTATAAATATATATGACTTGTCTTTCAACATGACAGTATTCAAATAGTGTTTAAATTTTTTATTTTATTATTTTTTTTTTTACAAATAGTTTATTGTCAANTGTATGTGCACATTTTTAAATAAGATCATTCTATTATATCATGTAAAAATTTAAAACTACCTTTAAGAAGTATTGTTTCTCTGTATAGATGTTTCTTTTTTTATTTTTATTTTTATTTTTTAATAGTTTATTGTCAAGTTGGTTTCCATATAACACCCAGTGTTCATCCCCGCAAATGCCCTCCTCCATACCCATCACCCCCTTTCCCCTCCCCCCACCCCACCTGCCCTCCGTTTGTTCTCAGCATTCAAGAGTCTCTCATGGTTTTCCTCCTTCCCACTCCCCCACTATTTTTCCCCTTCTTCTCCCCCATGGTCCTTCATTAAGTTCCTCCTAATCCTCCTTGTATAGATGTTTCTAATGTGAACAAAGTACATAAATGAATGACCGGGTGAGTGCTATTTGTATCTTGCATAGTTCACATAGTGGCTAAGCCACAGTGGGCACTCAATAATAAATAGTAGCATTCTATAATAAATAGAAGAGTAAATAAATGAATAAATGAACATCTTAAACACAGAATTATCAACACAAGGCTTGCTAGAGTCTCTGGCTCCCTCTGGTTCAAAACAAATGCCAAACATATGCATCCCACATATGGTTCTCTGTAGGCTCTTCCCACTCCCATCCTCTCCTTAATGACTTGCTTTTCCTGAAAGGAACAGTTGTAGATAAATACCAGGTGAAAGACAGTGCCTAAATAAGGTTCTGGAAGCGATTTTTGAGGTGCTAGAAGCTCCCACACATTGAGAGACCTCCCACAAGCAATTTTCTTGGGGCTGACTCCAAATAAGAAGGATTGATGGTCTGCTTCCTGTAATAGCACCTAGTTATCCATCTTAATCTAGTGTTAACCGAAGGACTTAGCTACAGCAGAAGAGGAAGAAAGAGGTGAATTGAGAGAACATTTGTTATGACCTGATGGGGAAATGGGGCACTCAGAAGATGCCACCCTTTCCTGGTAGGAACACAATACAATTGCACACACTCACACCAGGTAGCTACTGCCTAACACCAAATAAAATTTAAGAGAGCAAAATAATAATAATAATAAATAATAATAACAAATTAAAAATAAATAAAAATAAAACAGAAATTAAGAAATGAATCTAGGAGAAACATTAGGCTTGTTCAGACATTGAAATCCATCAATTTGAGAAAAAGATTTAAAAATGCTCTGAAGCCAAAATTTTATCTATTCCATTTATCTATTCAAACACTGCATTTCCTAAGACATCTTTGTCACATAAAATTCTAATCAACTTCCTCAAAAACTTTCTGTATTTGTCCAACATGTGAAATTTGCTGTTTGATAAAAGTAGAGTGCAAAAATATTAGGAGCCCAATACTTATTTTGGAAATTAACTGCTAAAAAAATGGCTTCTTTATACTTAGCTAAGGTGACATGGATTGAAATAAAGGAGTGGTAAGGCATTGCGTGGCCAAAGGGCTAGGACAGGGTTGTAGTTATCCACTTTGGGGGACTCCCTTTCTCTATTCTTTAACTTTCCCTTTCTCCTACTTCAAGGAAGAAAGTGAATCAATTAGAAAGACACTGCAATATTGTGGGGGGGGGCGGGGGCGGGGAATAAGGTTTGAATGGGTAGTGGCTCTGATGCCTAGCACCAATACCTCTTCCAAATTTTGAAGATTTCTACAATTTATGAGTCACAGGAAGAGCTAAAGACCCACCTCATGCTATGGAAGCCAACGTACCATACTCTTCCATATGGCCTTCCCTCCCACCCCAATACAACTGGCCTGGGATCAGCCTGTTAAATATTCTTAGATTTGAATTTTGGGGAAATAGTGCTATCTTAGTTTGAGTACTCCCATAAGCAAACTCTGGTATATGGATTCAAGAACCTATAGTTTATTTGGAAAATGCAAGAGCACCAGGAGGAGAAGGGAGATGCAACAAAAGACAGACAGTCAATAATGAGTCAACCAGAGCTCACTTCTTTTGCAAACGGTATAAAATAAAACCTATTACAGTAACTCCACCTAAGAAGAGAGAAAGCCTGTGTATTTATATACTGGCTCTCATCAGTCATTGGTTGAGGGCTAAAGGATATTAATTGGCTAGTATTTTCAATCTGCCACATGCAAATTGAGCAGCCTTTGTAGATTCTGAGAAAGCTCTCAGGCAAACAGAGGCAGATACTGATAGAGGTCAACCTTAGCAAACCAAGGCAGTAAAGCCAGAGGTATATGAGCAGGCACCCGAGATACTGGGACAGCTTTTCAAATGACTCACAGTGGTGGCCTTTTGGTGCAAATGACCACATCAAATGTCTAGTAGGGCAGTTACAGGAGAACAATAACTTGTAGCCAGTGTGTCCCTACAACTATGATATCATTTTGAGGTCTACTGCCTCACCTACCCATTTTCTAAGCCTGATTCTCCTACCTTCCCTTTGATTCTGTAGGAATCCCCTAGTATCTTCCAAATAAATTTATTTTCTATTTAATTTAACAAGTTTTAGTTTCTCTGGCATGCAACAAAGAACCTAGATGTCTTATACAATGGTGCTCAAAGTGTGGTAAAGATCGGATGATGGGTGCTGCCTGGGGCAAATCCTGAGCGAAAGCAAAGCCTCTACACTTTATAAGCAAAGTCATGCTCCCTTCAGAATGCAATTATTCCACCAACTAGGCAGTCTCCTTGTGAAAACTTCTTCTGACTTACCAGTGGGCCCTGGTGGGTATGAATACCTCATTGAGACACCACATAATCAGAGGATTAGAGTTGCCAAGAATAAGTTGGATACAGTATAATACAAGCTGCTGTAATAAAGAAACCCTAAAGTTGAGGATGTATTTTCTCTCATGGTTAAGTATCCAGTGGTGTCCAGGAATAGATATAAGTGATTCATAACCAAGAGTGGCTCTGTTCTAGAAGGTTCTGTCTCATTTCTTTACTATCTCCTAAAGTATAATACTCATTTTCATGGCAAAAAAAAAATAAAGGCTCAACAACACACCCATATGCTAACCGATAGAAAGTGGCCAGGAAAGAAAGTACAGATCCATTTTTTAAACCAGTAAAACATAACATTACTTCCATGCACATTCCATTAGCAAAACCATAGACACAGAGCCATATCAGCTGCAAAGGAGACTGAGAAATATATTCTCTAGTCAAAGCAGCCATATGCCCAAATAAACACTGTGAATATAGAAAAGGGGGAGAATAAATTTGGGGGGAACACTAGCAGTCCTTTCTGAATCTAGCCATAAAACCAGGCCTGTGTAACACGATTCCATTAGGTAGCTAAGTCAGATAGAGGTAGGTTTTAGAGACAAATCATGTACATTCCCTATGTGCCCAAACCTGCAACACTACCAGACATTCGACTCACACTTAAGACCTCATGGAGTGATCTCTATAAC
Source organism: Crocuta crocuta (assembly GCF_008692635.1). NCBI lineage: Eukaryota > Metazoa > Chordata > Mammalia > Carnivora > Hyaenidae > Crocuta > Crocuta crocuta. The sequence continues at coordinate 3,162,326 of NW_027528006.1, forward strand.
CAGTAGAAAGAGAAGGACAGTCTCAAGCCTAGTGTCCAGGGATCTGTGACAACAGCTGAAACCTGCTTACTGTGGAGATACAGGGACACTGAAACCTGGCTCTGAAAAAGGGAAAACTAAGAGCAACAGAGTCGGAAGAACAGATCAACATGGATTTCTGGCTGGTGGATACAAGGTTTAATTGAATAGTCAAGGATAGGAAAGAAACAGTATTTGGAGACTACTGACAAAAAAGCGCTGGAGATATGTTATGTGGGTGGATTTCTTGGAATAAGTGTTAAAAAAGCATGTGCCAGGTGAATATCTATACACACACACACACACACACACACACACACACACACACACAAATCCTTGAAGAATAAGTTCTTAACAATGGGATAGACAAGATTTGGTTATAGTTCCAGCTTGAAAACAAGGCCTTGCAAGACTACGACCTGGCCCCATAAGAGAAGATATATATGTAACAAGCATGTCCGAGTCCAGAAGCAAAGGACAGAAGTGAGAGTGGTGCTTCTCAATAAATGACACATTTACAATTTATATTTCTCCATCTTAGAGATTCTGGAGTTTACTAGTTTAAAAAAAAATGTTACTACATGTACTTAAAAAAAAAAAAACTTAAAACAGGGAACAGGAGGCACAACAAAAGTTCTATTGAACCAGAAGCTGAGAGGTGCCACCTGACCATTTATCGGCCCTTTATAGCAGTGAACCAGCAAACACCAAGCTAAAGCATGGGTTGAGGAAACAGTCCCGAACCATCAGAAGGAAACAGTTTGGCTGCCTACCCACTTCCCTTGACACCACTTTTGTTAAGGTCACATAAAACTACTCACAATTGTCCAAACTGTTAACTTTCATGCCTCTGGGCCTTTGTACTTGGAGACCCTTCTGCCATGAGTATTCCCCACCACTTCTCATCTTTCAAAGCCCAGATCAAACATCACCTTCTGTGGGTATCTGGGTGGCTCAGTTGGTTGAGCGCCTGACTTTGGCTCAGGTCATGATCTTGTGGTTCATGAGTTCAATTCCCACATCAGACTCTGTGCTGGTGATGCAGAGCCTGCCTGGAACTTTCCCCCAGCCTCCCCACTTACCCACTTGTGCTCTATCAAAATAAATAAAAACTTTTAAAAACCACCTTCTGTGTGAAGTCTTCCCTGATACATTGAAGAGTTAGTTACCATAAACTCTATGCATAAGTTCATAAACCAGTCACAGCCCTTTTCACATTACATTGTTACTATTTGTTTACCTATCTATAAGCCCTCATTCCACTGCAAACTTCTCACCAAAAGCATTATTTCAAGAATTGCAAGCTTCTACAGACTTAAAGAACTATACATTTCTGACCAAGGAAGGTGATTTATTCTAGCAAGATATATTCAAGGTCTCATTTGGCCAAGAATTGTGACATCTACTATGATCCTTGGCATAGAGAGGGCTCTGAATATATCCTGTTTCAATTAATTAGTAAGTTTTTGCAAATGATATACAGAAATTAGAAATGTGAGAAAGTTTCAGACCAGGAAAGATGTCAGAGTTAAGACTCGTATCAGGAATGGGTGCCTGGGAGGCTTAGTCGGTTAAGAGTCCAACTCTTGATTTTGGCTCGGGTCATGCATGATCTCACTGTTTGTGAGTTTGAGCCCTGTGTCAGGCTCCATACTAACAGTGTGGAGCCTGCTTGGGATTCTCTCTCTCTCTCCCTCTCTCTGTCTGTCTCTCTGTCTCTGTCTCTCTCACACATGTACACACACACACACAATAAACTTTAAAAAAAAAAAAAAGGTATGTATCAGGAATCAATCACGAAGGGGGAGATTTTCTTGATCATCTTGATCAGTTTAGGCTCTCTGTGTTGTGTGCCTTACCACCTCCTTTGATAGGTATTTGGCATCTCCAGAACCCAGCCATGTTAGAAATGAACTAGATACCCATTAAATGTTTGTATAAAGGATCACTGAATGAATATACAGAACTATGGATCTTACCACAGCATAGTCTCTACCAGTTTTACATATATTTGAATAATGTTTATGAAAACATTTCATATACTTGCACAGAATTCTACTTAAAAAACCACAATAACATTAAGCTTTATCAGAATGCAGTTATTCATCCCTTTTAACTTTTTATAGCCAAAGTGATTATCTTTATAATAGAGCACATAAGCATCATTAAGAGACTAATACCATCAACTGAATTTAATTAACATTATATGACAGACTATACCAAAAATACATTCATATTCCAACCTAACTCTCTATTCATTTGGTCCATTATACAGAAGGTGAGAGTGTAAGTAACTATTTCCCTAGAAAAGATTTTTCAAGGTGTAGCTCTTCCTTGTGTTTCTGTATTTATTATTTTGGAGTCTTTTTTATTTTACAATGGGAAAGATATTTTCCTTTAGCCAACAAGTTACTTACAATATGGAAATCATTAGTGCGCTCAAATATGGAATTCAAAAATGGGAAAATGAAGCCATAAATGAAACAGACTACTTGACAATGGGGTTAATAACCTGAAGCCCAGAAACTGGATTTTGTTCCTTAAAAAGTCTCATATACTACTATGAAGAGTATTTATTAATTCTCATGGCTATGCAATATTTAGGGTTTAGGTGGCCACTCTCCAACTCTTTAGAAAAGCGATTTTCAAAAATTCTGGTATAAAAAGAGTTAATGGAGTGGCATTGCTATTAAAAGATTTATGCTGACCAGGTGTTTGAATTGCTTGAAAAGTCAACCATTTAACATACAACCTTTCTGTTGCAAATACTGTACCACCAGAAGATAGATTAAACAGTTCTGCATAAAGTTATGGTTTAAAAGAAATAGGGATAATGAAAAAAACATTGTGTCCAACTTTTCTTGAGTAAATTGCCAAACATGTGACCCTCAGAATGCCACAGTGTCCTTATACCAGCAACTCAAGCTGTCTCACCCAGAGACAAATGCCGTGTTTGGGGCTTTAAAACATTAATATAAATATAGAATATGCATACCAGAAACAGATTAATGACTCCTTTAATCACATATACAATTGTATAGGTCACATGTGAAAACCTATTCAAAGAACATCAAGGTTATCATGGCCCTAGAACATCAGACTTCCAGGAGGCTCAGTTTTTCTGACTTACGAGGTTAACCTGTTAACCCTGTCACCTTCACACTATTTCACTGGAAATCCCGCCTGTTTGGGAAAATTGTGGTTTTTCAGGCTTACAGTCTTGAGCTTGCCTTACACAAACCAACCACTAAAAATGGAGGGGTGGGGGTGGAGGAGGCTGCTTTTCACAAAATGAGCACTATAGAAACTAACCTCAGGGTTAAACATTACAATCATTCACAGGTGGGATTTCCCAAGATTTTGTAACTTTCCATGAAGGGATTTACATATGCCCAAAAGAAGCCGCTGCTGAAATAGGTTTCTAAGCAGTAAAGTAACTGTATCTGTTCATAGTTACCAAGCTGTTGTGCTTTTTGTTTAGTAGGTCAACATACTGTCGTCTTAATTTGTGTCTGGGCCTATCACGCAAGGCCTCACAGAAGGTTTTAATCAAAGCAGCCAAACCAACAAAATAGGACATCCTGGTCAGAATTACTCTTTCAACCTCATTTTGAACTGCTGTTTTTTCAGAGGTTTGGCAAATTTCACGATAAGCCACTTACCAAAGTGTTCACATTTAATGAGAGGCAATTTTTACATAAAAAATAATCTTTTGTCACCCAGTCCTCTAAATGTCAAATACCCCATGGTTAAATGAAGAACAGTGCTACATTTTCAACCAACCTGCCAGAAAAACTTAAAGCAGAGTCTAAAACTCTGCTGTTTTCTCAAAAGACTTTTTTACTCCTATCCTGAGAACCCAAATCCCAAACTTAAAAAAAAAAAAAAAAGATTCTTTATATGTTTTCGAGCTTCCCATAAACATGAGGACCATAGCATTATGTAATCTTAAGCTTCGATTATCTGCATCCATCTTTCTGCTCCATGTTGCTTAGATCTCAGAGATAAAACAACTTGTAGGTTGCTACTAGAGCCCAGTACTACACAAAGAAACAGAAAACCCACTGTCATCAAGAATTACTAGATTCCCTGGGGCCCCTGGGTGGTTCAGTTGGTTGAGTCCAACTCTTAATTTCAGCTCAGGTCATGATCTCACAGTTCCTGAGTTTGAGTCCTGAACTGGGTTCCATGCTGACATCATGGAGCCTGCTTAGGATTCTCTCTCTCTCTCTCTCTCTCTCTCTCTCTCTCTCTTATTCTCTCATTCTCTGCCTCTCCCCTACTTACATGCTCACGTTCACTCTCACTCTCATTCTCTCTCACTCTCTCAAAATAAATAAACAAACTTAAAAACAAAGAATTACGAGATTCTTGGAACCACAAGAATCTAGGTTTGGAGGCACAACCCCAAGACTTCCAGACAGGTCACAAACATAGGTCAAGTCTGATGCATATTCAACAGCATTTCGACTACAGACCATCCCCTCTGCATCCACATATTCATGACTTTTTTTTGGCCAGTAATTTGTTGAGGTGAGAGGTTCTTCCTTTAAAAAAAAAAAAGTAACATTTCATTTCTCTCAAAGATAGATAGGAGGATGTTAAATTTTAATGCCCAATTTGCAGGAACATTCTAAGATTTATACAGAGACAGCATGTATGTACACACGTGTGTAAGCAAGTGGCAGCAGCTGCCATGCATCAGAATCAGGGATCAGGCCTACTCAGCCCTACCTCCTGACGCACATGCCCGATAACCTCTGTGTGCCTGTCAAACTCCGAATTTAGGCATGGTTCCTCCAGTCACTGTTCCTGCTTTAACCACGGTGGTGGCAACGACATGGACCAGACTGGAGACCTCTCACCAATCCCCTCCCTCCCACAATCTGAAAGCACAGACAAGGAGATCCAAGGACAAAGCAGGCAGGTAGGGGACGGACAGCCTTCTGAAAGGAGTATTCCAGCCAGAGCAGCACAAAGCGTCTGAATCAGTCCATACACCAAACAGGTCCAGTGACTAAGATTCCCCGCAGTCTGCGTGTACATGCATGTATGTGTATGCTTGTACAGTGGTTTCCCGATTCTTTTTCTTCCTCACTGAAATCTGTATAAAAGTACTCCAAGATGTACTTCAGTGTTTCACTGAATAGGTAGAACTGCTCTTTAAGAGACTAAAATTAGTCAAAACTTTAGACAATTAAAATGTTTAACCATGGCAATAAAAAGTCAATAACCGGTCAATAAAAAGTTTAACCATGGCAGAGAACAGCTCATTTTTTAAAACCATCCTATGGCAGTTCACAGTTTATAAGTTTTTCCATTCGTATAGTTTCTTTGTGCATATTTTAAAAAATTGTTTTATTTACTGAGCAAATTTTTATTGGGCTCACTAGAACTTTGTTAGGTCCTGGAAATACAACAGAGAAAACAGGTATTATCCCTGTCATCCTGAATTTAGCTTTCAGATAGGGCAGTAGATCTCTCAATAACAGAGCATTACAAAATTTTCTCTACAAAATGGTGCCCTGATAGCTGAAAAAAATGAATGAAAACTTCTCAAAGGCCTATACTGTCATTAACAATATTCTGAAATTCCTTCTATCATCGGTTGGATTGTGTTCTTCCAAACTTCATATGAAGTCTTAACCCCCATTACCTCAGAATGTAACACTATTTGGAAATACAGTCTTTATAGAGGTAACCAAGTTCAAGTGAGATTACTAAAGTGGCTCTAATCCAATATGACACCTGTCATAGTGGGTGATGCTTCTAAAAGCCAAGGAATGCCAAAGGTTACTAGAAAACCACCAGACACTTAAAAAAGAGGCATGAAACATTCTCTGACAGATCTCAGAAAAAAACCAACCCTGAGATACCTTGAGCTCAGACTTCTAGCTTCAAGAACTAATGGATTTCTTTTTTTACGCCACCCACTTTGTGTTACTTTGTTACAGAAAATTAATAGATTGAAAAACAAATATTTCTACTCCTTTAAAATGTGATAAAGCAAACAAAGTAGGGCTGTGGTGGTAGAGATAATTCTAACTGAAGGAAATTTGTAATTAACAAATTTTTAAATGCCTTGAGAACATAAAGACACCTCAGTTGAGCTTCAATCCAAATATGCTTTTAAAAAAGAGATGTATAGCTCCAAATTAAAGAGATTTATTTTTGTTTCTAATGTAAAATAAACTCCTAAGCATACATTGGTGTGACATTTAAAATTACGGTTCACAAATAGAACCATTGTATTATATAAAGAAAATAAATACAATAGAGAAGAAGACAAAATAGCTTCATATTCTGGTGAGGGAATGATCTTTAAACATACATCCAAACTCTAACAAGTTCAAGTCCATGTTCAAAATCAAACAAAGTAAGAAAAGACACTGCTTTGACTTGGCATAAAAAATTAGCATTATAACCATATTTCAGAAGATAAATTCTGATTTTCCCCTCAAAAAATACATACTTCTGCAACTTTATTGGAACAGAAGTTATAGGACTCAAACCTTTATTGTTTAAGGTGACAGAAGAAATATAATCTAAATGCATAGCCAAGTTTGGTTTGAATCCATGATCTCCTATAATGCTATGGGGGGGGGGGGATATTGCATGAAGATGAAGTAAATGTTAAGCTGAAAGTTGTTTTGAGTTAATAAAAAGTTCCAAATTTAATATCCCTGACTATCATTTTTGAATGGCTATGCTGTCCCCAAAATCTTGTCGTTTTTGAATTTGAAAATTTTTCCATATTTATATTTATGAAGACTTAATAATATAGAAAAATTGAATAGACACAGGCCTTAAGACGAAATGTTTAAAGTATTATTTTATAGTTGTAGCTGAATATGTATGTCTCCTATCAGTTTTGTTTCTCCTGTGACACAGCAAATGGGCATAATCTTCCCTCATCTATCCATTATTGAACAAAAAAAGAAACAATAGTTTATTATCCTAATTACTTACATCCTCACAGATTCTCCTAAATATTAGCAATTAAATAGCATCAGGTAGTTTAGATGGCTTTTCAAAACTCATCCATATAATGTGCTAGTAAATATAGAATTCTACACCCAGAACCAAGGCACAAAGATAGTTAAATACAGCAATTAACTGAATATTTCCTCTCCCCCACCATGCCAAATTCATATGTTGAAGCCCTAATCCCCAATATGATGGTATTTGGAGATAGGGCCTTCAGGAGGTAATTAGGATGGAGCACTCATGAATGAGATTAGTGCCCTTGTAAGAAGAGGCACAAGGTAATATATTTATCAGGTCACAACACAGCAAGAAGGCGGCTACCTGCAAACCAGTCAGAGAGCTCTCACCAGACACTGAATCTGCCAGTACAGATCTTGAATTCTCAGCCTTTAAGTAGACACAATATTTGTCATTTAAGCCTTCCAGTCTGTGGTGTTTGTTATAATAGCCCAAACGAAGATAAATATTCCCAAAAGAAAATTTGTTTTGATAAAGGTGTAATTTGTAACATGAATTCCTACTTAATTATTTATTTTCTGTTGACATTAGAGCAGATTCACTATAAGGTATAACAGAACAGATGGGAGCCTTAGGTGAAGTACTTTCTTTTCAAGACGCAGTTTGTGATTAATCCCAAAATGTGTGGCAGCTAGGAAATCAAGTAGGAACCAGAAAGTGAGTGACTTAATCACGGCCAGTGAAACCTATAGATGAACAAGGGAGGAATAGTAGTAAATAGGAGAAATAAAAGCTTGAAATGGTTAAAAGTTTATAAGAACACAAGTAAATTCTATTCCATGGCAATTGAGATTTTTTGTTGAGTGATCTCTCATACTTCCTACCTGCCAAAAATGAAGTCTCAGAAGCTAAACCTATAGACTTGGAGAAAGCATTTAAAGCTGGTCAAAATCTGACAGGAAAAAAAGGCAAAACCTGATTATACCCTCATCATTGAGATGTAGAAGGAAGGTGTTTTGAAAGCAAGAGATGGTACAAAGAGAAATAAAGTAACATAGGTATGTTCTAGTTTCTTCCATTATGGAGTAGCTATTATTGGACTTAACTTCTTGCTATAAACAAGTATAAAATCCAGACAAAACATACATAACAACTGTTTGCAGGCACTGGACAGCAGCCAATGCAGGGCTATGGTCCTTGAGGGAAAAGAGGCAAACAAAATAAATATCACAGAAACCCCAGATTTCCTCCTAGGGGCATTTTCCAAACCATAGCTCAGGGAAATAGCACCTAAGTAAAGATAATAGTCCTGTTGGACAACAGAAACAGAAATTAGTGTTCTAGGCAGCCAAAAAAATTAAGGCAGAGTAGCTGGGTTCCTAAGGGGGAATAAACAAAACAAACAACAACAACAAAACACTACAGACAAGGAATCCTAATAATTTGTATAAAACTTCCCCTCAGATCTTTAGTCAACTTCTAAGATGCACATATAAAAAGGGCAAAGTTTTGGAAACTAGCCAAGATAATCACTGAGATGCTGGAGAGCAGAGCAGAGATTTTCAAGGCCACAAAGTATGGGTCCAGGAGTTAGAGACTGGAGAATCCATTTAAGATCCCAGAATGCCACCTCCTGGAATGTGGAATAAAAAAAAAAAAAAAAAAAAAAAAAA